>NC_051159.1:119022160-119378600 GCF_013339745.2 Dermacentor silvarum
TTGACAGATGACATTCCAACACACACACACTGTTGCTTGGCGGGCGATGCTCTAGAAGGATGTTCTACATCCGCCGCCATGGCCATGACTTGTTTGCGTTGTCTAACACTGCTTGGGCTAGTTTTAGTATATATAAACCAAAGAAGGTGGATGAGAAAATGGCGCCGTGGTAGCCTAATTCGTAGAGTGCGCATGCAAAATGCGGAGGCATGGGTATGCGTCCCACCGGTGCAAGTTATTTTTTCTTCCAGTTTCATTTTCCTTTAATTTATTATTTTACATTCAATCTACAACATGCAGTTTACCTAACGCTTTCCTTGGTCCCCTTGTTTTCTGACTTGAGATAATTGACTAACGAAAATCGCCCCTCCAGTTCCCACTCCCTGTTAACGATATCATACATTTATAACATCTGTACTTAGATCTGTGCGCAAAATAACGAAATCACTGTCGATGGAATAGTCCCCCAGTCCACCTGTGAGCCACGTATTTGTTACATTGACAATGTACAATCAGCAACAAATTGCTTAATACAGAAATCTAGACGCAGAAACGAGAACGCAACTAAAACACTGTTCATAATCAGTGCAGCGCATCATCGCTCAAAGGCAGTGTTTCTTTTTCGTGACGACGCCTGTTTGATAGAAAAAAGAAAAGAACTCGGCGGCAGTGCAGTTTGCACTTAACGAAAGTGGGGACGTGCGGAGCAGTGACGCGCCGGGGTGCCCCTGTGTTTATCTTGTTTTATCCTGTGTTTATCTTGTGTTTACAATCCATCATCCGTTTCTGACACTGGCTAAGCACAGCTGGTACAAAACCGCCACGCACGTGGAGCCAAGCCTCTGCGGACGGTATTAGAAGCGATTTTAACAAATTTCTGGTAATTAATGGGCTTTAGCTTGATCATTCCTGTCTTTCCATTATTCTGGATCATGATAGTTTATTTTGAAACCGGTTTTTCATCAATTACGCACTTGTCCTGACCCTGTTTTTTAGTACTTGTCTTTCGAGCGGGATCACGTGGTAGACACCGACATCCCGGGCCCCTAAAGTGCTTCGGACTTAATATCGTGGAGAGCTACGCAACCAAAGACGCTAGCGGCAACTGTTGCACTCGACAGCGCTGTTTGGCGTGCCCTAATCAGAACTGTTTTTGGGACGTAAAAACCCAGAAAGATAGCGCTGCTTAAGAGCAGCGCGGAGACCAAACATCCTTTCAGTCAATGTCGTGGGCGGGGTCTAAGCATGAAAACGGCGCTCACGCGTGCACAACAGTGCGAATAAAACAAACACACTCACGGAGATAGTGGTGATTTGATATTCCGGCGTACGCACTCAAAGTACGTCCTTCTTCCGCGTACATTAGGTACTTTCCCTTGAGGCTTGCCCCCTAGTCATGAGGGTAGCCGGATCTTCATTAAAGCTGTAGGTGAGTGTGTCCAAGAAAGGAGGGAAAGTTCTCTTTAAACCACATCAGCACTTCTTTATTATATGTCTTCTTCGTAATGGTTTCTAACCCAGAACGTGCTACAAAAACCAGTGAAGCTTATCATTCAATGGCGTTTATTTATGCTACTCAGAAGGCGGAACCTATAATATGATCGGCTGAAAGGTTAAAGAGCTTGCAGTTTGCGCACGTGGAGCATCTACAAGGTTTCAGCACTAGTGAGCGGAAGCTGTTCTTTCGTCCAGGTAAGGGATACTTGTTTTTATCGCGAACCAGCATGTAGAAGAATTAAGCCAGGGCAAGGAAAGTGTTTCGTCCTTCTAGCGGCTTTGAACTTTCCCCTATATCTTCGGTAAGCAATGATGTGCGACGTAAGTCGACCTTTTCGATCTTGAATGACATGAAGAGAGAGAAATTATTACAGCGCAAGACATGAGCAAATGTCAATATGGTTCGGCCAGGATTCGTTTATTTCATGTGAAACATTAGAAATGAGCCTTGTCTTGTGACTCTGATCTTAACAAACCTTCTCCTACCCTTCGTTCAAGTGTCGCTTCAGCTTGGCTAGAACCAATTTTGGAGAGAGTGGTAGAACTCTTCTAGCAGAGTTGTCTTTAAAGCTACGGAATACTTGTGTTTTGCGTTGATGCTATTCGCAAATCAAACGCCGTAATAAAGCACTGCTTTTTTGCAGGTTGGTTCATGGCTATTTAAAATTCATGGCTATTCAGTGGGTCCGGCAGCGGCATAGCGAATGGTTGGTGTATTTACGTCTTTTTCGTCTTGCAGATTGCCGCTTTCTTGGATGGTTGCTACGTCGAGGGAGATGTCGAACCAGTTTGCACCTGCACAGTTCATCTGATTTTGATGGTGCTTCTTGCTAGTCAAGAACACGTGTGCTGCACCGATACACTACGAGTGCATGTCAGCACTGTTTCTCTCGGTCTTCCGTCCTCGTCAAGGTGGCGCTTCCGCGCACTACCTGACTCTACTGGCATCGACTGTGCTGCCGAACTTCAAAAGGACCGTACGAGCGCTCTGCTCTTCTGTGGGTCCGGCAGCGGCATGGCGAATGGTTTCTGTAGTTACGTCTTTTTCGTCTCTAAGGTAGCAATGTTTATGATTACAAATGCTACAGAAGTGATGATCGTTGTCTCCTATTGCTGCCGGACCCTGTACGTTTTCTCTCATTGCCGTTATGTGTGCAGCACTCCCAAGGAAAACTACTGTTTCTTTCGGGAGACATTGAGTTGAACCCCGGCCCGAATACTGAGACAATGTTAACACGAATTGCTGGTGGGACAGGCTCGAATCGGTCAAGACATACCTGCCCTAACGGTTAAGATATTCTCATTCGATCATCGTTTGACCAAACTTGAGTCGCTTGCTTCCAGTAAAAACGACGCTGTCCAGCGCCTACAAGATCTCGAGCAGACCATAACCAGTTTAAAGAGCACAATACAAAAATTAGACATGAAGAATGACGACCTAGAAAACAGTCAAGAAGAAATAACTTGGTAATTCATGGCTTGCCCTAGGTGTCGCGTGAAACCCCCGAAAACCTTGTAGCCTCTATATCTATAACCTATAGCCTCTATAGAGCGCTGCCACAGACTCGGTTCTCGTAGGCAGGACAAAGGACGACCGGTGATAATAAGGCTACTTGATTACAGGACTAAAATTGAAATATTGAAAAACGCACGTAAACTCAGGAACACTAACATATTATTAATGAGGATTTCTCGGCGCGTGTCCGCCAGCTTTGCAGAAATCTATGGCAGAACTCGTCTGATTAAGAAAAAGTGCAAATCACTTCAGCTGCGTTTCGATATCCTGATCATTGATAATACTCGCTACAATGGGACGAAGTCAAACAGTATTCTCAAGGCACCAGCTTCTCGGCGCACTGACTGACTGCCTCCTGATAAGCAGCTAACAGTCTTGAATGTAAATGCGCGAAGCCTGGTGAACAAGGGCGTCGATTTAACTTTCTCGTTGAATCACATAATCCGACTTTATTAGGCGTTACGGAAACTTGGTTGCACGATGCAATATCGCACAGTGAATTTTCACCCCCAGGCTATGCTGTGCTAAGAAACGACAGAGTCAGTAGCCGAGGGGGTGGCGTAGCGATTTTTATAAAGAAAGGCATTCATTTCTTCCTACTGCCTGACCTTCCTGGCACCGAGTCACTTTGGCGTAAGGTAAAGGTTGGATCCCTGGTTGTTGCAATGGGTGCAATTTATCGTCCCCCTGATGCCCCTGGTGATATTTGTTGCCTTGTCAGAAACTATATTGCACAGCATAGGCTACACAATAGGAATTTGGTAGTTACAGGCTACTTCAATCTCCCACATATCGACTAGAAATCGCTCAAGCCAACTGGTTGCGATAAACAGCTTTGTGAGTCGGTTATCGACATGTCCTTGTCATTTAATCTGACCCAACTGTTGATTGTCCAACACACGAGAATGCTATCTTAGACCTTGTTTTTGTAAAACAAGAGCTTGTACAGAATGCACACCATTGCTACACTGTTGAAGGCTTGTCTGATCACAAGGCAGTGATCGTAAGTGTGAATGTTACGTGCGAAGCCAGAAAGCCAGTGTTTAAATACGTACCACACTTCGTCAGAGCAGACGATGCATCCATTGTAAATGCGCTTGCTTCTGCGTACGATAATTTCTTTTGTTTTGCAGTGACCAGTGCGACGTTGATTCTTTAGTGAGCATGTTTTATGGTATTGTGCGCAGCTGTATCTCTAGTCATGTTCCTAAGAAATGCATAAAACGGAATCGGCGTCATCAATGGTACAATCGCGAAATCATTCACCTGTTGCGCATAATGAAACGAGTTCGTAAGCGTCGTCACACAGACCATACTTTGGTCAGCCTACTAAGTACGTTGAAGACGACACTAAAAGCCAAAATAAAAAGCTTCTCGATATTACCATAACTGTCGAATGTGTTCTTAATCTTTTACTCAGCATCAACACAAATAAAAGCTGTGGTCCAGACAATATTCCAAACACTTTTCTTAAGCGATACTCTGAGTGGAACGCACGTTACTTCACAATTATCTTTAGGAAATCACGTCTGACATCTACCGTTCCGAGCATTTGGAAAATAGCTAACGTGGTCCCAGTTGTTAAATCTGGAAAAAAGCAAATCATTTCTAACTACTGGCCAATTTCCTTGTTATGTAATGCTTGTAAGTTACTTGAACACATTATCCACAAACACATTGTTAGTTACTTAACAAAGAACAACGTTATCTCAGCGTGTCAACATGGTTTTCGGCGCGGTTTCTCGTCAATAACACAACTTATTGAGTTTTCGCACGACATTGCTACGGTGCTAAATAGCCGAGGCCAGCTGGATGCTATGTTTATAGACTATCCTAAAGCTTTCGACTCTTGCTGTCATAGAAAACTGCTTCTCAAGCTTCTTGAGGTCATTAAAAATGACCAACTAATTACTTGGATTGCTGATTACTTGCACCACAGAAGCCAGTACGTTTCCTTTAATAAAATTAAGTCCAATAGCATCTAAGTTACATCTGGTGTGCCCCAAGGATGTGCGTTAGGCCCGCTTTTATTTATAATCTATATCAATGACGCCGTGAAGGCCACTGAAAACTCGCCAGTTAAATTACGGTTACACGCAGACGATTGTGCATTTTATTCCAAAGTCTCGAATGCAAATGACCAGTCACTATTAAATGAAGTTTTTTCTAAAATCTGTGCTTGGAGCGATACTTGGCAACTGGCACCTAACCTAACAAAGACAGTCTCGATGACCTTCACAAATGAGAAAACACCTTTGCACTTTAATTATGGTTTCAGCAGGACTAAAATTGCACATGTAGATGAATTCAAGTATCTCGGGGTAACTTTTGCTCATAACATGAAATGGCCGAAACACATAGACTGCATTCACTCGAAGGCACTTCGCAAATTAGCATATTTAAAACGTACATTAAAGGATGCTACTAAGGATTGCAAACTAACTGCATACAAGACACTGATCAGGCCAGTTGTGGAGTATGCGTCCGTTGTCTGGTCTTCCTATTCTTCTTGTGACGCTAACAAATTGGAATCTCTGCAAAACAAAGGGATAAGATATATTTATAACAGATATGACCATTTTTCACCTTCTTCACATTCCCAAGGCCTATCGCTTGACACACTTGCACACAGACGCATGTGTGACCGTCTTATCACTTTTCATAAATAAGATCATACACGGGTCGTCGGTTATTGCGGCACCGGTTTCATTTGGGAAGTGTCCTGCGCGTTCAATTCGAAGCACTGACCCTCTTAACCTTGTTCCATTTCAATAACGCTTGAACACTTTAAAATTTTCATTTTCCCGTCGACAGTCGAACTCTGGGATGGCCTTTACGGCTCACTTCGACAATTACCTCGAGCACAATTCGCGAAATAAATCTATCGCATCTCTCGTTAGTTCTAAGACCTACTGGTATACTCTTTATTTTTTGTAGCTTTGAATGCATGCCTTTATTTACACTAAATATTGTTTGTAGTGACCATGCACATATGTAACATGCTCTACTGATTGTATGCTGTATAATGTTTGATTTTGCCTGTTTAGGCTACTTATGTATCCACCCCTGCAATGTCTCACACTGAGACGGCAGTATTTGTAAATAAAAATAATAAAAATAATACCTTCAAATAGGCTGAGTTATATCTTTAATACTTTCCTCTTTACGAGCCCGCTTCCTACCCTCCACATTTCACCGTGTTCGTCAAGTTTCCTTCCCTGCATCACACTCTGTTTAGAGAATGTAAACGCACAATCGGCGTAAGAGTGTAACGCATATCCCAACGGTCCACACCTCTTCCCCGGAGGCAAGAATCCGCGGCGATGTTTTCTCTGGATTGAAAGAAACGTAAACAGCCATTGAAACCAAGGTGGACTGCGGGCATTGGGAAGAATAAAATAAGTGAAGATCGCGGCGGTCGATTCAGTCCACGTGCCGCCCAGGGCAGTGTTGGCTTTTTTGCACAACGGAGAAATCGATCCCTCGGTGCCCGGTTATCCGGCCAGCACAGGCGTGTCAAGTTCGTGTCGTGAACATGGACACTAACCAGGTTTCTTTTTTTATGCCCACCGGCTTTTATTCTCAGTGGATTTTGTAAATTTGGTTGTATTTGTGAAAAACTGAGACATCGGTGAACATCAAAGGACTTCCAGGTAGTCTCCTCTGGCACCACGTCCCCCAGATATAAACCGCGGATTGCGCTAAATAAAATGCTATTTGATATATCTTTTTGATATACAGCATTATGTGCTTTCGCCTAACTATACATGGACTAGAAAGCTTAGCAAGACTTTATCTGGCCGGAAATTGGCACGGCCAAGTTGAATAAATGCCACTGAATCGACTCTATAAAAACGAAAACCTGCGAAAGAGAACACGAACAAACGAAACAACACAGGAAACGAGCGTGAGTACTTAGTGCCATTTTTGTTCTCTTAAAATAAATTCACACAACACTAAAACATCCAGCATTTTCAATGAGGAAAGCCATGCAAAAGAATATGCCGCATGTTCACATCGCAAAAATAACGCCGTGAATTCCACATGTATGCTGCAGTGAACGTTCAGTCGGAGACGCATTTTTTATTTCATTTTGCATATTGAGCACTTGTTGGCCAAATAAATAGAAAGTAACAAAATTTAGCGGAAATTTCGCGTGCAGTCAACTGAAACAAAGTTCAAGCAGGTGGTGTGAAAGTTTAAGCAGATGGACTGAAATTAACTACAGTCGGGTGCAAATTAAGAAGGCAGGAGAGGCCTCACCCATATGGCCGAAGTGCGGCAGCCGATTGCCTCCGCGACTAGATGGTCACGCTCGAACGTCCGGCCTAGTTTGAAGCGCGGACGGCTATGCTCTCCGTCATCGAGGTCACCGGCTGTCCGGCTCATGACGTCAGTCTAGAGGGTTCGCCCATGGGTGGAGGATCGTGTGCATCCGCATTTGAGGGCAAATGCAGCTACCTTCTGAAATTGCACCCAACTCTAGCTGCAGATTAACGTAAAAAACAACAACAAAAAAAAAGGCGATACTGTTTTTACCAAAACAATCACCCATCCCATCACATGCAGGCGTGTCCTGTGCCTAGCGATAAGGTTTAACATTTGTTAGTCGGAGAACAGTGGTCACCGGTGAAAGATAAATGGTATACGTGTCAATATCTACAAGGTTTAATCTTTTGATATGACATGCACACTATGCGCCCATTTTCTTGCTTTATATTAGTGCAGCAGATATAATATTAAAATCTCTGTCTTTAAATATATTTTCCTTTATGTGTTCTATTGAGTTTGTTAACGTACTGCTGATTATTATCCAGTGCTGAAGATTAGATAGTCTTGTGCGGTGTCAATTGTTCCTGCTGCATCGCTTTGTTAAAGGTGCTCGAACCCTCGTCAAGAGAACTAGATATCACTAATCGAGCTCCTTGCATTCTGTACGCTGTACAAAAATGGAAATAAGTTCATTTGTGCATTACGGAAACTCAGGGACACAACAGAACGCGCGCCTACGCTGTGATGTGCTGCTTCTCGGTGCCGCTTTTCAATACACCGCCGATGTGTTAACTTAAGCTGCCTCTGAAAACCGCATCTGATTAGTCCTGCCGCATTGTATTTCAAAGAGCTGGAACTTCTCACCCAGCTTTATGGAAAAAACGGGTTGTATCGTTGTTTAGCGCTTTCTTTTAGGTCTTTCGCATTTTGTTTTCAAAGTACAGCACTGCCTGAAGCAGATGGTGCTATAGAAATAGTACAAAGCAAGCCTCCAAACGCAAGAGTATTTTTGCCGGCTTCTCTAATTTCCTGGATTGAATCAGCTAAAAAAGTGCAATAAAAAAGTTGTCGCAGTTTCACCCGAAAGGCGAAGCATCAATTGCGATAGCAACTTAGTAGAGAGCTATACGGAGTAAGGATAGTAGTTTTAATCCGCTGTACAAACTTGGACATGCAGCAGCACCGGCAACAACACAGCACTGTTGTCGACGCCGTCGGCGTTTTGCCCCGTTCACACAAAAGGCGTGCGGCGTTGGTGACTGTTGCCGGAGCCTCTGATATAATAGCACTTGGTGCCGCAGCTAAACGTCGCCTCACTTCCCTGCACCTCCCCCCCCCCCCCCCCCCCCCACGAGCCTTTCGTGCGTCAGAAGAAGGCGCGTTGCTCTACATATATGTGATTGTAAAGGAGGAAAGAGACGCCTACTTCTGCAGCCCTTACGGGAGCACGGCACAGAACGCGCGTTTGTTCTCCGCCGTGCGTTCACTCCCCGTGAAAGCGCGCGTCCCTCGCTCCCTTTCACTCGCACATGCAGCGTTCGGCGGCGCGCGGCGACGATTTCATCTCCTTTGACGTCATACGGAACCTCACGGCGACGGCGACGGCAACGGCGACGGCGACGGCGACGCCGACGGCAGAAATCTGCTTTGGAGTGTCCATATAATTGCTATCGCAATAAAAAGTGCCACCTAGCAGACGGCACCTCTTGAAAATGAACGCTACATGTCGGAAGCCACCCGCGGTTACTGCAGCGCTGACTTGTAATGCATAAACTTGTAACAAGTGGAAGGCGTTCTTCTTTGGCAATTTGGTCTATAGGTTTTATTTACAAAGTTAGCGTTGCATTCACGACAAGATATATTGAGATGTAGCGCACATTTGTAATGTCACTACACGCTGCCTAGATTAAAGATTAGCTGCGTCGCTATATGTCATTCTGAGATTATGAACAAACATGGGAGCCAGCTATTAAGGCGCAAGTTCAGGCCATCCAATATGCACAGAGCGTAAAAATCGGCACAACAACAGCAACAAAATAGGGCAAGATGCCTGCCTGCAACACGATGCGATAGTACGAGCGTGTTTGCTAAGAACCATAGCCCATTCTCTTGCTGACTTTGACGGATGATTCATGGCAAGGCGCAGTGATGCCGACGCGTTCGATAGTTCCAAGGCTGGATCTCTTATGCACAGTTCATCAGGAGAGCGGAGGATAATAAAGGCTTTGTGTGCGTAACCAAGCGTCACAATGTATTTTGTGCTCCATCCATTATCGAAATGAAGGGAACTTACTTAAACGCATAAGGGAAACTTTTGAGATTTTGGAGGATTGCTCCAAATGCGCACACCACTGTCAAAGTTTCCTGATAGCTTTTGTTCCTAGCGCTTTCTTAGAGGGAACGTACTGAGATAAACTTACAAAGGATCAGTTGCAGGACATTGGGTTTAAGATATTTGATATTCCTCGCTTTTCTTTTAATACTTCGTGTTCCGCTAATTGCTTTTTCTGACGCAGTAAAATGGCGGTTTACCGCTAATGATATCCGCGGACATCCTTGCTTGTTTGGTTTATGGGATCACTTTCCCGCGCAGTTGGGGCGTGATTGCCTTTTTTCCTAAGAACAATCTGGTTTCTTCGCGGGAGGAAAATTAATGTATGACTCCAAAGATGCTAAAGATTTCATGGGCCTTGCATTTCTCACAGAGCGTGGGATCTGCAAGTTTTCATACAGGGTGTCCCAACTATCATGCACCAAGATTTAGAAATATGCAAATTTCACGTATCTGGACAGAACAAAGGTAATGTTGCTTGCTGCCGCTTAGAGATACTCAGGTTTTTGCATTCCGCCTAATTAAATCATTATTATTAATTATTTAATCAACTTAACTATTATTATGACATTAAAAGTGTCAATGAGGAAATTGTAGAGCAACGCGAAAAACTCTGAACACAGCTTTCTCTTACTCGATACGTGCTACATAAAGGTGTTTTTCCGAGTTTGAAAGAAAACCGCGAATACAGGCAAAATTACCACGTGACTAGCCGCTCGAGGCACTTTGCGTGTATTCCTAAGGAGTACTGGGAGAAGGAAAGAGCGGGGGTAGGGACGGGGGTGGGATAAATATTCCAGTCGTGCATGCGTCTGAAGGTAACAGCGAACAAAAACACCATGATTAGTCCCATAGAAATCTGTACTCGTTGTCGGTAAGCACAAGTGACGGGACGCTGATACATGACGGGGCTTCGCACATCATCGTAAACATTTCGAAGATTTCACGGGCGCACTTGTTTCAATACCTGCGCAGAACCTTCGTGTCTTGACGTAATGGAGTGCACCCGCCATTGGCGCAGTGAGTAGCCAGATTCCTGCCATTTTGGTCCTTTACGTTGTATGCATGGTCCCGCAAACAGTGACTGAGACACCGCCCTGCCTGGCCGATATACGTTCTGCCAGACGTAGTGGGGATCTCGTAGACGACCTCTTTCTTGCACTGCACAAAGCGCCAGGAGTGATTCTTACTGCAAGGCTAGTTGTCAGGGTCGCTTTCGTTCCTTTTTCTGCACATGGAGCCGAGTTCAGCCCGTGCCGTGTCCCTGAGAGATCTGATTTCTTGGGCAAGAACTTCTGTCAAGGAACAATGAAGGAATTCCGGGTAGTCGCTTCCTCTTAGGCGCTGGATTTGGCTGTCATACCTCCGATTAATTTCATGATGGCAGGAGCGAGTGAGGGCATTCCCGAGTGTTCCAAGTGCAATGGTCCGCTTAACAATTCCCGAATGACCCGACGGGTCATTCGGGAATTCTTTGAGCGAGGGGTGGGTCCTTCGGAATTTCTTTGAGCGAGGGGCGTAAGCCCCACAGTTGTGGTTTTGGCTGAGGTAGAGCTTGAGGCCATGAAAGCGAATTACGCCGTCTGCCAGCAGGTCAATCGTAAATGAGAGGCCTTAGAAAATGGTACGGGAGGCGCATAAAATTTGTTTTACTTGGACAGGAGCTTCTTTCTGGTTTGGCACTAAATAACACAAAGAGGTAATCGACGTAGCGCAACAATTTGACTGTACCAACGGGCCCGAGGTGATGCTGTAGAAGCCTATCGTAGTGTGCCAGGAGTTGGTCACTAAAAAACGCGGTGATACGAGAGCCTACGCAGACTTTATTCTTTTGCACGAACAATTGCTTACTGTGTCTAACCACTGTGGAGCAACAGGAGCAGAAAATGCATGAAATTGGCGACACTGTTGCCAATGGCATCGTGGAAAATCAAGACGCCATGCTCATCAATACCCTCCTGAACCACCTTCCATTTATATCTATTCGTATGTCTGTCTCTTTCTCTCTCTAAAGCCTCTGTGCGTGTCTCTCTCTCTCTCTGTAACGCCTCTGTCTGTCTCTCTCTCTCTGTAATTCCTCTGTCGGTGTCTGTCTCTCTGTTTCTCTGTAACGCCTCCGTCCGTCCGCCCTCCTACGCCGACCCAGTGGCCCAAGCTTTCTACTATAGTTGGGTCACTAAGTATGTACTCGTGGCCGTGATGTCGTCATGGTCCTTTCATCTTCGTCATTGAAGGGGCACTAAAAGCAAATATTAGGTCAAGCTAAAGTGATAGAATAATGCTTGAGAATCTAGAAGGTGTCAATACACGTATTATCGCGAAGAGAGCCTTAGTAATCGAGAAATTGAGGTAAACGCAGGACGAAATTAGACTCCCCCGGGACACTCAAGTACTTGGCCGATGAAGAAAGTGTTCCTCATTTAAATTTTGTGGCTAGTCCTCAGCCACTCGTTATAAAAAAGGTTATTGCATTGCATTAATTATCAGTTTTATTTCAGTTAACAAAAAACTCATTGACATTACCCGTGACAAACACGCGGGCGGTCGAAACGTTTCGCCTTCGCTCGACTCTGCGCCTTCAGCGCTTTCGCGTTTCGGTAGTTTCGTTAACGCGTAGTAGTTTCATTATTCCTGGCTCGTGAAACTTACAAGAACTGTAATTAGCACAGAATTGCACGTCCAGAACGCTTGCCAGAGCGCTCCACGACACTTGACCAAAAGTATAGCTGGAGCGGCGAATCCACCGCTCTGTCCTTTCTTGGTTTCTCCACGGCCGCGCGTTTGCTTTTACAGCGAAGTTGTCTATGGCTGGGATCCGAGATTTATTGGCATCCGCCCCGAAAAACACTCCTATAAAACTCTCCCCTGAAAAGTGAGAGTGGAAGAGCCAACGACAAAAGCAAACGGCCACCTCTGTCTAAAACGATGCGTAACTCAATGTATGATGTAGTGCGTGAAGTAGTTTGCGTCTTATAAGGCGACCAAGTGGAAAGGGTTGGCTCTCCTCGGCGAAACCACGAGAACGCGCTCCTGCCACTGCTCACGCCTTCGTCGTCTTCTTCCCTAGCTGGTTCCGTTGCCGCTCATCATTCCGGCGTAGAATTTCACTTGTCTTCTGCTGCCCTAATAGGGAGGCCGCGTTTACGGGGGTATGGGCCATTGCTTAAGGCGGTATGTCCGCCTTACGTGACTGACAGATTTAATAACAGAGGAGATATGCGAATGTGTGCGTACTTATCGTCACGATAACACCGATCAGGACTATAAATACGTTCGTGCCTTTGTTCAAAGTTCTGTGTCACCTCTGTGTCGCGCGCTAAACCGCTTCGCTGGTAATGCACCTGCACAAAGTGGAATGGCACATGATTTTTTTTTTTGCAAAAAAACATAATGCCGTTTGTCGGGCGCCATTTTAATCACCTATGGCAGCAAAGGGCGGTAATGGTGTGTACAACGTCACTACTGTCCGGGCGGGTGGCGGGAGATTTAACTTGCGATAAAGGTATTCGGACCCTTGAGATGCAAGTTTCTCGTTAACTGTCTTTTTTTTTTTTAAACAAGCGCAGGGAGGTTTCTGGAATAGTATTAAAACAGTCCACGTCTGCTTAGTATTTGCCTTAATTGTCCCTTTAGAACTTCGTCATGTGACTTGTCATGCAGTCAACGACACGCCCTCTACACCGAATCAGTGGCCCAAGTTGTTTTATTGTTTGGGCCGCTCGGCATCTGCTCAAGATAATGTCGCAGTCATTCCGCTGTCGCCATGCAAGGTTTGTCTTACGACTCTCGTCATGCCGTCATTGTCACATCGTTGTCTTCAAACAGTCGTCATGAATTCGTTCTCATAACGCTGTCGTGAGACCGGCGAGATCATTAAATATTCGTCATCAAAGCTTAGTTTTCCGACTCTCGTCATGCCATTGTCGTTATACAGTCTTCATGTTACAGTCATCGTCATACCATCGTCGTTGTGCGCTCTTCGTCATCCTATTGTGATCATACCATTGTCATGCCATTAGCGTCATTGTGTAGTTGTCGTAAAGTAGCCGTCATGCATTCGTTGTTCATACCTTCACATGTTGCCATATTTGGTTGCTCAATCTTCGTCATTCTAACTTCGTCATGTCATCGTCATCATGCCATTTGTCGTCACAAAGCTATTGTCCTACTATAGTTGTCATGGCATCGCCATAACACTCAAGTTTTACCATCGTGATCACATCAGAAACGTTATCCCATTGTCTTCATGCCGTCGTTGTCATAAAACCTTTGTCGTTCTATCGAATTCGTCCCTTCTTCGTCATTTTATCATAATAATGTTCTCGTCATTCAATCGTGATTATGCCGACCATGTCAATGCAATAGTTGTAATAGCGTCGTCGTCAGACATCTAGCCAAAGGATGGCGATGATGTGTGTTCCCAACATTCGCGTGAAACATCCGAAAAGGGCGCGTGGCACAGCAGGCCACACTTGTTCAGGGGAGCACAGCTATCGCTGCTGTAGCAATGCTCGCAGCAAGCATCGTGGCGGCTTTGGTTCGGTTATTTCGCTGTGTAAAAAAAAATTACAATGATTTTGCCGTTGCATGAGATATAGCAGCCAGGAAACAGCTCACGGCGGTGCATTATGGCAATCGTTATGAACAGGAACACGGCCGCAGTACGAGAGCATCATTTGAAGTCATCTGAGCAGCAGCAAGCGGAAGTGCTGGGGCAAGGCAGGAGAACACGACTATGATACGATATCATCATCGCGATATGCGCAACGCTGACACGTTGCATCATCGGCTCTCGCACATCGGGCAGTGAGCGGCCGAACTTCGCCAGTCATTACGCCTTCGTAGCTGTTCCGTGGACTTTGTTATTGTGCGTCATAGTATTGTTATATTAGTATTAGAATGGCAACATGTGTTCTAACCAGTCGTGCAGAGCTACATACATTAAGGCTTTGTAGGAAACTGCGCTTGACGGTGTTCAACGCGTAAACGTCAAAAGAGATGCTTGTAGCACATCTTTTTTACATTAAAAGACCTTTCGAAAGAACCTCAATCACAAAGATAATAGCACCGAACTGTCGTTAACCTTTCTTTCCCTATGGACAATAGCCGTTTCGAGGCACTTTTCCGAGCGGCGCTCAGTGTCAAAGGAAACGGGCGGTGAAGGCTTTCAGAGATGACTGCGTTTCCCTATAATGAATTCTCCTTTGTTACATAGATGCAGTGGGCCGAGCCATCGCCAACACCGCTGTGGAGACGCGAATTAGTGCAAAGGCGCTGGTCTGCTCATTATGGAGATAGTAACTTTTGACTCAACATTGTCACTCTCAAGAAATGCCCAGCGCTTTGTACTGGTAGCACAAAAAAGCGTGACCGAGTTTCTTTGTTACACCACGTGAAACCTTTGTGGACCTAATGTTTCCGTTCTGAGTGCGACGTACTTTGCAGATAAACACTGTGTATTCAAAAACACCCATTTGGGGAATCTGAGACGAAGTTAGGCCCTTATAAGCGAGCCTGAGATCAGCCGTATGGTAACAAGAAGTGAACATAACAGCACTAAATTGCACATTGCACAAAATCCTTCTTAATCTAAAGCATTTATGCAGGTAATAGCTACTATTCATGATGCTACTACTATACATAGCTACTAACATGATGGCGCATTTTCTTCATACAATTCTAATCCCTAGGTTTGTCGTGCAAACTCTTGTTATCAATTTCCCATTTTAATCCATTCCTTCATCGCAAAAAATGAAAAGAGAAAAAATACAATATTCTTTACATTGTGCCAAAAATGATTTAGGTCATCATAATAAAGTAGGCAAATGTTATGTGCAATTTATTATAAACGGTAGCATAGGCAAGTGTGTGCGTAAACTACGGCGCACATGACAGTGCTTTTGTATGTGACCGCGCAATCTTAAGTGTCGTGACACCATGTGCCCTTTATGGTATGCAAATATGTTTTGATGCGTTGTGTGCTCACTTGAAGAACTATATTTGTCAACAAGAGGTCAAGGAAAGGTAACGAATAAGGAACACTAAATATTGCTGGGAAGCAATTTACCTATAAAATAACTAAAAGCTATATATGAAAGATATTTGCACACTCTAATATATTTTCATATTTTGAAACCTTTGATTTGTTTGCTAATATTAAAAGAAAGTTTCCTCTCACAATAATTGAGTTAAAAGTGTTGCTTTATCTTCGAAAGCCCAGGTATATGACAGTAACAGCTAGCAAGGGTGAATTTAAAACGCTATACGCCACCAAACAATATGTATTTACTCAAACACTTCATTTTCATCACATGGTTCACTGTCCAGAACAGGTTTAGCGGATACATTTAGATTGTCAGTAATGTCTATGGTCACTCCACTTCACCGCGAGTCTGCATCCTTACGCTACAAGCACAACATGAAGGCTAGCGCACCTTTTTGTGACTTCGTTTTGATAAGAATTAAACAAAAACAGAAGTGGGAAATGGTAAGCCGCGTTCAAGTTTATTTGAGGAAGAACTCGATTTCCACGCGCTGTAATATACGGACCGTATTTTTACTGACTTCTGCACGTTGAATAATTTTGCTGCTTTCAAAAACGTTATGCGTCGTCGCAGCGAATGGTAGTGGCTTTCCACTGTGTATATTCTTCGTACTTCTGACCTGGCATTTTTTCACTAAGCCTGAATTAACAACTTCTGCCTCACATTGCCATTGCCAAAGGCAAGTGTTATATTGGCTGTCTTCATCTTGTCATTTGATTAAGGTAGCCAATTTGTATAGAGAACCCACTCGCTCAGTGCGGTATTCCGTAAAATATGGAGTGCCATCTTGTTTAGATTAGAAATAATTTATTTACTCTAGCCATGAACTCTAAGAGAAGTAGGGCTCGAGGACCACAGCACCTCGGTTATGCCCACTGTTACAGTTTCGATTCAGGTTAAGCGTTCTTACCCGCCGTGGTTGCTCAGTGGCTATGGTGTTGGGCTGCTGAGCACGAGGTCGCGGGATCGAATCCCGGCCACGGCGGCCGGATTTCGATGGGGGCGAAATGCGAAAACACCCGTGTACTTAGATTTAGGTGCACGTTAACGAACCCCAGGTGGTCCAAATTTCCGGAGTCGCCCATTACGGCGTGCCTCATAATCAGATCGTGGTTTTGGCACATTAAACGCCATAATTGATTTTTTAAAGCATATACTTATAGAGTTGTGCTACTACAAATTTCGAGTTGGCCATGTCTATCGCACGACACTATGTTCACATGGCAACATGACGTTTCCTTGTTTCTTTACTGTCATTGCCATAGCGCTCCAGATAATTTAAAGCAGTTGTTTGTCATTCACAACTTCGTTAGATGTCCGGAGCTGTAACTTTCAACGGTATTACGCATTTGTCAATGTATATCAAGCTGCTTATTTTACCACACAATCTCATCGAAGACTTCATATGTAATGTGTCTTTAAAATTACAAAATATTTAATATACTTGACATATCGTGCTTATTTTACTCTAACATTCATCCTCAGTTCGATTCGAATGTTTTACTATTAGAACACCGATATATTTTCGGCACTTTGTTGCCACACCATCCGTTATGCAAGGTGTTTTATTTCATCAGGCCCTATACGTGATTCAGGAGAGTCGCCATTTCTGGTTACCTCACGGTGGTCATAAATTTCTATCGAAAAGGCAAGTAATGATCATTGACCCCTTGTTGGGGTCACGAAACCGGCTCAAATAATTCCACTCAACTGAACTGAATGAACTCACAATTTTGTACTGCATAACGCTTTGGGTTTAATGTGGAACTCGCATGGCTTCATCCATCCCGTTGTACCTTTAGCATACTGGGTTCGTCGATGTGAGCAGTAAAAAAGCTGCCACTCACATTGAATGCGCTTCTGCCATGGCGACACAGCGTTTAATTCAGTACGCGCCTGATGGAGGTACCTGCTTCTTTTGACGTGCTGATGCTTCAAGTTATGGTTGAAAAAGCAAGTGCTCCAGTTCAATACAGATATCCTTTTAGCGCCGAACTTTCTTTCCAGCATGGTGAAATGAAGCTAAGCTTTCACGTCCCCTGTCTATCGCCTCAAGGCGATGGATTCGCCTCTACATTTATCTAAGTTCCAAAAAAAAAAAAACGTGACTGGGTGTTGAAATCAAAAAAGGGGAAGTGTGTGAAGAAGAGCGACGACTTAGTTACGACGACCTCCTAATTGAGCTCCCATGGATCGCCAGCCGGCCTCTAGAGTCTGTAAAGGAGTACGTTTATCTAGGTCAATTACTCACAGGGGCCCCTGATCATGAGAAAGAAATTTATAGAATTAATTTGGGCTGGAGTGCATACGGCAGGCATTACCGAATCCTGACTCGGAGATTACCACTGTCGTTGAAAAGAAAAGTGTACAATTATTGCATTCTACCGGTGGTAACATATGGGGCAGAAACTTGGAGGTTAACAAAGAAGCTCGAGAACAAGTTAAGGATCGCACAAAGAACGATGGAACGAAAAATGTTAGGCCTAAGAAAGAGACAGGAAGATAGCGGTATGGATCAGAGAATAAACGGGGATAACCGATATTCTAGTTGACATTAAGCGGAAAAAATGGAGCTGGGCAGGCCATGTATAGCATTGGATGGACAACCGGTGGACCATTGGAGTCACAGGATGAATACGAAGAGAAGGGAAGTGCAGTCGAGGATGGCAGAAAACTAGGTGGAGTGATGAAGTTAGGAAATTCGCAGGCGCAAGTTGGAATCAGCTAGCACAAGGCAGGGGTAATTGGAGATCGCAGTGAGAACCCTACGTCCTGCAGTGGACCTAAATATAGGCTGATGATGATGCGTTGGCATGTGGTGTTGCTGCTTTAAACTGCACTGAACCAATTGAAGAACTAAGCCAAGGTTTCATGGCGACCACAAAGGCGGAAGGTCCCGCTGCAAACACGGTGGCAGAACAAACTTCGCTGAGAGACTTTTTCCAAGGTTTCATACTGAACAACACATGCGATGCTGTATGTTGTCTCAGAGGGTCTATTTCTTGGACTTATCTCGAAAAGTTGAGAGGTAATAAAGGAAGCAAGTAAAGAAACGATGGCATATCTTTCACAGATAATTATGATGATCATGATGTACTTAATTTTATGGCACAAGAGCCCATGAATACCATTCAGTGTTGTTACGAAGCATCTGTACACAAAGTCTTTACTGTCGCATGTTCACATTTCCTCTTTGGCGACAAGGTGGAAACGCCCAATGCATTTCCCCGCAAAGTTCGGGAATTAATATCTAGAAACTGGTGCCATCCTGAAAATTCGTTCCGAGTTCAAACTCCAAGTGCACTGCAAGTGCATCCAAGTTCGCCTTGCGAACGCCCTGAATATAATTTGTAAATTGCAATATGGGCCATACTGTAATTAGTGAAAAACTTAATTAGTGACTTTTTGTTAATTAGTCTTCTTCACTTCAATTTTTAGTGGAAGTAATCTACGCCTCTTGGAGAAGACCAGCTCATGAACTAGAATTGCGTTATCTGCCACAGGCAACCTTTAAAAATTTGTAAAAGCGTTTGCTGAAACACCCGGTACACTGGCGATGCAGTAGAGCACATAAGCGTCGCTCTTTAGGCGCTCTATGCGTCGCCACTCACGCGAACAGGAACACACACACACCCTGCGCTGATTCCTCTGTATACTCATCGAATGCATCACTCAAAGCACACATACGTATCTAAAGGAGCCACATCGCACTCTAGCCGGCAGGGCATGCTGTTTTTCATAGCAAAAGGTATGTCACTGGCGTCAGCTGCTTGCGGATGCTTAGCAAGCGCTTTCTGCTCAAAAAGGCTTCATTTGACTATTAACCTGCTTGGGGAAGTCAAATTCAGCCACAAAGATATACTGCACGTAAGAATCACGACACATGTGGTGTTATGCTCTCTTAATGCACGGTTTTGCTTATTTATTGACTCAATGCGCAGGTTACAACTGCTACTACAGATTGAGGTTTCGTATTGTAGGCCACGTGTTCGAGATAACTGGAAAAATCAGTTCGAATTGAATAATGCAAGACACATTGGACAGACGAGGATGCACTGAAGCTTAGTGTGTACTCATCCTTTTCGCAAATAATTTCTCTCGAAAACTTTTGGTCACGACTAATGAAGCCCTAGCATAAAATAGAATGATAGCCACTTACACAAAAAGCCCATCTCTTGGCGTGAACGGAACGTATATATTTAGAGAGTTCATGGGTGTACAGTACCTCACTAAATTAAAATGCAGTGCTTTTTGAATACTACTTCAACGAACGAATACCCGGACTTGGCAGAAACTGCGAGTGCTAAATTGCGAATATTAGCAAAATAAATGTTACCGCAGGAAAACAAAACGTTCAGAATATGTGGAAAACTTATTGCAGGAGAAAGGCCAGCCGTGTGTCCATTCTCAAAGCAATAATGTGAAATTTGAAACAGAACCTTATGATGGTGTCTCAGCAATCGGTATACTGTTCCGTATTCGATATGTTTACAAATAAACTGGGAGCAGATTACTCTTGGGAGAAATTAACCTTACGATAGGATGGTATAGGCTGCAGATGGCTCTGTAGATCCGAAAATTTTGTGCATGTTACGATTTCACATAATAAACTGCATCCGGCGAAAAAAAATGTCATAAAAGCGTTACGTGCACCATCATGTTTTAGCAGTGGAACGAGGGAAGTGAATAATCAGTGTGCTGTTGCTTCGTGTTGTACTGCACCAAGTTCACATAACCCATTTCTTTATTTGGCACAAGAGCGAAACTTTAACACACTCGAAATATTTTCGCTTCTTTTTTATGTTTAGATACATAAATATACATTAGTTACTATGGCAAAAAAAATTCTAAAACCAAGCTGCAGTATGTTTTCTATTAGGAGAAATGCCTTTCACTTTTGTGCCACACATAGCAAACTTTGATCAAAGCTTGCTGACCTTGCGATCAAGTACGTTGCTATGTTACACCTACTTTTCACATCATCATCACCCTTTCTTCCGATTATCTTATTCGACATGTTTCCCTTGAACATTTGCTTGGGACAAAGTCGTCTTAGGTGTGCCTTGGCCCATGTCCCCCTTGGCTCTGCCCGATGTCTCTGTTGCTGATTCATCAACGTTTCCCAGAAACAAACTAATTAGGGTCGGACACTTCGCAGGAAGCGGCTCTCTGTATAACTACCTGTTACCTCACACTACGAGTTGTCTCACACTGCGACTGGCATTCGGTCTTCATACTCCTACATTCACCCTTCATTGTTCTTTAATTTTTTTCCGATAGTGCTGATGTAAAAAAATGTGGTTGATCCCTCTTATATAGGAATCGGTATAGAACACGAAAGTGAAACGTGTCTTCACAGAAGTAGTGTAATGTTTATTGCACATTGATATATAATGTCTATTGGTGTTTTGTGGCTAAAGCGCCCTTAGGCGTTGATGCACCCACGCTGACGCCTGGTGGCACGTCTCCTCCATCACGACTACCAACGTCGATGACCATGAGCAACCGTCGTGCATATGGAAGCTGCACTACGCTGCACACGCTAGCACAACGCGAAAGACGAAGCACGTAACTGACACACTAATACAACGCGCAAGACAAAGCACGTAACTGAATCGTCACCGAGTCAAATCAGCGCGTACAGCGCGTCGTAATTGCAGCCTCCGCGATCAACTTCAAAAACATTTTCAGAGCTAATTGCGGAGGCCACGCTCCGCTGTGCTGAGTACGGTGAACGCCACCTAGGTGGCGTTGGTAGTGCTTCTTGATGCCAGCGTCCCTTCGAATGCTGGCATCGAGGCGTCGTAGAGCTGAGACCACCGAAGCGTTCACTGTCGGTGCGCGTTAGTGTCATAATGCAGTACTTCTCTTTTCTGCTCGTAGGCGGCGGCACCGCCCCGAGCAAGAGCGCGGGTACACGGAGGAGTGTTAGATATATAAGGCGCGTCTGTGTAGCTCTCTGCAAATGCGTTTGTGGCGCAATGGGTTAAACGCTCGGCGATCTATCGTCGCGGACCGAGAGGTCGTAGGTTCGATTTCCAAGTTTTGCATGTTTGTGGAACTTTTTCTTCTGGTTTCTTTCTTTGTATTATGTTCGTGACCATTGTAAGAACGTCATTCCGTATTTCCGTATGACGTATTTCCGTGACGGAAATACTTCACTGACGTATTTCCGTGACGAAAATACGTCAGTGAAGTCTTGGTGGACCCCGGCATAAAACACTTTCGTGTTAAAAAAGAAATTTTGCTACGTGGGCGCAGCCAGCGGTTACGACGGCCTCCGGTTAGGGGGTCCTGACGGTAGCTCCTCAGTATCAAATAATGTTCGCCGTCCGTCCGTCCGTCCGTCCGTCCGTCCGTCGGTCCGTCTGTCTGTCTGTCTGTCTGTGCTCTGAACTTACCTTTAGTTTTCATATCTGAGTGAGCCCCATTATACTATTGAACAAAATATCAAGGCAAGTTCTGACACAGCTGTGTAACCTGTCTTCATGCGAAAGTAAAAAAAAACCATTTGTTGAGTGTTCCTTATCATTTGTTAGATTCACTTCCAGTGCTATCACAAGTCACGGAGTGAGCACGACTGCGAAGCGCTCGTATGAAAATATTCGTCTTGTAGATGAGAAACTAGCCATAGAGCCATTGATGTGTGGCTAGTTTCGTGCTGTGGTGCTCGGTTATTTTTGCTTCATACTTCTTAATATCACTTTACCAGTTCGCCACTGTACATGATGAAACGAAATACCTACTTTATTCGTGATACAAGTGAAATATTTTTTAACGTGAAAAATCATTCATAGTATAAATAGACCTGAAGAAAATTAGGCTACTCTACCAAACTTCAAGAAGCTTACAGTGAGAAGCATAAACATGAGGTTTTGTTTCAAGTTTGAAGGTGCTGCTATGACCGTTTAGCTTCTTCGAATGGTAACATAAATAAAAGTATCAATACTAATAATTCTGCACTCGGACTCTACTAAACCTTCCTAAAAGAGTTCGAACCGTAATAATCAATTCAACTACTTATTCTGATTTCACCGAGTGAAAGAACCTCGGCGCGCACTATCCGTAGACTCTATCGCCGCTGATTCCTCTTCTCGAGCGGTCTTTCAGAATAAATGTTATACACGAAGGACAACTCAGGACGTGTCCTTGGTGTATCCTTGTTAGCTGAGTAAACATCAGCAAAAGCAAAGCAATTGAGACTTAAAACCCGTCAGACGCTCTATCCCAGAGGTGAAAGAACCTCAGGAGGGAATACACGTGAACACTGAAGCGATGAAGCCGATTACATTTTCGTGTTCTTGTACCGTTGTGTTGATGCTTTTTGGAACGCTTAATAGCCTGTCTTTTGAGTGCTATGACACGAAAAGATACTTTCACCAAAGCGGAAGCTCACGCAGTCAGGGAGCATACTCCCAAGGGCACCTTCACGTTTCTGGAAGGCTCCTGTTGTAAGATTAATGCACCTAGGCTTTTCAGACACGTGGGCTGAGAGATTTAGTGTTTCATTTTTAGCAAAAAAAATATATTTGCCAATCAATCACGGATCTGCTGGAAGTGCTGTCTCTTACAGGTAGTGTATTTGGCGGTGCAAGGAACGGTGAATTGGGGTTTAGTTTTGTTCTATAATGCTTACTGCATTTGACTACTTAGTGAGCTAATGGTCCAGGTTGTTTTATTCATCCACAACGAATTTTATCTGACGCGACTGCAACCCTTCAGTTGTATTAAAAAGATGTTTGATATCCTTGTTTAGGACGCACGTAGATCCGTTTAACAGCTCCAGGCTACGTCACATATATGGGATGTGACAATGGTACCATTTAATCAAGATAGTAGGTTGTATAATAAGTCATATACAGATGCCATTACCTTTATTCTTACCAGTAATTATAACAGAAAGGGTAAGGGTGATGAGTGTATGACAAACGTAGAATCTATAATCAGGATGAATACAAAATTCTGGAAATTTCACAGACTGCAGTACTGCATAAGCCTAAAATGCGCAACAAAAATAAAAACCCTACAGAAAGGCAACACTGCAAATACAACCGAAGGTATGCGAGAGGGCAGGCGATACAAAGGCGCAGGCTGAGAAATGCTCTAGAAAACGCATTTCGATTACGATTACCATTGAAGATTATGATGCTGCCGAATGTAGTTCAGTCTCCACTTACCTCAAGAATACTTTTGCCAAAGCTACGACTAATTTGCTCAACAGAATTGCCGTACTCAAGCACGGCTATAGTGGAAAGAATGCATAAATATAATAGCCGGTGTAGAATGAGAATTTCTTTTATTCTCTTTGTATTTGTGGCATGATGGCCTCCGAGATTTACTCGTGTAGCGTAAGCTAACTTTACCTAATTTAATGTGAAATAGTTTTAGCTGGTAAAATAAGCGCTTACAAAGCGCTTTGTAATTTATAGACACGAACCAATAGCTCCGCCACTCAGGGACAAGGTTCTAGAATGGCGTCGTAATATAATATTTCTGGCCGAATTGCTGTACCATGTTTTCATGTATACTTTTATCTACCTTTATCTACATACATTAATTTCCGATGAATAGTTGTTTAGCAACTGGCAGCTACACTTTGTTTCTGCCAACTAGAATCAAAGTAAGTAATCAAGGTAAGAGTCAAGGTAACACTATGCACATAAACATTCGGATGTGAAAACTTGTGTTCTAAACAAGCCAAGGTACTTGTACTCAAAAACTGTTCAAGGTTTTGTCAGCAGTATAGTGATATAGTGATCATGCTTCTGTTTCTATACTTCTATAAAATTTTTAGAGGTATTCCAGAATCTGAGGAATCATCCGGCTTGCACGCAGCAGCATACGCCGATAAGTGCAAGTCATCGAGCCATGTCGACGCTCGCGTGGTACTGTTAAAGAATCGATCGACTGTACCTCTCATCAGCATTGTCTACTCGACAAGCACTATTCATTGACATCGTCCTCATTACATCTCTGCGTCGAGGTCTATAAATGCATCTGTCTGGTTTAATGGTTACATTTTACCATAGCTTGTGAACCCTGTAATGCCCGAACATAAATATTTCATGACATTACACGTTGCATAGGAGGAACATAAAGGCAATTATGCCTATCGTATTAAGTCGTATATGTATCGTTGAAATAATCGCTGCAGGTAAGTATCCAAGTCTGTTGGACCTGCACAACTATTTTTGTTCCCTTCAACTTGTATTCCAAATCACGGTGGACGCATTGTTGCACGGCTGCGCATAGAGTTACCTACTTCCACATGGCTTACATGGCCGTCAAATTCTGACAGCTTAGAATATGTTAGAAGAGCCATAGAGGGGACATTTTGTTATTGTGGGGTTTGGAAAAAGAACAAAAATAATTACTGCTGCCTGCTCCATACCATAGAGCGGACAAGCGGACTTTGCTACATTTTCTTCCTTTTTTTTCATGGTCTTGTCGAAGCACTACTAGACGCTGTGAACCAACTGACTTACTCGCGGAAAGAACTGGTCTCTTCCTCCGAGAAGATTCGCGGGCTTGCTAACGGAACCGGCGACCAATCCGACGATGGCGTGAATTTTTGGTGGGAACAAAATGTAATTCAAGAGAATGGTTATTGCTTAAATAGGCATTTAATTTTAAATTTGCGCTGAAACTCGCGAAAAACTGCATGCCAAGACAGTGTCGCGTGAAATTTTGCACCAGCATTGGATCCGTACAACGAGGCCATACATTAGTGTACGCAAGTTAGCTCCGGCAAAGTGCAGCATATTGTTTGTATATTGGCAGTTCGCGGTGTTTTGTAGGTATTTGCGCTTTTCTACGAGCGCATCATGATGTAAGAAAAAGTTCGCGTTTGCAAGAGACGCTAAAATAGCAGCACCAAGTGAAACGAAACCGTGGCGGCGCTCCTTTCCCAGCATCGTTCTATTGTCCCTGGTGTTCCCTTGGTGCCCGCCATGTTCTCTGGCCTCTCTGTGAAACAGGAAATGCCACCAGTGAGCACCACCGGTACTGTCTACCACTTGCTACTGATTGGTATACCGTGGGCGTGAAGTACACAAAAGCGTCGTTTCCTTTTCAAAACCTTCACATCAGTTGCCTCATCGCCTGACTTGGGATTTACCAGAGCCGTTTCAAAATAAATTACAAAACCACGCAAATATCACCGTAAAAATGATCGAGTGATTCACGACGTATGAACCGCATGAAGATTTCCTTCACGAAAAAAGGTTTACTTTTACGGCTATGGCTGCTCTTGGTCGGCTTCATTCCGTTGTCTGTGTACAGCCGTCAGCACGCTTAAAACGAACGCTCTGCAGCGTGGCCTGGACCAACTTAGACTTAAAGCCCCTATATAGGGGCTTTACTTAGACTGACGCCAGCACCGGGAAGTGTTGTGCTCTGTTATCTCGGTATTTTGCGGCGGCTGAGAACAGCTGGAGCGAAGCTCGATTTGACTGCTCGTCTTGTCTTTCGCTTATGCCTGACCGGAGAAAGAGTCCGCTCACTTGACATGTCCGTTTCGCCCCGTTTCGCTCGTGGATGCGGTCTCACGCGCGTCCAGAAAACACGTTGTGGCTTGCTTATCTCGGCAAAGTGAAATGGCGGGCCATATCTCGCGCGCCTTTCGAGTTTGACCTCAAAGGTGACGCTTTAAGGAAATGATAAATAGTAAAATGTGTGCAAACGCATGTTTGTGGCGTTTGTAAAGATTGGTCAATAAATAAATCTGCAAATCCGGTGGCATACTTCTTCATGTTTTTCATTTCTTATATTCTCTGACCACGCGGATCGGAGTGCTCTCGCAGGTTAATATCTGGCTTCGAGTTTAGACCGCGCTGGCATTGGAAATACAATGTCGGGACGTAAGATCTGCGCGCGTCCTGAGCAACGAAGCGGCGTAGATGCGATTCAGTGTAAGTTTTTAATGTCTAGTTAATGTCTAGCGCGGACTAAACCGGAAGCCAGATACTAACCTGCGAGAGCACTCCGATGCGCGCTGTCAAAGAATATAAGAAATGAAGAACATGAACAACTATGCCACCGGTTTGCAGATTTATTTATTGACCAACCTTTATAAACGCCACAAACATGCGTTTGCTCTCTTTTTCCTGTTTTTCATTTCCTAAAGCGCCAGCTTTGAGGCCAAACTCGAAAGGCGCGAGATGTCGCCCGCCATTTGACTTTGCCGAGATAAGCAAACCGCAACGTGTTTTCTGGACGCGCGTGAGACCGCATCCACGAGCGAAACGGGGCGAAACAGACATGTCAAGTGAGCGGACTCTTTCGCCGGTCAGGCACAAGCGAAAGACAAGACGAGCAGTCAAATCAAGCAGCGCTCCAGCTGTCGTAAGCTGCCGCAAACATACCGAGACAACAGAGCACAACGCGGCGCTGGCCTCAGTCTAAGCCAGTCCAGGCCCCGCTGCGGAGCGTTCGTGTTAAGGGTGCTGACGGCTGTCCAATCGCTATCGCGCTTACTTATCATGGTTTCTTTTATGGGGCTGCATAAACATGACCCCCTCTACAGGTCGAGAAATTCTTATAAACAATTTCCCACGGCGTTTTCCGGCTTCTGCTTCTAGGAATTTCCGGCAAGTAATGCCATCTGTCATTGTGTGCATTCATATGTTACCAGACGACACTCAACTATATCCAGGAATATTAAAAAACAAAAACACATTTAACATTCCTGAGAGACCCGCTAGCGCTTTGGGATGGCAGTGGTCATGAAAAAAAAAACATTTTCTGTGAGACCCCTGTGACGAGGAAGGGAACCGCGGGAAATACCGCTCGATGTTGGAGAGCTTGGCGCTGGTAGAGAAAATAAAATCAATATCACTGACAATCCATCCATTGAAAAGGTTTGTTTTGTCAGCGCAGAAAAGGCAGTGGTGATATATTTGGCTAAATAACAGGCCGAAAAGAAGAACAGACAGCCAAGCTATAGACGCTCGTTGGAGGCCCTTTAGCTCAAAAGTGAAATCAAGCTTCTGCCCACGCACAACACCAAGCGAGTTTCAAGTTACTGCGGACTGCCATCCTTGCTGGTAGCGCAAAAAAACAAAATACACTAGCGACACAATGTATCCGCCAAACAAATATATATATATATATATATATATATATATAATATTCTTAGGCCTTCGTAGAATCTGGAATGCCTCAAACAAGAACACTTTAAAACTCGTTTTATTTCTGCACTAGTATTGCGCCAAATGGCTTTTTTTTTACCAGATGTCGTTCCGCGTCTTGGAAAAGCTACATAAGGAGCACGAGAGAAGCAATAGTGGCACGTTTGGGTTGTTTTGGGCAAATAGAGCTCTCTAAATGTGCAATCATACAGGCGTGCTGGGGGATTTTGAATTCCTTTAAGCCCCCGAATGAACCCGCTGCGTGCACGAATCAAACCAACGACCACACGTTGAATAGCAGAAGGCCAATATGCCTCATCTAACATGGAGGGTGCTACCATTTCGGCACCGCTTTAAGAAAGGCATCGCTTGAACTGTCTCCTCCTGAAGCTTCTCTAAGGGAGTAAGCTTGAGTAAAGAAGGGTGCAATGCCGCAATTATTTCGGAAAAGACGTTTTTGTATGCCGAAAGAATGTTTGACAGCCCGCATTTCTACACTGACGTTCCTGCATTAAACATGACGTCACTATATATACAGCTTCCCCAAGACAGACAGGAATCGAACAATTAAAGAGTAGTGTTACATGACATTTTCTTGCGATGAAAATTATTGTCTTTAGTTTGTACCATTATCGAAATTTAGGATATCACCAGCTCGGCCTTCTTACTTTCTAAATATAATGCGTACGCGATGATTTTAACCTTACTGTTCAGACGTTTTGTAAACAAACAGTAAAAGAAACTGTGACAGAATGGTTCATATATCCCGATAACGTTCCACCGGTATTCTGCGCCTTCTGTGATGTTTTCACGCTTTGCACGTCTTTATTTGCAGTACTTAACCCACAGAACGCATTTTAGTACATAAGAATAGATGAATTTGTGTTTCATCAGCTTCGTTTCCTTTGCACTAGATAAGTTATTCGCTTAACATTCGCAATATTAAGTTCTTTCGACATAAGTATATATCTATAACTTTTTTCCTGCCGTGAGCTATCCCCTGCAAACCTTTATCGTTTTTTGAAAAAACACAGAAACAGCGAGACACAGGACAAATGAAGAGCACAAATGTGTCGCGCTCTGTTTGTATTTTTCTAATAAAGACCCAACCAGCCCCTTTGAACACGCCTTATCGTTTTATTGACATTAATTAACGTCATACCTGCTTTTACAAAATGTAGCTGCGAAGGAAGTATTCAACAGGACCAGTGCCATTGAAATTACAATGTTAAAGATTGCGTTGAAGAAACCATAAAAAAGCAGGTAATTCCGAAAATCTTTCTTGCAATTTCAGCGTGCGTGCTAAAATACAGGCATAAACATTCTTGATGGCCAGGCCATCATGACAAATTACACTTCCGTGTTTGTAGACGTCATGCGAAGTTCCAACGCTACAATGGCATTGGACATAGGGAACAGAATACTGGTTCTTATTTGAGAATTCTCAAAATAGTGGTGACTCGTGCGTCGCCCTTGCTCTGTTTTAGTGGATATGCAACAGTCTACTTTGGGAAAGTTATATTAATCATGCATTATTGAAAAAAAAACCGTCGGC
The DNA here is from genome assembly GCF_013339745.2 of Dermacentor silvarum. NCBI lineage: Eukaryota > Metazoa > Arthropoda > Arachnida > Ixodida > Ixodidae > Dermacentor > Dermacentor silvarum. The sequence continues at coordinate 119,051,505 of NC_051159.1, forward strand.
GTAACTTGAGGAAAGAACTGGAAAAATATTTTGAAGCTAAAAAGACGCTTCAAGCTTGATTAGCAGCGTGACGTTTCAGAGACGGAAATCTGCCTACCATGTGATGTGCCAATGGTTACCTTTACCTGTAATGCTTATTTTATTTTTTTCGAAATCGCACCCTACGCGCAAATACCTTTCCTTCAGAGGTCCAGACTTTCTATTCCGTTGGGAGCACGGGTGACTGTGTTTTCATTTGTTTCCCTGTGTTTCCGCAGTTCACCTGTACGAGAGGCGAAGAGCGTAATAGTGCGGCATTCAGTAGCTCCCGATTTAAATATGGCGTTATCTCTGAAGTACCACTTGCGAGTACCAAAGCTCGGTTTTTTCCCGCATTGTAAGCGCTCCGAATTTATGCATCACAAAGGCACCTACTGATAACGACTCATTTCGCAGCACAAGCCCAATGCATTTCTGTGACGATGCGCTATAGAGGAAGACGTAAAAATATAATGAGACTACTCCAGAAAAGGTTTCAGGAAAATATTGTTGTTTAAATAAAATGTGAGGCGTGACAGAGGTAACTAAATTTAGTCGTATAATTGAAAAGCGGCGAAGAAAATGTGTTGGCATGTTATTTGGCGCATTCTTGAGTAGCACCTACTCCTTTAGTAAAAGGTGCTGTTCTTATAGCACTACACACTAAAAATTCTATATTTTACAAAAATTACCCGCTTATTCGTTTTTCCATTAACCTCGCGATAAACAGATGTAATATGTAAACGAAAGATGGGCAAACAACTGTAAATGTAAAATTCAATATCCCTAGGAGAAAATAAGCGCAGTGGCTTCACATTTCAGAAAAATTGTGACATGGTAGTACTCAGAGTGCTCTGAAGCACCATGCAATGTTTGCCTAGTAGGTGACCTGTTTGCATGAGATTACGCTTTTTCTCTGATATGCCTAATTTGAATTATTTAGGGAAACCTGTGCACAACTGTATGTTGTCTACAATATCTCGAAGTCATCACCACTTATGAATGAAGGATATTAGGAAAATATAGACAGAGATCCATCATCCGAGAGCAAATGGCACAAGCGTACACAAAAAACCAAAGCCCGTTTCTTAAAGAAAGATGGTTGAACGCGAAGCTTTCTGCCATGCAAACAGAATCAAAGTCACAGTCTAAAGCCAACAACCACACAACGAACCCAAGAAATGCTGAGCGACCCGATGCAATGCATATGTCATTTGATTGCTTGTATAGGATTGTTTTTTTGAATGTTGAAGTTGAATGAACACACATTTCATAAAGCTGCATAGCCTTCATTTTAGATCATGTAGCCGTTAATTACAGGCACACACTCACCCATTCACAGATGGCTATACACTTTTACATCGTTGCATTGTGATCATTGTGGTAGCCGATCGTCCTTACGGGCACGACCGTGCTCGCGCTCACGTTCGCATACGGAAGCCTCTTCTGCCGTGCGCTGCACCTGCAGCCTGCCCATGGTGACAGCCCGGAATGCATTGCGCTGACGCACATAATGCAATGCAGATATACACAGTTCGCCTACGTAGCATCGCGTTGCAGTTCCCATTGTCCTTATCGGTACAACTGCGAATGTAAACTGTAGTGTTCTACGATACCTATGTCGTCCGCCGTTGTTCCATTGTGCGCGCAGATGCGCAGCCGTTGTTCTATTGTGTGCACAGACGCGCAGATAGTTCCATTGTGTAAATGGGCTTTCCCGCAGTGCGTTTTCGGCACTCACGGATGAATAAGTGAGACATAGAAAGTTTCGTTTAAAAAAAAAACGCTTCGCTTTAAAATACACTTGCGAATCTAACATATTAGCAAGCCCACATTCACGTACGCAGCATGAAATCAGTAAGAAAACTTGGCATAGGACACGGCTAGATGCATGCACTGAAATATAAGCAGGGTAATTTTATCAGTAATTTCGATGACATACTAAAAACAGCGAAAGAATTCTATACTGACCTGTATAGTGCCCAGAGCAGCGAAGCTACTTTGATTCGAAGTAGTGGTGAACAGGATACAGAGGCTCCTTCTCTAACTAGCGATAAAGTTAGAAGGGCCTTACAAGACATGGCCAGGGTAAAAGCTGCTGTACAAGATGGATGAACAGTCGATTTAATCAAAGGCATAGGAGATATCATGCTTGAAAAGCTTGTGGCCCATTATACGCTATGCCTCACGACTTCATGTGTACCAGAGAGCTGGAAGAACGCCAACATTATACTAATCCACAAGAAGGGAGATGTTAAAGAATTGAAGAATTGCATGCCCTTAGCTTCCTTCCAATATTGCATAAAATATTCAATAAGATAATTTCCAATAGAATCAGAGCAACACTTGAATTCAGCCAACCAAGAGAACAGGCTGGCTTCAGAAAGCGATTTTCTACGATGGATCATATCCATGTCATGAATCAGGTAATCGAGAAATCTGAGTACATTCAACCTCTCTATATGGCTTTTATAGAAGATGAAAACGCATTTGATTCAGTAGAGATACCAGCAGTCATAGAGGCATTGCGTAATCAAGGAGTACAGGAAGCATACGTGAATATCTTGGTAAATATCTACAAGGATTCCACAGCTACCTTGGTTCTGCACAAGAAAAGTAGAAAGTTACCTGTCAAGAAAGGGGTCAGGCAAGGAGACACAATCTCTCCAATGCTATTCACTGCATACTTAGAATTATTCAAACTCTTAGACTGAGAAGGCTTAGGAGTGAGGATCAACGGCGAATATCTCAGTAACCTTCGGTTTGCAGATGACATTGTCCTATTCAGCAACAAGGGGGATGAATTACAACAAATAGTTGTGGACCTTAACCGAGGAAGTGTAAGAGTGGGGGTTGAAGATTAATATGTAGAAGACAAAGATAATGTTCATGCCTGAAGAAGAATTCAGAGAAGAATTCAGGATCGCCAATCAGCCTCTAGAGTCTGTAAAAGAGTACGTGTATTTAGGTGAGTTACTGATCATGAGAAAGACATTTACAGAAGAATAAAATTGGGTTGGAGAGCATGCATTACCAAATCCGGACTAGGAGCTTACCACTGTGGTTGAAAAGAAAAGCGTACAATCATTGCATTCTACTGGTGCTAACATAAGGGGCACAAACTTGTAGGTTAACGATTCCGCTCGATAATAAGTTAGGGACCGAACAAAGAGCGATGGAACAAAAAAATTACACCATCTTCCCGTAGGGGAACCCTGAGTAGTATGCGAAGCAGCCATGGGGTCCGACTCAAGTTCCCATTAGTTTTCAGATCGGCCTGTCGCCGCTGCCGTTTCGTGGCAGCGGCTCGAGCCCTCTTCTCCGCGGCGCTGTCCACGGCGCTGATACTGGCGTTGACGCTGGCGCTGTCCGTGGCACTCATCGCGGCGTTGCGGGAGGAGAATGAGAGGACGAAGTGAATGATGATGAGTGGGCGAAGCACCGGGGGATCATACGGGCAAAATGCCGGAAGCGTTCTCTGGAAGCCGGAAGCTGGCTTCCGGAACCGGAAGCGCAACTGGAAGTGGATACGGAAGTCGGCTTCCGGTTCCGGCTTCCGGAAGCCGGAGCTTGGTGTACATATGCTATGTATATATATATATATATATATATATATATATATATATATATATATGCGTATACATACATACATAGCGGTCTCCATGCCAACCAGAGCTACGGACTACGAGGGACAAGGCTCGGCCATAAGGTAGGGAGCCTACATGCAACGCCGTTTTAACGGCGTTGCATGTAGGCTCCCTACCCTAAGGTGCTTCGCCCCTAAAAAAATACGATACCAACGGGGCTCGATAACTCTATCGCGTTCCACTCTTAAAGGCGAAGCTTAAGCGTCCTCCAATGTTTTATGAATCTATGTCCAACAAACACTTCAACAGAACAGCTTCAGTTATATACTTACTTGGCATTTGGCAATATAAGCTTAAAGGATGTAAATGCAAAATGGAGAATCGTAAAAAGGCCTACATATTTTATGGTTCCTTTTAATGATGAATATAAATGGAGTCAAAATTAGCCGAATAACCAGAGAATCGCGGAGGTTTTTGAAGATGGAGTACGTTAGCAGCGCCTGCTAAACCGCGCTCCATTAGCAGTCCTATCCAGGTGTAACTACATTGTGGGCTCTCCCGTGCATCCGAATCTCAGCGGCAAGCTGTCTGGCCAACGCCGCGCATAGCGTGCTGTGATTACTTCAGAAAAAATGTAGCAGTTTCACCCGAAAGGCGAGGCATCAATTGCGATAGCAAATTAGTAGAGCTATACGGAGTAAGGATAGTAGTTTTATCAGCTGTATAAACTTGGACATGCAGCAGCACCAGCAACGCGCAGAACTGTTGTCGACGCCGTCAGCGTTTTGCCCGCGTTCGCACCGAACTCGTGCGGCGTTTTTATATAAATACGCGTTCGGTGCCGCAGCTAACCGTCGCCTCCCCTCCCTCCCGTCCCCCTACGGCCTTTCGCGCGACGGAAAAAGTCGCGCTTGCTCTCTATATATGGAAAGGAGGAAAGATACGCTTAATTCTGCAGCCCTTCAGGGAGCACGGCGCTGAGCCGTGCTCCCTCAAGGGCTGCAGAAGATAGCGTCAACCTTTCCCTTTCCCTCAAGAGCCACTTATTATCATCATCAGAACGCGCGTTCGCTTCCCGTGAAAGCGCGCGTGCCTCGCCTCCTTTCACTCGCAAATACAGCGTCCGGAGTGCGGCGATGATTTAATCGCCGTTGACGTCATACGGAACCTCACGGCGAGGGCGCCGACGGCAGAAATTCGCTTTGAAGTGTCCATATAATTGCTATTGCAATAAAACCAGTTTCACCCGAAAGGAGACGCATCATTTGCGATAGATAATTAGTAGAAACAGTAGAAACAGTACAGTAAAACCCCGGTGATACGAACCCGGCTGGTACGAATTTCGGTGTGATACGAATTCGTAACATTCCCTGGCCGAAATACATTGCTCACAATACGAAAAAAATCGGCTGTTCCGAACGTGTTGCCGCGCCGCTACGGATCATACGAACGCGTGAGCAACAGCGGCGGCGGCCGAGCCAGCGGGGCCACCGGCACAGACAAGCCGGCACAGCGGGATCTGGGCGGGATCCATAGTCGCCAAGCAACCGACTACGTCACGCGCCTGCGCAATCTCTTATTGGTCCCCACGTCGAGCGGACCGGACCACATCACAGCCTAGCCGATGCTTAGCGAGAATTAGACGAGGACCAATGCTGCAACGATGACCGCGGCGCAGCCCCGACGGCAAAAACGCTCCCTGCACTCGACTTGCTCAGGCGTTCAGTGGCGTGCGAAAACATTCCCAAGATCACGTGCGCGAACTTTCAGAAGGCGATCGTTGACGATTTGGACAAGAAGAAAACGTCCCGTTGATACGTTTTTCAAGGGACCGCGAAAGAAAAAGAGAGAGAAAAAAAAAGCCGCAGTTTTCCCGAAAGGTGAAGCAACGGAAACGCAGCAGCAGCAGCAGCAGCAGCAGCAGCGAGCGAATTGACCTTTGCGCTGTCTCTCGCTTCAACGCGAACTAAACGTCGAAGGCATACGAAGCTACTGGCACGAGGCGCACTTTGTCAACATCGCAGATCATTTTGACGATAAGGTCCGCGCGGGCGCGCACCTATGCGCACGTCGCAGGTCGCTTTCAGGGTACGGCAGTAACGGCACCCGCGCGGGTGCGTCGTATCTGCAACGTGCCGGTCGCTTGTTGCAACTTAAACCGCGCACAGCAGCGCGCCAAATCACGTGGCGGCGCCTCCGACCGGCATTGCTCCGACACCTCTAGAGAGCAAAAGCTTAGGCGAGACCCTCAACGCCGCGCGGAGTAAAAAAAAAAAAAAAACGCGGCGTCACGCCAAGGTCGCCGTTTCTGCGTGGCGCTGGAACACGCGTGTACGTGCCGACGTCTCAGCCAACGCTGCGGCTGCCGCGCAGAGGGAAGCAACGGCGGAGGCCCAGTTCGGCCTACGCTTTAACGGCAGAAACCGAAACTTCAGGGAGCGGGCTAAGCGGCGCCGGGCCGGCGGGAGCGGCGGACGCGCACGGAGACAGTGCACAGAGACAGTCGGAAGGTGAGGGGGCTACGAGGATGTTGAGAGGAAGGGCGAGAGGAGCCACCGAAGCGACAGAGTTGCCGAGGCCAAATCCGCTTCCCTGCCGCACTCCTCCCTCACCTGCGACGGTCCCCGCACTCGCCCGTCGCCGTGTCGCCTCTTCACAACCACAACCTCACTCTCTCGCCCTTCCTGCGCCGCCCGCTCCCTGAAGTTTCGTTTTCTGCCGTTATCACGAAGCGAGCGCGGGCAGCTTCGTGGCCCTCGCTCGATATGTGCTTGCGCGCCGCGATATTTCACGAATCGCACCGTTCGTACGTCGTGCTATGGTGCACGAATATTTCAAAAATAAGTCCTTTTAATTCGAACAAATTTTTTGGCCCCTGCGAGTTCGAATTATCGAGATTCAACTATACATGGAAGTCAATGGGATTTAGGTCGGGACCGCGAAAACGCGACGTAGCAGCCGGGAAAACGCAGCAGCGAGGAAGGTATCAATGGGATTCCACTATTAGAAATCTTTTCCGGTAAACATAAATTCATTTTTCTTGATATTGTGTATGTTTTGATGATACGAATTTCGGGTGATACGAATATTTCACGCGACCCCGCGAGATTCGTATCACCGAGGTTTTACTGTAGTTGGTGTGCAAAGACGAGGGCGACGCCGACACCAGAAATCCGCTTCGGAGTGTCCATATAATTGCTATCACAATAAAATGTTAGGCCTAACGTTAAGAGACAGGAAGAGTGTGGTGTGGAGCAGAGGGCAAACAGGGATAGCTGATAATTGAGTTGACGTTAGGAGAAAAAAATGAAGCTGGGCAGGCCATGTTATGCGTACGATGTATAACCATTGCACCAATAGAGTTACTGAATGGATACCAAGAGAAGGGAAGCCCAGTCGAGGACGGAAGAAAACTAGGTGAGGTGATAAAGTTAAGAAATTTGCAGGCGCAAGTTGGGAATCAGCTAGCGCATGACAGGGGTAATTGGAGATCGCAGGGAGAGGCGTTCGTCCTGCAGTGGACATCAATATAGGCTGATGATGACGATGATTCCCGTACGCGTAGCCGTAGCTGCTATGCAACTTGTAATCTTAAATAGCTGGGTTAGGAGACAGTAGTTGGTGTGCAAACGTGCCTGGAGGTCTTAGAAATGTGCACGTTTCGTAATCTGCAAATTAGTTACATCAACAGCCTGTCACAGGAACACTCCTCTTGTCGTTTCTATGTTCAGCGCTGGCGTCCGCGTCTGTGGCTGGAGTCCCATAGTGCTTCGGGAAAAATTTTTAAAAGCATCAGGAAAAACGGGGTTTGGCCCGTATTGCCAAGCAGTGAAAAGATACCTGACGCTATATTGTGCGCAGTAGCTCGTGTACATATGGCTACGTGCTATTGGAAGACGATAATGTAGACACTCGGCTTTAGTGGAACGTACCCATAATGATGATGATGATGATGCACCTCCGTTATGGCTCGAACCCACTAAGGGGGATAGGCCAAGAATCGGGCGGCAGTGGGAATGCTAAAGAAAATTCATATTTTAAAACAAGAAAACAAGAAATGCCAAGTAAAAGACAAAAAAGACAGATGTCGCACTAACCAGATTAGCACGCGAGCGAGCAGTCAGACTGACTGAAAAAGGTGAAAGTGAAGAATTGTTACAATCAGAGGGAGGTAATATTAACAAAACAATTTGGAGAAATCAATTTAGGTGATATGAATGCATCTGATGTGTAGAATACAAATACAATAACTAGCAGGGTAATCGTTTTGTTTCAGTTAAGAAATTGAATACTGCGCAACACACGTCTCTGTGACTATAGCCTAGTGCTGAAGCCCCCAATGATAACAATACTGGTATGTTTAAACCTAATCCAATTTTGTAAAGTGGAGCTTCCAGTAATAACTTTCTGTGGCATGAATATCGTCTGCATGATAAAAAGTAATGTTCTATTGATTCAATTTCCTTACAGTTGTGACATAGAGGGGACATCGTGAGACCAGCTCAATGTAAATAAAAATTCAATTGCGGGATGCGACAGCGTAGTCTGGTGTAAGTAACTTCCAACTGCCGAGAAGAGCACCACTGTTTATTCCAGCAAAAACCTAGATGCTGAAAGTCTGTAGATGGTTTCAGCGGTAAGTTGCTTAAATCATTTTGCAAACAAAATTTTCTGTATCTCGATGCAGTGACGTAAGAAGTATCTGGTAAAACAGGGATCAAAGGCCCACTTAGAGACGTTCTTGCTAATAAATCTGCCATTTCGTTTAGATATAAACCGCGGTGTCCAGGAACCCACAGCAAGTTAATTTTTTGTAAACTTTTAGGGACTAAATTGTGAAACAAGCTAAGGAGAGCTGCATTCGTTTCCGTGGAAAGCGACACACATACCGATAGAGAATCTGTAACTACGACAGCTGTTGATTGATTTGCAGGAAGTTTACGTAGCGCTAGGACAATGGCCAATAATTCTGCTATGAAAATAGGTGTGTAATCTGGAAGACGAATAGAGAAGGACCAATTAAGAGAAGGAGAGAAAATGCCTACGCCAGCCTTCTCTTCGGACTGTGAAGCATCAGTGGCTATGATATTGTTTGTTTCCAGGTGAGAGAGGTAATCTTGTAACTGATCATTTAAATATTGGTATGGCATTAGTTTTGCATTTGAGGGGAAAATATCGTCAAATTCTATCTGGAGGCTTCTTTTTGATTGACTTGTTGGTTGAATGCGTTGAATTTGTACATTCAATGGTGATAGCAGTGCCTGTACGAATACGATCTGAGGGGTGTGTAATCGCGACCAATGACTATTAAAGAATAAACTTGGTTCGTTAATAAAAATATACATAGGTCTTCTTTGAGGAGATTCGTAAATTCTTAAATACGTTTGGACTGTAAGCATCCTCAATCTGCTTTTTAAGCTTGGCATTCGTGCTTCCATATACAGCACGGTGTTGGCAACAAACTTAGGGAGTCCAAGGCACAATCGCAGAGCTTCCCTTTCTAATATTATCAGAGGTTGAATTTTATAAGCTGGGCTACCAGAAAACAAGACACTTCCAAATTCCATGATCGGTCGGACATACATTTTATATATCATAATTAATGTATGCCTTCGCAGCCCATATCGTTGATGACTGATCTTACGTAGCCATCCCACGGCACGAGTTGCCTTAGACGCAACTCTTTCAATGTGGCTTCTCCAGTTTAGTGACCCATCATACGTGATTCCCAGGTATTTAAGGCAATTCACTTGGGGAATGAACTCTTGACGATACACCAATGAAATATTAATGGGAACATCTAAAGGAAAGACAAGAAGAGCACTTTTTCTAACCGTTCAGAGACATATGTATATTAGCAATCCAGGTTTCAAGCATGCATAAGTAATTTTGTAACGATTGATACAGTGCATTTAGATCATCATTGGACGCGAAAAAAGCGATGTCATCGGCATAAACGTATACATGAATGTCATGGAGCGATGGGATGGAGCTTAAAAATATATTAAATAAAACAGGAGATAACACTGATCCTTGTGGTACTCCGCGTTTCTGTCTATACCTTGACGATGAACATCCGCTTTGAAAACAATAAAATTCTCTTTCCCTTAAAAATTCTGCAATCCACGCCGTGATGTATTTCGGAAACCTGTACATCTCTAGCTGCTTTATCAGAAGTCCATGTTCCACTGAATCATAAGCTTTAGCTAGATCTAAAGTCACCAATGCTGAATATTCTCGCCTACGACGTGCAAGTAGTACTCGACTCTCTAGATCTATGTGCGCACACCATATCGAGCACCCTGATATAAAGCCAATTTGACTGGGGCTAAGTATTGAGTTTTCAGCTATGTATGTCATCATGCGGCTATTCAAAATTCTTTCTATTAGTTTAACCAAGTTGGATGTGAGAGAAATTGGTCTAATATTATCTAAATAATATCCACCTCCATGTTTTTTGAGTATCGTAATTACCTTAGCAATTTTCCATTCTGAGGGTATCCAGGCATTTTTTAAAGAATAATTTACCATATTCAAAATTTCGTGCGGAGACAATTCATACAGAATTTTTATCACAGCTGTGGTAACTCCATCTGGTCCTGGTGCTGAAGAAGGCAGAGAGCGAACAACTGCCGCCAATTCTTGAAACGTAACTTCCTTAAATTCTTCTAGCGGTCGTGATTTCAATTGGTATGGTGGAACTATTGAAGAAAACTTATCTTCTAGGCCCTTTCCAATATTTTCCAATAATTCGGACAATTCGCGTGGCGAGAGGACGAAAGAGTCAATATTTGCTGGAACCGGAATCATCTTTCGTGAGCGTAAAAATCTAAAAAGGGCTTTCTTGTTTTTAGAATTAGAGAGATAAGTTGATTTATTCTCGTCATACTCATGTTTGGCTTTAGCTATCGTACGCTTGAAAGATGCAGCAACGAATTGGTAATCACTCCAATTTTTCGGACATTGATTACAGAGAAGTTTCTTCCAAGCAGCTTTCCGTTTTCGGTGAGCCCGCGTGCATTCTGAATTCCACCAAGGGCTAAAAGATTTACCTGTGGCGGAGTTTAAATTAAAAGCTGAACTCTTTAAGGAACGTTTTAAAACTGCACATAGACTCATAGCCCTAATATCCTTTTGCATATTCATACGGGAGAGCATCGTAGACTTCAACTCCTTTTGAAGTTTGTCATAATTTACAAATGTGATATGTTTACTGCTGAGGGGAATCACAGGGAAATCAATCTCAAATATAATAGGAAGGTGGTCGCTGTTGGTTGCACAGTCTATAGTTTTCCACGAGGATATAGTTAAAGATGAGCTGGAAAAAGTGAGATCTAGAGCTGATTGAGAATGGCCGCGAACAAACGTAACAACTTTTGAATTTAGACAAGAAAGGTTATTGTCAAGAGTCCATTCCCACAGGCGTTTTCCACCCAAGTCAGTTTTAAACCCCCAAGACACGTGATGAGAATTGAAGTCACCAGCGAGTATTATGTCTTTTTTGCACGAAGCTAATGCGATGTCTAGGCATCGGGTATCCTGCACTCCTGCCGGGAAATATAAATTAACTAGGGAAAAAGGGGAGCAGTCTGGAAGTGTTATGTCTAATGCTAAAATTTAACATTCAGCAGACATACATTGATACGATATCGTGGCCTTGTGACTAAATTTTGTTAAAATCAAGAAAGCAATGCCACCACCTCTAGAAGGGCGATCCAAACGAAATAATCGATAATTTTTTAGGAAAAACTTTTGATCATTTGAGAGCCAGGTTTCTTGTAATACAATTATGTCTGGGGAAAATTCAGACGAAATATATGATAAATCTGTAGCAGCAGAAGCAATCGAACGGCAATTCCACTGTAAGATTTTTAAAGAGCCTATGGTGAAGATAGAACGGTGGCGGAGACCGCCTGCTCTAAAATGCTATCTTTCAAGAAGTCTTTCTTGGAAAGATTCTCTTTTACAAATTTTTTAGGTTTTGACTTAGAGGAAATTTTGGGGGGAGGAGATCTGGTGCATTTCATACTCTTAAGTTCCATGTCTACATCCTGAAATTCTTCATAATCATCTGTTAGGGGTGCTGGTTCCGTCTCTACACGAGTAGAAGGTCCTGCGCAAGGAGAGTTAGGTACTGGGTTGGGTGACGATGTTTGGTTTGGACCTAGATTTAGAATATTTGAAACTTGGCATGCTTGAACCTGGGTAGAGGTGGTGTTAATGAGCTGCGCCAGCTGACTAGACAGCATTTGTGCCAAGGACTCAAAAATAGTTGTCGCAAGACGTTCCATGGCCTTTTCTGTAGCCTTCTCTACTGCCTCTGCTATGGCCTTGGATACAGAAATATCTAAGCCAGCGGGTTGACGAGCTGTTACACCTGCATAGCCCTGGGTTCTTCCTTGAACCTCAATAAACGCTTCTCTACGTGAGCATCGCCTGCGTTCCACCACTTCAAGAATTCTCAATTCTTGCTCCTTCGCCGTGCAGTTCGAATAGTCTGCCGCGTGAGCTTCGTGACACAGACATTTTTCCTCCTGAGATTTACAGTCTGTGCTGTCGTGATTTTCTCCACATAGTCGGCATCGAGTGACAGACCTGCAGCCTGTTATGCTGTGCCCGTAACGCCAACATTTCGAGCACTGTAGTGGTCGTGGAGTTAGTGGCTCTACTTTGTATATTAGGGGTCATGCCTTAATTTCAGATGGACGGGCTGTTCCCGCGAACGTAACAATGACCGATTCCGTAGGCGACTTCTTGTTCTCGATAATTCGGCTGCATCGGTATACAGAAACAGCACCAGCAACTGAAAATAAGTCTAATACCTCTGATGGGTCCAGGCTCGCGTCGACACCGCGAACTAAGCCTTTCGAGCAAGCAAGGTGTGCTGGAATAAGCGGGCTCACCGGATTTGATGCAAATTCGGAACAGTTGAGAAGTTCTTGAACACATTCCTGGTCTGATGAGCAGCACAGAATACCACCACGACCAAATTGACGGACCTCGGTGATCTTCTGGAAGTGGGTGGTGGCCTTTCGAAACTCCACTTGAATGGCTTTCGGGTTTTTCATTTGAATTGATCCCCCATTGGTACAGAGCCACAGGGACAATCCTGTTGCCACTGCTTAAAATTTGTCTATCGGCCACTCTCGAGCCGGGAGAGAAGCTAGCCAAGGGGAATGCCCTTGACCGGGAGAAGAGAGAGACATCAGGTTAGTCTGACTGGCTCGCAACACACTAAACTAGAAGGTGAAAAAAGAAACGATATAAAACTCAAAATAAAAACGAAAACTCCAAACGAACAGTATAATACCGCCGCCCGATACTTGACCACACCGACTTAGGACATGGTCACGTTCACTGATCCAGGAACCAGAGAAAAGGCGGTCAGCGTCCGAGCAGGTCAGCGGCGGCCTCCTTGGCCAAGCGAGGTGGTCCGACTTCCATAAGCGGTCGCTCACTGATCTGAGGAGGACGACGTGCCTTGTTTGATGTTGGATGGGTTCCATGTTAGCCAGTACAACATGTTGGCCAGTACTTGCTACGTCTCTTAAATACACCGTGTAAAAACTGTGCTTCCACGTAACATTTATTTGATGGAGCTGCGGTGCACTTTTACTGACGACGAAGCTTTGCAGCGGACGCCACCTCGAACCTACCGCCATGCCGCCAGATGATGACACGTCGCCGCCAGCCATGCCTGCTACCACCGCCCAGTTTATCGCCCTCACACAGCCCCGCGATCCCATGACTTTTTCCGGGGCAAACAGCGTTGACACGGATGAGTGGCTCATCGTGTACGAGTGTGTGAGCAAACAGAATGGCTGGGATCCAACTATAATGCTGGGCAACGTCATATTTTACCTCGGCGGAACCTCTCACGTCTGGTTTCGCACCCACGAGGACGATATCAACAGCTGGGACACGTTCAAGCAGCAGCTCCGCGACGTTTTTGGCAACCCGTTTGGTCGACAGCTTGCCCCTAAGAAACAACTGGCGGTGCGTACCCAGACGTCAACTGAACCGTAATGGTCGTAGATAAAGGACGTGCTGACCTTGTGTCTGCAAGCTGAGCACAAGATATTCGAGGCTGACAAGATCGCCCACATTTTGAAGGGTATCGTAGACGATGCAATCAAGCTGTTGGTCTTCACCAACGCAAGTATCATTTACCGTGTCATCAAAGAGTACCGTCCTCTAGAGCAAGCGAAATGCCGACGCATCTCGCCTCAGTTCGAGCGTCCACCGAATATCACTGAAATGTCGTCCTGCGAGCCACCTCCTTGTCCACAATCCCCATCAGACGCGTCCGCCGCGAACTCGAGGCCACATATCCGGCTTCTTATAAACCCACGCTATCCAGAACCTCGACGCCGGCTCTTTTATTGATCAAGGTCGTTTTTCGCTAGTCCTTGGCCGTTTCTCGACTGTCTGCGCCATGAACACTCCTGATGCCGCCCTAGTCTCAGTGGACAGGCCTCGTCGCGGATCGTACGCCCTTCAGCAATCCAGAAACCCGTCTGAGGGAAGAACAGCCGACGATAAGCCGATATGCTTCAAGTGCAGCCGCGCTGGACACATTGCTCGCTATTGCCGCAGTGAGTGGCCCGCTCAATCCCATAGCCCATTTTTCGCTTACTGTGGTCCCTTCCGTACTGCAAGCCGCTATCCGCCCCACACCCAATCCTCTGCACCCCATGTCCCCGAAGAACGTATCCACTACGCCCAGTCGCCCTCACCGCATCGCTGTCCATCTTGTTCACCGTCTTGCCGCCACTCTTCTTCGCCGTCCTTTAGCCGCCACTTTTCAGCGGAAAACTGCACTGCGTAGTTTCTGGAGGTGAAGCTGCCCTTTCGATCTTGACCCAAGATCATCTGTTGACCTTAGGTGCCCACCAGAATATTCTTGAAGTCCACGTTGACGGCTTCCCTGTCAGAGCTTTGGTTGATACTGGGCGCACGTCTCTGTCGTGAGTGCCAGTTTTCGTCGCCGCGTGAAGATGATCCTTACCACTCCCGCGACCCGAGTCGTGCGTGCCGCTGACGGTGCGAAGGCCACTGTTGTTGGAATGTGCAAAGCTCGGGTTACGGTTGCTGGTCACCAGCTGGTTGTTATTTTTGCTGTCCTTGCGCAGTGTCCTTATGACCTCATACTTGGGCTTGATTTTCTTTCTGCACATTCTGCTCTGATTGATTACTCCACCCGTGTCCTCCTCCTTGAACTGCCTCGCCTCTGTGACCCCAGTGGCCAACCTGCTCCGTCTCGCTTATATTGCCGAGATTTTGTTCGTCTACGATCTAAAACCAAGACGTATGTCGAATTGTCATGTTCACTGGCACTTACAGATGGCGACTACTACATGCGGCCTCTTACTGACGTCCTCCTCACGCACGGCGTAACTGCATCGTACACAGTCCTGAGCACTACGGTAAACAGAACCTGCCTTCCTCTTGTGAATTATGGCTTCATCAAGGAAGTCCTTCCACAGGAGCTTTCCGTAGGCCAGCTTTGCCCCCTGCAAGACTTCAAGTTCGAAACTTTTGCACTAGATGCTACATGTCTTCCGATGGGCGCTGCGACGTTTACAACATGTGGCAGCGCCGAAATACACAGCATGATCGCCAATGACTTTACGGCTGTGCATACTGAAGCCCTCAAACGTATTCTCGAGTCGTACCGCATTATTTTCGACTTCGGTAATCGGCCTTTTGGGCCTCAGGTCCATTGTCGCGCATCGCATACGTACAGGAGCTGCAAGCCCTGTTCACCGGCGCTCCTATGTAGTATCTACGACTGAGCGAAGCGCTTTCCAGCAGGAAGTCAACAAGATCTGCCTATTGTCAGATTGCTGTGGCTGAGATAAAACCGCTTTTGTAATTCCTGATGTGCTTGACCAGTTCAAGGTCATGCCTTTCAGTCTGTGTAATGCCCAAGCCATATTCCAGCAAATGATGCACTCTCTGCTCCATGAGTTCAAGTGGTATACATGCTTGTGTTATTTAGACGACGTGATTGTGTTGTCGCCTACATTCACTGCACCAAGTCCGCCTCTCAGCGATTCTTGACGTCTTCCGCCGTGCCGGACTTCAGCTGAATTCATCGAAGTGCCATTTTGGCCATCGCCGCCTCACAATCCTTGGCCAAATTGTGGACGCTGCCGGCGTACAACCTGACCCAGAAAAAATTAGAGCTGTGAAAGACTTTCCTGTGCAAAAGTCTTCCAACGGTGTTCGCAGATTTGCGGGGCTCTGCTCCTATTTTCGCCGGTTGGTGAAGAATTTTGCAGTGATTGCGAAACCACTCACAGAATTCCTCAAACAAGACGCTCCTTTTATTTGGGGCCCTGCACAACCATCGCCTTTCTCCGAGTTAACCACACTCCTCACAACGCCTCCCATTTAGAGCACTGCACGGGCCGATTTTTTAAGCGCAGGCCGGGCCCGGGTCCGTTTTTACATTGGGCTGCCCGCCCGAGCCCGACCAAAAGTGTTATGGTGAACCCGGGCCCGGCCCGGGCCCGGAAATAATTTACGCTACCCGCCCAGCCCGGCCCGCCACCCCTTTACCTTATGCCCGAGCCCGGCCCGAGCCCGGCTCTAAACAAGCCCGAACCCGGCCCGAGACCGAAAAAGATCACCGAGCGGGCATAAAAAAATAAAATAAAGAAGAGAATGAAAGGAACTTATACTTAAGGCATAAGTACATGTCATATGCAATTATGAACATCATTTGAGCGGTCTGAACGCAAATACCAGCGCGCGAAGTAATACGCCTGACCCTGCCGAGCAGTATCACCAGCAGTTTCCTACGGCGCGACGGCGATGCGGCTGAATCCACATCTATCGTAGCGCCGCCAGAGTATTTTTCCACGTCGGGCGCCTCACTGCAAAGCATGTACCACCCTAGCCGCTCATCCCACTCAACCGTATTCTAGCACACTATAGCCGAAGCGCAGCCACGACCGGTCGAGAGCGCAGCGCATGGGTGGAGTAAATGGAGAAAGAAAGCTTCTTGTTCCTCCATGGTGCAGCGTAATGCGCTGCTGCTAGGCGGCCGGTTGAGAACATGGGGGCAATCATGGATGGACGCAGTGCCATATTTCAGCCACGTGACGACTTATCTTACCAGTCATCGTTTTACTAATTCGCCTTTGAATAATCAGCAAGTCGCGAACGCACTTGTACCGCGCTGAAAGCATTAATTACATTGATTTAAGTAAGGGATACAATAGCATCCTTTAGTTTGAGGCGACTTCGGTCTTTATGGAGTTTTACACTCTGTTCAAACAGAGCAAAATACGACGGAAGAAGAAAAAGGAAGTACACAGGAGTAGCACTACTAGCTTCCAGCTGCTCCGGGGCAACAGGTTTTTCAGAGTCGAGACACACGAGGATAACTCGCTGCACGTTACATGCACACCACCAGAAAGTCCGAGCCCGGCCCGGGCACGCGTCTAAATACCCGAGCCCGGCCCGGGCCCGGATCAAAAAGCACATGCCGTGCCCGAGCCCCGCCCGAGCCCGTGAAAGAACTGCCCTACCCGGCCCGGCCCGGCCCACGGGCCGGGCCAGGCCCGGGCTTTCGGGTAAGCCTGAGCCCGTGCAGTGCTCTACTCCTATTTTTGCCCACTTCAACCCATCCGCTCAAACCGAAAATCGCACTGATGGTTTCAGCGGATGGGCGCCAGGTGCCAGCTCAAGGCTGCTAGGGCGCACAGGCCCGTCAGGCAGCGTGGCAGGCGGTGCCGGATAGGCGCTGTCTTGACCCTACGTCAACGTGGAGCGAACTGCGTCATCGCTTATGCCAGCAGGCTGCTGTTCGCATCGGAACGAAATTACTCAATTACAGAATTTGAGTACCTCGCTATCTCATGGGCAGTTGCAAAATATCACCCTCATTTATTTGGCCCACCGTTCACAGTAGTTTCCGACCACCATGCCCTCTGTAGGCTCGCCTCTTTGAAAGATATTAGCGGCAGACTCGCTTGATGGGCCTTGCACCTGCAAGAGTACACCTACACGGTGGTGTATAAGACAGGGAAATGTGCCAGCGGAGGTGCTCAGCCGCCTGCCACTGCGCGGAGCGCAGGTCACCTTAGCGGGAGCACAGAAAGACGACAGCGACGACTGTGAGTATGTGTTGCTCACTGCCTGTCTGGACAACGCTACACTATCAGCAGAACAACTGGTCCGCTTTACGGCCGAGGACGAATAACTGCAAACAGTGAAGAAATGGGCCCGGGAAGGCTGGCCGTGGCAGTTAAAGCAAATGCAGGCATAGTTGCAGGCGTTCACACAAGCGGCAAAACACGCGCGGCGTGCCGCCGGCGGCAAGACGCGCGCCGCGAAAGCAGCCGCGAAACAGGTTTTTCTTGCCGTGGGAGTAATCGCTCTTACACCATTTTTTTTTTTTTTTTGCTGTTCCTCCGGTCCTCGCTTGATTTGGGAGGCCGAGTGCAGTTTTGTACGCTCCTCGCAAGAGTACGTCCTCTTGGTCCGTCTCGCGCTTCCGCGTAAGTTGGTATGGGAGCGCGTACGTTAGGCGACTGACAACGAAGGCTTGTGGTCTGGCCACGAAGCCCAAGCGTGCCCGACTCCCGCATCCTGTCTCAGCTGCGTGCAATGCGGCCTGCCAGGCGCAAAACACTATTGACCGTGCTACGCAGGTGTGTGAGCGCAGTTTGCACGCAACTGATATCCGGAATGTGCACGTACAGAAGTCGTAGTTGTGCAGTTTATTAAATGAGAATGATTTCTTGGCGAACATTTGCTACTTTGACAGTATCTATCTATCTATCTATCTATCTATCTATCTATCTATCTATCTATCTATCTATCTATCTATATATATATATATATATATATATATATATATATAGCCGTCTGCGTCTTTGTGCTAGCATGGTCGTTTCGTTAACTTGGTATGTACCAAATATGTATGGTGTAGGAACAGAAGACTCGAACACGCAGACATTTATTCGGTGGGCAACTAAGCTGATGTTGCGGCCATGATGTCGAGCTTTTCTTCTTTGGACGCGACTACATGGCTCCCCCCATAGCGATGAATGCATTGCCGTCGAGCGGTTTATCTGCTTGAGATGGCATTGCCAGCGTCCATGTGAGCTGGCTTCAAACGGTCTATAGATATCGTCTCTTCGCGTCCTTTAACAAGGAGAGTGAAGTATCTAGGATCGCGCTTGAGGACGTTAATAGGACCGTCGTAAGGTGCTTGTAGTGGAGTGCGAGTGGCATCATGACGGATGAAGACATGGCTGGTATGAAGTAATGATGGGCTCATATAAATGGTCTTGCAATCCTGACGAAGCGGCGGTGGTACGCCAGTAGCCATAGTAGTTCGCAGGCGGTCGGCGTAAGAGTGTAGCTCACCTGATGTCGATTCCGAGGCAAAGAACTCGCCGGGTACGCGAAGTGTCGTGCCGAAAGCCAGCTCTGCGGATGAACACTGTGTGTCTTCTTTCACCGCGGTGCGAACACCTAGTAGAACCAGAGGCAGGCGCTCTGTCCATGGAATTGTGGAGTCCTGCGCACGCAGTGATGCCTTCAGTTGACGGTGGAAGCGTCCCACCATGCCGTTGGAACTAGGGTGGTAAGTCGTAGTCCGTATGTGTGTTACGCCTAGAAGGCGGAAGAGAGCCTGCAAGAGGGACGATTCGAATTGTCTGCCTCGGTCTGTCGTAATGGTGTGTGGCACGCCATAACGAACGATCCAGGTGTGCACAAGAGCCTGTGCAACAGATTCTGCAGCGATGTTGCTTAGCGGCGTTGCTTCCGGTCAGCGGGTAAATCTGTCGATACAAGTGAGTATGTAACGTTTGTTCGCGGGCGGTGGTACCGGACCCACAATGTCGACGTGAACATGGCCAAAATGAATGTCTGGTGGTGGAAAATGACCCGGCGCGCTCATGGTGTCTATTGACCTTGGAACGCTGGCATTTGATACACGACCGCGCCTAGCAACGGACATCACCATTCATACGGGGCCAAAGGTAGTGGTAGTTGCTTTGGTTGGGCGTGCGATGACGTGACTGGTCTCTACCCGCAGAGACACGCAAGGTAGCTAGCTCAGTAGTTAGTTGATGCACTTGCGAAGCAAGCTGTGCGATTGAGGCGCTGAGTTCGTCAAGGCGCTGCTCTAACTGCAACGGACTCGAGACTGGCGCCTCACAACGGTCGATGGCAGATACGAAAGGGTGGGAAGCATCCATTATCTGGTCAGCCGTTGTTGCTAAGTCTTCAATGGACGTTGTCGCAGGTGAGGCACATAAAATCATCCGTACCAGATTCGATAGACGCTGAAGGAAGATCTCGCGGACAATTTTTGAGTCCGTTGAAGATGAAATGCCTCCGAGTAGCAGGGTCTTGCGGCGAAGCAGGGTCTTGCGGCGAAGCAGGGTCTTGCGGCGAAGCAGCTCGGTCGGGTTTCGGTCGCCAAGTTCATCAGATGATAGAAGCTGTTGAATGCGTCGCGACTCGGAGTCGGTCGTGCGTCGTAGTAACTCCCGTTTCAGGATGTCGTAGGGGTTGCCGGGTGGGGGAGTGAGCAAAACGTCGCGGATCAAAGCTGTGGTGGTAGGGCTGAGCGCAGTCACGACATAGTCGTACTTGGCCGTCTCCGATACGATGCGGTGACGGCGGAACTGCGCTTCGATGTGGAGAAACCAGAGCTCACTATCTGCGGGCCAGAACTCGGGAAGCTTGAGTGTGGCGTTGGAAGGTGTGGCATTGTCTTGGGAGTTCGATTCTATGGCGTCGAAGGGAAGCGTGAGACGAATAGTTGCGATGCGGGAAGCGTCCGAGGTCGCCAACTTGTGGGAACAGAAGACTCGGAACACGCAGACATTTATTCGGCGGGCAACTAAGCTTATTTTGCGGCCATGATGTCGAGCTTTTCTTCTTCTTCGGACGTGAAGCACACTGTCCACTACAATGGTATACTACGACAAGAGTATATGACGAACGTAAATGATATGTCATGACATCAGTGTTGCAGAATGGGTGCCTCCATTTCATTCCAATTCCATTCCGGGGAATTAGAACTTGCCGCAATCCCATTTCATTTAAGTTGTGGGGTTTTACATGGCAAACCCAGGATATCATCATATATGATCAAGGGGGAGGGGGGCTTGTTGCATTTCACCCCCACTGAAATGCGGCCGCCACGTACGGCCGGGATCCCATCGCGTGCCCCCATTATTATAAGCGCAACGCCAAAGCCACTACGCCGCCACGGTGTAGGCTTGCGCATTCTCGTCAACGCCCTTTTTGAAAGGCCATTGCGGGGATTCCACGTGGGCGGCGCTGCCGGACAACGAGACGTACGCGTTGGAAAGCGTCCGCACGCGCCGCATCGCGCCTGGGCGCGTACGGCGTCAGGCGCGGAGACTGTGTCGCGTGTGGACGCGTTGCGGCGTGGACACCTACCACTGCTAGAATTTTTACGCCCGCGCAGGAAGCTGCCACCGCGTCGCCCGCGTGACGCTCCTCACGTGACCACAGAGCGCCTATGACGTGACCACGGCGAACCAGCGTGACTTCCGGAACGACTCCGCGCGCGGCGTGCAGGCAAGCCCGGGCAAGCTGCGTGCTTTGTGTTCGTCGTTCCGCGCGTTTGGTAGGTGAACATGGCCGCCGCGACGGAACGCGCATGGACGCGCGGAAACTCGTTCATCGTTTGGGTGCGTGCCCTCTTCCTCTATCGGACGCGACGTGACGTCGAGTGAGCGCGGCGCGTGCGGACGCTTTCCTACGCGTACGTCTATGGTTGGGGCTTAACGCCACTAGCTTTCAATGCAACAGGCGTACATACTCCTAGCTGGCCTCAAAACGGGGGAGGCGAAAGAAGTACAATTACACATTATTGACTAAAAAACACGTGATGGTGGTTTATATCTGAGTGAGATGTATGCAAGGTAACTTCTGTTTTATAATCCATAATAATTACATTTCGATGAAAATTCTCAGTGGCGGCCTCCAGAATGACCACATTGCTACATCACAGCATCACCTGTCACCGCCGTAGCCACACAGATTGCCAGATGAGATCGAAAAAGCCAGGATACATGCAATGTAAGCAACAGCACAGGTTAAGGTAGAGATTTCTTAATTTCTTAGCTAGCTTAAAGGACATGAAGGGCGCCTAATGTAACGTGTCACTACAAATTTAAGTTTTCGTTATACTTGATCGAAGTTAGATATATGGATGAAATTTGAAGACCAGCCAGAGCAAGATTGGGGGCTTTTTCAATACAGCCTACGGTAGCACCGCAGGTGCAATTTGGTTCCATTGATATTATGAGCCTCGAAGGGCTCTTGAGACGAAATAATGCATATCGCCTCCAAATTAGCAAGAGCTCAATGTTTAGGCGCAATGTTTAAAATAACACGCAGGCTCTGTAGAAATCAATCTGCGCGAAGCTGTCATGAGCCTGCTCAGCAAATTGGTGCTTTGCGACAAGAGACTCACTGCGGATATCAGTGAAGATCGCGTCCCGCGCCACAATGGTGAACCTTGCACGTCGTTGTGATGCACAAGTCGTCATCGCATTGTCGTCATGCCATTGTCATACCATCGTGGTGACTGCGTCGTCGTCATCCATTCGTTGTCATGCTGTCGTGCTCTTTCAGTCGTCGTAATTGGAGCTTTACTTTCCTATACATGTCACGCCGTCTTCGTCACGCTGTTACATGACGCTATTGTGAGCGAAAACCTCCCAGTTCTCGTGGTTGTCATCTAGCGATCGTGATAGGGCGGTCTTCAGAAAATTGGCATAAATCATTGTGTGTGTGTGTGCGTGCTAGTGTATGTACAGCCGCCCATTTTAACACGAAAGTGTTTTATGCCGGGGTCCACCAAGACTTCACTGACGTATTTCCGTCACGGAAATACGTCAGCTTACAATGTACACGAACATAATACAAAGAAAGAAACCAGAAGAAAAAGTTCCACAAACATGCAAAATTTGGAAATCGAACCCACGACCTCTCGGTCCGCGACGATAGATCGCCGAGCGTTTAACCCATTGCGCCACAAACGCATTTGCAGAGAGCTACACAGACGCGCCTTATATATCTAACACTCCTCCGTGTACCCGCGCTCTTGCTCGGGGCGGTGCCGCCGCCTACGAGCAGAAAAGAGAAGTACTGCATTATGACACTAACGCGCACCGACAGTGAACGCTTCGGTGGTCTCAGCACTACGACGCCTCGATGCCAGCATTCGAAGGGACGCTGGCATCAAGAAGCACTACCAACGCCACCTAGGTGGCGTTCACCGTACTCAGCACAGCGGAGCGTGGCCTCCGCAATTAGCTCTGAAAATGTTTCTGAAGTTGATCGCGGAGGCTGCAATTACGACGCGCTGTACGCGCTGATTTGACTCGGTGACGATTCAGTTACGTGCTTTGTCTTGCGCGTTGTATTAGTGTGTCAGTTACGTGCTTCATCTTTCGCGTTGTGCTAGCGTGTGCAGCGTAGTGCAGCTTCCATATGCACGACGGTTGCTCATGGTCATCGACGTTGGTAGTCGTGATGGAGGAGACGTGCCACCAGGCGTCAGCGTGGGTGCATCAACGCCTAAGGGCGCTTTAGCCACAAAACACCAATAGACATTATATATCAATGTGCAATAAACATTACACTACTTCTGTGAAGACACGTTTCACTTTCGTGTTTTATACCGATTCCTATATAAGAGGGATCAACCACATTTTTTTTAACCTGAACACGCGAGCGTCGACCGCCGATCTGATCAGCGCCACAGAGCGGAGAGCGGCGTTGAAATGAACGAGAATATGCGCATGCGCGCTTTGAGCAGTTCTGGACCGCTGTCGTCTGCTAGGCTTTTCCGGGAACCGCACACCAGGCCCGCTTTTTTTGAGCACCGCCATCGTCATTCTTTTTCTATTCTGAACGCTGCCATTCAGTTGTAACGGAAAGCGGTGAAGTGGTTGTGCTTCCGATGGATGAAATATGATTACACCCGCTAACTACGCTGCATCCGCGTCCGCATTTTTACACCGGAGTGGTTAAGCTTTTAGTTATGTCGTGCGGGGTCGACAAGAGACTCATCAGCGGCCGGCGCGCGCTCTGGCTCTCTTCGCCTTCTTCTTCATGGTCTTAGTTCATGCTTATTCAAGCCAATTAAGCCTACCCTTTCCAACGTCATGCTAATTAACCTATTTGATGTCATATACACGCTAACTAAAATCACGGTAATGAGGTCATCGCTAATTAGATCATTGCTAATTATGATCTAGGTAATTACGACCTTACTGTTATATCCTTGCTAATTAGCCCCCTGTTAATTAGAACCATGCTAATTAGGGCCTTGCTATCGAGGACCTTGCTATTTCAGAACTTTTCAATTAAGATCACTGTAATTAAAGATTATGCTAATTATGATCATGTTAATTAGAAGCTAGGTTAGCCACAAGCTCCGTGGTTAGTCCCGTCTTGCAGCACTAGTGCAAGCTGCTTACATTTTTTCATCCGTTATCGCTTTTTGCTGTGTCTTCTAAATACCACTGAAAAAATAATGGAAAGTGCAACATGATACGACCTTCCTTTGCTTTGTTTGCTGAAAGGTGTGAGCTGATAAGCGAGATATTCTGATTCCGTCATTGGTATATGGCACTTCGCGGTTGTAACGCCCTTCACCTGCCTTCTCGAGAATGCGGTTTGCGTAGTATTAATGATGCCAGCTCGGGTCCCTGAGGAAAAGAGTAGCTGCAATACGGATGTCGTTGAGTGGCACATCCCAAAGAAATATCGCGAGGGTTTTGGACTAGCATCTAGCTACTTTAAAAAGAATAATTTGTGCGCTCAGAGATGAAGGGCGCATATGTGATGCGGCAAGAAACTGCGTGCAGAAGACGATAGCAGAAGAGGATGCTGCCTTGGTCGAAGTAGCCGAGGCTACTCCATTCATGACTGCTGGACAGATTAGAGATGTGGTTGGCCTGGATGTCAGCGATGAGTTGGTCAGACAACGGCTCTTGGAAGGTGGTCTGAAAAGTCGATGTGCTGCCCGAAAGCCGCTTCTTTGGGACGCAGCAAGAGCAAAAGGACTGGCTTTTGCCCAGGCTCATCTTCACTGGACGTTAGATGAATGGCGCAATGTCATTTTCACCGACGAGTCTACAATCTGAACGCAGTAGCACCAACACCGCAGAGTATACAGACCAGGCCTGACAAGGTTCGTTTTTTCCTATTATAAATATTTGGTTAGTTTCTGGCCGTTTCTCCTTTCACAGTAATATTCCTGCAAGTCTTTTTTGTTATTGCCATTTTCACAATGCGTTCGTGATATAAATTATCGCAGTTTTAAATTTACTGACTGTTCCCCACTTTTGTAGGTATGCCCCCTTATACGTTCAGCAAGTGGATGCAAAGTGTCAACGTTTGGGGGGCAGTAGCGAAAGAGGGTCTTGGACCACTACACCAAATAGATGGCCGATTTTGTGCAGACTCCTACTTAAGCATCATAGAACAGGAGCTACTGCCTCATGTCCTTGACGGTCGTTTCCCTAACGGCTGTTTCATATTGCAGCAGGACGTGTCCCCCGTGCACACGTTTCGCGCTGCCAAAGACCGCCTGGAAGAACTCTGCATCATGGTTGCTGACTGGCCGCCACTGGGAGCGGATATGAATATTATTGAAAACGTGTGGGGCATAATGAAGAGTTACCTTTCAAGAAAGGGGCTTCACAACGCGGGCTGCGACGAACTATGGCGCAATGTTCAAGCCGAATGGGACCTCTTGAAGATGGACCGCGACCTCATACCAGCGCTGTACGACTCTCTTCCGCGACTCATGACAGCGGTTGTTCAGGCTGGTGGAGCCTTTAGCAGCTACTGAAAGACAAGCAAGCCGCGACAAGTCCCCAATTTTTCAAGCAGGTGAAAAGATAAAAATCTCCAATACGCCGTGGCACCACTTCCAGCTAGGGCATCCTTATTGAGGCTTTGTTTTCCCTTTTTATTTGCTCTCAAGAAAAGCAATAAACTTGTTTCTTGTAAGACAGTGACAAAGCGTCTGTGCTATTCTTTAGAAGACGGTCGTTTCTAATCAGCTCGGCATGCAGTGACAGATATCCTTTATGCCTCGGAAAATCGCTGCATGAACCACAAAAAAAAAAGAAATGGGCAGCTTGCAGTAGAGCTGCAAGGCGGGACTAACCACGGAGCGTGTGGCTCACCTAGCTTATTAGCAAGCTTTTAATTAACATGATCCTAGTTAGCATAATTTTAATTACAGTGATCTCAATTGAAAGTTCTGAAATAGCAAGGTCCTCGATACCAAGGCCCTAATTAGCATGGTTCTAATTAACAGGGGCTAATTAGCAATGATCTAACAGTAAGATCGTAATTAACTTGATCATAATCAGTAATGATCTAATTAGAGATGACCTCATTACCATGATATCTAGCGTGTATATGACATCAAAAAGCTTAATTAGCATGATGTTAGACTGGGTAGGCTTAATTGGCTTGAATTGCCAGACGCGATCGGCGTATGTATAAACCAATTTGACTACACTTATACCAAATTGTATGACAGTTTCTTATGTGTATATTTCTAAATGGGCCCCGTACTATATATCCATTGGTTATGGGACCCTACAGATTGTGCGTATCTTGTAAAATGAAAAGTATATGTGTAATAAAGTAAGAAAGAAAGAAAGAAAGAAAGAAAGAAAGCATGAACTAAGACCATGAAGAAAAAGAAGGCGAAGAGAGTCAGAGCGCGCGGCGGCCGCTGATGAGTCTTTTCGACTCCGCACGACATAACTAAAAGCCTAACCACTCCGGTGTAAAAATGCTGATGCGGACGCAGCGTAGTTAGCGGGTGGAATCATATTTCATTCATCGGAAGCACGGCCACTTGATCTTTCCGTGACAACTGAATGGCAGCGTTCAGAATAGGAAAAAAAATGACGATGACGGTGCTAAAAAAAGCGGGCGTGGTGTCCGGTTTCCGGAAAAGCCTAGCAGACGACAGCTGCCCAGAACTGCACAAAGCGCGCATGCGCATATTCTCGTTCATTTCAACGCCGCGCTTCGGTCTGTGGCACTGATCAGTTCGGCGGTCGACGCTCGCGCGTTCAGGTAAACAAATGGGCGGCTGCATGTCTATACTGCACCTCTCGTGTATACAATGCAACATTCAATCCCCTGCATAAATGTGCGTTCAAAAAAGAATTGTACCAATCTTCATCGAATAAAATAATCTTGTAGTCTGTTCACGATTACCTTGCGTCTGTCCAGCAACGTGGCACTCGCGTATTTTTAAAGTTTGACTAAAGTTACCTATGATACCCTATATATGACGCGAGTTTAATTCCGACCAACACCGGAGAAATATCAGATTTTAGGGCGCAGCTCTTAATGGCCCGTCCCTGTGGCGTGCGTCGGCGGTGTAACCGAGCGAACGAGCACGACACCGAAGGATGAAAGAGGAAAGCGTAGTGCCCATTATCGCTACGAGATGGCGCCAGAGTACCACGCGTCTGTTCGCTTTACCTTCAGTTACTGGAGTTTCATTGGCTAACAACTCTAAACGTTTGCCCTCGACGCACGACGCGTCTGCATGTATGATAATTTGCTCGAATGTTAGCGATAGTTCTATCTGTTGGCTGTTGTCACGAAAGCTTTTTGTAATCTGATTGTATGCGCGACGCGAATTATGTAGGAACCTTCGACGAGACATGTATAAAAGCCGACGCGCTTGACACGCAGATCAGATTTTCGAGGATCGCCGACTCAGCTTGACGCTATCGTTGTACTTGAGTGTTACTTGTTTTGGAACGCTTCGCTTCGTCTGCAACGTGCCGCAGGAGAAAGATTGTCCGGGCCAGCCAATAAATCGCGAAAAGAAAACACGTATAGAGCTGCGCTCAAATTTTGCATTAGGAAGTATAATCACCGGTGAAATTTTTTTCAATTATTTCTAATGCGTTCCAGAAATGGCACAAAAGGGAAATTGCCAGACCCGATCGGCGCATGTATAAATTTAGGTGTGGGACTCTACATCGCAGTCTCGTTAATGTGACTTCTGTCTGCCGGGTTTTGCAAAATTTCCTGGGCCAAGTAAATTGCAAGTGGCGCAGTTCCGTGGATGATGTTAGATTTGATTTTGGTGTCAAAAGGGTGTATCTTCGAAACCGTTGGAAGAGGGATGCCTCCAGTAGAAGCCTTCGCGAAGCTGTCTGCCGCTTCATTCATGCCGCTTTGTGACCTGGTACCCACACTAATCGTTATCTGCGCAAATGATTTGGGGCCAGTGAGTGCAAAGTCTGTAACATATGCGGCTCGCTGGGAGCAATAAGTGGGGGTGCACAATGATAAAGAGTATGATTATTACTGCGGTTGTCGTGGAAGGCTGTAGCTTACGCAAAGCTAGGACAACAGCTAGGAACACCGCTAGGAATAGGGAAGTGAAGTCTAGAAGCCAAAAAAAGAAAGACCAATCCAATGACGATGAAGAAATCCTAATTCCGGCCTTACTCTGCCACCTCCAATCTTACTGTCCTTTCTTTCTTGTCACTGCGCCTTCCCACACAGCGTAATGGCATTCCCGCATTGCATCATCACCTACAATCTCCCTACACTAAAACAATTTACACCCTTAATTTGAAAAAAAGTTGTAAGTCTGCCTTATTATAACGCACGCCAGTACACCCTTTTGATGTAAGGGTGAGAATTATACACAGATTCACACCCTTTTTTACGTGTAAGGGTGTACATTTTTTGCAGTATATGCTTTCCCTCTCTCGGGAGCTTAACCTATATATGTTCGCTGTGCCTTTGGATACCCAGTTTTGTTTTGCTTGCAGTCGCGTTCATTATCACTTGAACCTCATGTATGGACTGTTTCGTGGATGCTCAGCTACGGGCGTTCGCATTCCATGGAGAAGGGGAACACGGAGACACACTGCTTGTATAGTGGGTTCATGCCATCAGCATGATGACCATCAGCATCAAAGACCATCAAAGAACATCAAAGACCATCAGCATCAAAGAAACAAATCAATAAATCAGCTACGAGTCAAGGTGCCTAACCAGCCACGCTGGCTATAGGTAGGAGAGATGCACGTTATGCCTCTTTAGAGTACCGAAGGACGACAGTTTGAGAAGCACGCATGTCATGACATTCATGTCACGAGTCCTCAGGAGTCACTTTAGCTACACCTAAGAGACCTTAAGGCGAAAGCCTTAGTAATGCTCATGACTAGGACTTCGACCATCAACCTTTAGCCTTTTCCTTCACTTAGTACCACATCCGAACCCATTAAAGTGGTTTTTGAGTGTTTATACTTTTTGCTGAGTCATTGACATTTTTGCTGAGTCATGCTCATGATTATCACTTCTAGTATCCTTTAGTGTTTCTTTCCCGTAGTACTTACGTCCAAACCCATTTCAGTGGTTTGTGAGTGCTAAACTATCTTTCGCTGATTCATTATCATTTTTGCGGAGTCATGCTCATGACTACGACTTCTACCACCATCCTTTAGTGTTTCCTTCACTTAGTACCCATGTCCGAACCCATTTCAGTGGTTTTCGAGTGGTAATATTATTTCGCTGAGTCAGTGTCATTTTCGTTGAATCGTGCCATAGCCTCCTATATACTTCATGCCTGCCCATCGGCGCCGAGAACGCAGAAAACCGGTCGTCGCGCCTAGTGCCGTCACTCACCACTAGTTGGCGGTGCTACCCCAGAATAGAAATACAGGACGCTCTACGGCGGCGCGCGCTGTAGCATAACTATATATCACGCTATTTTTTATTACCGGTGCCGATTCTATTGTTTTACAACATCTGCGGGCGTTTAACACCGACACAGAAGCGTACAGGCCGCCGCGCATTGCTTCTTCCAAAAGAAAAGAACGATAAAAGGAAAACCACAGCTCTTATCTGTACTAGTATGAAGCTATTTTCCTTCTGCTTAATATTACATATGTTTTGTATGTCAGTGTGAAAAAAAAAAATAATGTCGGCTCTAATAACTGCACAACAAAAACTTTTATTATTGCGATAGCAATTATATGGACACTTCTACCTGATTTCTGCCGTCGCCGTCGTCGTCGCCGTCGCCGTCGCCAGGTTCCCTATAGATAAAATCTGCGCCGCGCGCCGTATGCCCGAGCGGAAGCGTGCGGGGACGCGCGCTTCACGGAGAGCGAACGCACTCAATCACCCACGCGCAAGCAAGGAAGCGGGAAGCCAGCGCCGGAGGGAGCGCGGGGGGGGGGCACTTCTACGCTGCCAACAACCGCGCTCGTCGCTCGTCCGCACCGTCTCTTATCTCCACACGGCTCTGACCTTTATGCGCCGTGCATTCGCCGCTCACTTTCCGTTGAAGCGATAGACCGCACGTACCTTCGCCCGCTGCAGCGTATATACGCTCGCTGCCAGCGTTTTGACAGTCGTTGTCTGCAGTCGTTCAGTGTGATCTATTCCTGTTTGTTTGTGCGCACTCACACCACGCTTGTTCATTCAGTTAGTGATAGTCGGGCCACATTTTCCAACGCACGCAACACATGCAATGCTGCCCGGATCGGCAGTGCAGCACTACAGGTGTGTCCCTTCGCACGCGCTGCCCACGGGAAGCGCTTCTCATCAACATCACGGTTTCACACGCGCCTTCTCGTGGTCATCGAGTCTCTCTTCATGTCGGTCTACTTACGCCGCAGCACGCCTGCTTACTTAATCAGCTCATGTTTACTACAATTCATATTGCTACCAAAGCCGCTCACCTTACTTCGTATGGCATTGCTGTGTGCTATCGCATTCATTGCTTCGCCCTTAGGGCGAAACTGTGACATTTTTGCCATCATTTGGATTTAAAGTTTGTGGAGCTTTCGTGACAGGGGCTTCTGTGAAAAAACTTTTGCGATGTCGTTCTTGTCCGTTATCTTCAGCGCAGAATTAGTGAGTAGAGGGCGGCAGAACTTTGTCACCATGATCTCAAACAGCTTTTCGTGATGCTTCGGCACTAAACAATTACATAGTTCACGCTGTCGCAGAACTTAAGCAGAATTCACGGCAGTCTCCCTCAGCGGCAGCGTAAAATTTCTTAGCTTAGCGAGCACTACTTCAACCTATTTGTGCAAAGAGTTCAGCAGAACTACGAGTTCGTCTGACCGATACAGCAGACGGCTTCTGTCTTCAAGCCTAATCAGAGAATCTGATGGCGCCGAGGGCTTGTTGACGGCGCCGATGGCGCCGTCAACAAACTGAGGCATTCTTTGCAAGACACCCGCTCATTAACAGCTTAACGGCTCTCGATAGCCATCCGCCAGCCATCGCTAGTGCTGCACATTCTGGCGAACGAAACGTTTCTTTGCGCCTTGAATCTCTTTGGGAAATTTTTTGGATGGTTCTGGCGTAGTACTTACGCTCAGTTGCGAGTACGAGCTATCTTCCGTGTCCATCACGTTGCTGTTTGTCGATGTTGACGCAATGCCTGTCTTTAGAGACTTTTCTGTTCCTCACAAAACTGCCCGTGAGTGTGTCTGAGCGTTGCTTCCAGCCAGTGGCGCACGGACGGGGGGGATTCGGGGGTTGTACCCCCCCCCCCCCTGAGGCCGACCTAACTCCCCCCCCCCCCCCTTTTGTTTAACCCCTTTTCTCTCCTGCGCATTCGAGTACTGTAACTAAGATGTAAGACGCGCAATCGTCGGCATGCACACTCGCAAAAAGCGCATTTTTTGACAATTTCCCGTGAAGACATCGAAATTAGTGCTGTTTAGATGGTATTGGCAAACTGTCACCCCCCCTGGCCGAGATCCTGGGTGCGCTACTGCTTCCAGCTGACCTCCTCATCCACAGAAAAAAATATTCATCGGCGTCAGGCGAGAGCTTTCTAGTCAGAACAAATCAAAGTGCATCTCTCTCAGCAAGTATCTGACGCATTCCACGTTTGACACATTCAAACTTGGAGCCACTTCTCTGGAAGTTCTTCATCGCTCGGAATTTCATGAAATGAGATGCCCGGGACGTTTCTCTTACTGTACGAGTTGCATCTATATAGGTCCACGAGAAAGTAATTTACAGAAGAATAAAATTGGGTTGGAGTGCATACGGCAGGCATTACCAAATCCTGACTGGGAGCTTACTACTGTCGTTGAAAAGAAAAGTGTACAATCATTGCATTCTACCGGTGCGAAAATATGGGGCAGAAACTTGGAGGTTAACAAAGAAGCTCGAGAACAAGTTAAGGACCGCACAAAGAGCGATGGAACGGAAAATCTTAGGTCTAACGTTAAGAGACAGGAAGAGAGCGGTGTGGATCAGAGAACAAACGGGGATAGCCGATATTCTAGTTGACATTAAGCGGAAGAAATGGAGCTGGGCAGGCCATGTAATGCGTAGGATGGATAACCGGTGGACCATCAGGGTTACAAAATGGATACCAAGAGAAGGGAAGCGCAGTCGAGGTCGACAGAAAACCAGATGGGATGATGAAGTTAGGAAATTTGCTGGCGCAAGTTGGAACACGCTAGCGCAAGACAGGGGTAATTGGAGATCGCAGGGAGAGGCCTTCGTCCTGCAGTGGACATAAAATATAGGCTGATGATGATGATGATGAGGTCCATAACAATACGCCATACTACTGGGTATCAACTCGCAAAGCGCCCTATCAAACCACTTAAAGTAGCACAACTCACTCGTGACCACAATGTCTTCTTTTCGGCCTCTCATTTGCGCTGCTGATAGACGTCCTCAATGTGGCACCGACAGTGTCACAGCCACAGTCCTTTAATACCCTGCCGCAGCTCATCGCGTCAATCGAAGGCAGAATGCATTTTTTTCCCCAGCCGTGGACTGCTGCAGGATGGTGGTGATCGCTCAGCAAGCCAGCGAACTGTCGGCAAGTGAGGCAAATGGGTATTGTCTCGATTTGACACTAATGGAGACGCGCACACGCAATTTTTCCCGCCTTTAACCGTGCATGGCGGCTAGCGAACTATTCTGGGGTAGCAGCGCCCCTAGCGGGCGACCTGCGAGGAGGTCAGGAGAGGAGGTTGAACGGCGCTCCCGGAGTGATTGCGCGGGCACAGAAAGTATATAGGAGGCTATGATCCTGCTCATGACTACGACTTCTACCATCATCCTTTAGTGTTACCTTGACTTAGAGCCCAAGTCCGAACCAATTTCAGCTGTTTTTCAGTGTTAATCTTTTTCGCTGAGTCATTGTCATTTTTGGTGAGTCATGCTCATGACTGACTTCTACCATCATTTTTAGTGTTTTCTCCACTTATTACTTAGGTCCGAACCCATTTCAGTGGTTTTTGAGTGTTAATCTTCTTTGGCTGTGTTGTTATCCTTTTAGGTGGCTGTTTCATAACCTTCATGATACGCATGTCATGACATTCATGTCGTGACCTATCATTTATGTTCGGCATACACTCTTGCCATACTATGCTAATCTTGGTACCTACCAAGTTAACGAAACGACCATGAGAGCACCAAGACATAGGCTGCTGTTTCATGACCTACATGACAGGCATCTCGTGACATTCATGTCATGACCTATCATTTATGTTCGTCATGCACACTTGTCATACTATGCCATTTTTGTACCTCCCAAGTTAACGAAATTAGGTACCGGTCTGGGACAGTGGCCTTGGTAAACCCGGCGGCAATGCAGTTCCACTCAATGTGAAAGCTGGGGAACGGCGAAGCAGTGATTCGCTGTTGTTTCCCTTGTGTTCTCCTTGCATTTATCTTGCTTACTCATGTGTTTATCTTGTGTTTAGCAATCCATCATTCGTTCTGACACAAGTGCTAAGGCACAACTGGTGGGAAACCACCACGCACATGAAGCCAAACCAACACGCACATGGAACCAAAGCTTTGCTGAAGATAGAATCGATTTTAATAATTTATATTAATTAATTCGGACAATTCATGAGTATTTCTATCTTTCAAATTATTCTGAATCACGGTAGTTTATTCTGAACTGGTTTAGATCAGTTCTGGACTTGTTTTGACCCTGTTTTGGGAACTTCTTTATCCGCATGACCACGACGACATAAGATCACAAGATTTTCACGAGTTTCTGCTGGCTATTGCGCTTAATACTTGATTATTCGTATCTTTTACATTATTCTGAATCATGTTGATTAATCAGTTTTGATTAATTCTACACTTGTTTTGACCATATTTTATTGCGACAGCAAAGATATGGACACTCCAAAGCGTATTTCTGCCGTAGGCGTCGCCGCGCGCCGTATGCTGTATGCGAGTGAAAGGGCGCGAGGGACGCGCGCTTTCACGGGGAGCGAACGCACGGCGGAGAGCAAACGCGCGTTCCGCGCCGTGCTCCATGAAAGGCTGCAGAATTAAGCATCTCTTCCCTCCTTCATAATCACCATATATATAAAGCAAACGCGACTTCCTCCGTCGCGCGAAAGGCCGTGGAGGGACGGGAGGGAGAGAGGGGAGGCGGCGTTTAGCTGCGGCACCAAATGCGTTTTTACATAAGCAAAAAAGTTGTCGCAGTTTCACTTGAAAGGCGAAGCATAAATTGTGATAGCAAATTTGTAGAGAGCTATACGGAGTAATAATAGTAGCTTTATCAGCTGTATAAAGTTGGACATGCAGCACCACCGGCAACACGCAGATCTGTTGTCGACGCCGTCGGCGTTTTGCCCGCGTTCGCACAAAATGCGTGCGGCGTTGGTGACTGTTGCCGGAGCGCAGCTAAACGTCGCCTCCCTTCCCTACCCCTCCCCCCCCCCCCCCCCCCCACAAGGCCTTTCGCGCGTCGGAAGAAGGCGCGTTTGCTCTACATATATGGTGATTGTAAAGGAGGAAAGCGACGCCTACTTCTGCAGCCCTTAAGGCAGCACGGCGCAGAACGCGCGTTTGTTCTCCGCCGTGTGTTCACTCCCCGTGAAAGCGCGCGTCCCTCGCGCCCTTTCACTCGCACATACAGAGTTCGGCGCGCGGCGACGATTTCATCTCCATTGACGTCATACGGAACTTCACGGCGACGGTGACGACGACGGCGACGCCGACGGCAGAAATCTGCTTTGGAGTGTCCATATAATTGCTATCGCAATAAAACGTTGCGAGGCGAGAAGGTGGTAAAGACTTCCGACGCTGCTCGACGAGTGTCCCGTTCTGATCTCGTCGAAAACCTTCGAGCCACCCCCAGAAGCAACAGTCACCAACGCCGCGCGCGTAAAGTGCGAACGCGGGCAAAACGCCGACGGTGTCGACAACGGTTCTGCGCGCCGCTGGTGCTGCTGCATGTCCAAGTTTGTACAGCTGATAAAAGTACTATCCTTACTCCGTATAGCTCCCTACTAATCCGGTATTGCAATTGATTGCAATACCAAATTAATTTGGATTGCAAACTACGACAATTTTTTTACGCGTCTCCACGACGTGAGATCACATTTCCTGCCGACAGCCCGGGCCCCTAAAGTGCCTCGCACTTAATAAATGTTGTCTAATCTTGGCCAGTCTGGCATGGTCGGTATATAGCTTTAGAAAACGCAAATAAAATCAAACCACATTTAGTTTCCGTCAGTATAAAAAAAGTTGTCGCAGTTTCACCCGAAAGGCGAAGCACCAATTGCGATAGCAAATTATTAGAGCTATACGGAGTAAGGGTAGTAGTTTTATCAGATGTATAAACTTGGACATGCAGCAGCACCAGTAACGCGCAGAACTGTTGTCGACGCCGTCGGCGTTTTGCCCGCGTTCGCACCGAACGCGCGCGGAGTTTTTATATATATACGTATTTGGTGCCGCAGCTAAACATCGCCTGCCCTCCCTCCCTCCCGTCCCCCCACAGCCATTCGCGCGACGGATAAGTGGTTCTTGAGGGAAAGGGAAAGGTTGGCGCTATCTTTCCCTTTCCCTCAAGAACCACTTATCCGTCGCGCGAATGGCTGTGGGGGGACGGAGATAAGTGGTTCTTGAGGGAAAGGGAAAGGTTGACGCTATCTTCTGCAGCCCTTGAGGGAGCACGGCTCAGAATGGGGGGGGGACGGAGAAAGTTGCGTTTGCTCTCTATATATGGAAAGGAGGAAAGAGACGCGTAATTCTGTGGGCCTTCAGGGATTGGCGCTGAGCCGTGCTCCCTCAAGGGCTGCAGAAGATAGCGCCAACCTTTCCCTTTCCCTCAAGAACCACTTATCATCATCACCTTCAGGGAGCCCGGCGCAGAACGCGCGTTTGCTCTCCGACGTGCGTTCGCTCCCCGTGAAAGCGCGCGTCCCTCGCGCCCTTTCACTCGCACATACAGCGTCCGGAGCGCGGCGACGATTTCATCGCCGGGGACGTCATACGGAACCTCACGGTGACGCCGACGGCAGAAATCTGCTTTGGAGTGTCCATATAATTGCTATCGCAATAATAAGTATGTTTAGGAATCTGTCCATCATTAAAACTTTATCTTGAGTCGGTATCTTTTTTTCTGGGGCCATTTCAATACTCTCATCGTTCAGCCTGGCTTTGTACCTAAACATTCGAAGAAAAAGAGGCCTGTAAAACAGCCCCATCAGCACAAAAGAAGAAAAAGAAGAGGATTGCGCATTTCGGAAGCACTATGGAAATTGCGAGCACCGAAGCTACACCCACCCAGGACTTCGACGAATACGGAAATCCACAGCACGGGCAGGATTATGGTCAGCAGAAGAAAGACTTGTCGGTGAGTTGACCACTCCTGCTTTATTGTGGACCATCGTTAGGACACAAGATGGAAGGAGTGGCTGGGGAGAGCCCGCTTGAAGAAGACAGTAAAGGGTTTGCACTAAGAACATGAATGAGACAGCAGCGCATGGCATTCATACCCCCCCTCCCATATCATCCATGTAAACGGTCAATAAATCATTAGGAAGCCAAATGGCGTAAATTTGCCGTGAGAGGTCAGATCCAGATGTGTAAGTGACCTCACGCGGAGCATTTGATCCGCGTGAGGTCATTGCACTGTGAAGCTAAATGAGGGACATGCGAACGATGGCGCATAGTTACTACCGTGATGCTTTAAGCAGATCAATATGGTACACTGTCGTATTCATGCACACGGCTAATTACTTCCGTACCTTTACTGTTCTGTAGTTTCACGTGACAAGAGAAAGACGTTACAGAAAAAGATAAAGGAGACCTAGATAATTTTCACAGCATGCCTAATGTGCAGCTCATTAGCAGCTGCATCCCAATTTCGATCCTAACACAAAGCATTGGCCGTAGATTCCTGAAAGACTGCTACACCACAATTATATTTTACACATCCTTTAAAATTATCGGTTTCTTTGTTTACAAAATACAGCTTCTCTCCAGGAATTCTTTATAAAGGGCACCATTCGCATATTTTATGGCTCACGGTTCTCGAACGTGTGCCTCATTGTTACGTGCACACAACATTCTGACCAATGTCTACATAGGCCTATGCCGTAACCAGAGAAAAAAAAAAGCTGTGACGTCATCAATGCCCTCGTTTACTTGATGCATGCCGCGTTAGTTGGGGGTACTAGCCGCCGCGAACCTGGTTCGAAGCCCATTCCTCCTTTTGCACCACTTGCGGCGGCGAGCGCATACTGTGCATGAACGCTTGCAAATTACAATGGGTGCTGTTTCCTCCTCTATTACTGTCCCATCTGCTAATATCAAGGAAGCAACGAGCCCCGGATGATGATATCTATCCACTGAAAATGTGTGCAAATGAGGCTATAAATAGGCACATTTTAGATAAAGAAGCAAAACGGCACGGTGAAGCAGTGTTGCTTTATAAGAGAATTTTACTTCCAGAGCACGCCAGAATATGCCCCGCTGCACGCGCCAGCTCCTCGCGACTTCCTTGAAGTACAGGAACCGCAACTCATATGAAAAACAAACAATGGCATCTAATAAAGCTCGTTAGTATTTTTTATCAGGCATCAAGTAAGGCGTAATTGTACTGAGAAGCTTTCTATAGCACAAGTTAGGCGGAATTCACCCTGGCTTCAAAATAGACCCGTTAACGTTTGAGCGCTGATTGCACGCTACGAAGTGTTCTTTGCCAGCCAACAACTCCCAAGAGATGCGCTGTGTATGCACTGTAACTGGCCAGCGCGCTTGTCGCAAGTTTCTAATTTGTGAGTAGCGCTAGAGGCATGTGTGTGTGCAAAAAGAGGGCATTCATCGTATAAGTCAAACGGGCTCATTACACAGGGTGTCCCAACTATCGTGCACCAAGGTTTAAAAATATGCAAATGCCACGTAGCTGGACAGAACCAAGGTAATATTTGCCGTCGCTTGGATATAGTCAAATTATTCTTTGCATTCCGCCTAATGACAGACTTAATAAAATTCTCAAATCTTATACTTCGATGAAAAGTGTCAATGAAAAATTGTAGAGCTACATGAAAAAAACCTGCTGCGGCTTAGCTCAGCCCACCCTGGACATGCAAAGCAGAAGCTTGTTTTTTTGTTTTGTTTTTTTCGTCCAAAACCTGGCTTTGTATACGGTTGTGGTCCAGCTTCCGGCGTTTTGTGAGCCGATGGGCTCACGCTTCCTCAGTCTCCGACGCTATAGCTTCGCGCGCTTGGCATTCCGGACCCTCTCAAGTGAAGCAGTTCGCCGGGCGTTTTCCGCGGGGTGGTCAGACCCCGCTTGCCGACGACGGCTCAAAGCCTCTCGCGCAACGCTCAGAGAAGAAGGCCCAGCCTCGCTCTCATTCTGCTCCCGTGTTCGATATAGCGTGAGGGCTTCGAAAGCCCTCACGCTAGAATCGGCACGTCGACGACGCGCCCTTTCCCGAGCGCGTTCGCGGCGGCGTTGCTGAAGCGCGTAAGCACACGTGGTCAGTTGGTCATGAATTACTCATACCCCCTTAAGCAATGGCTCATAGCCCCGTAAACGCAGCCTCCCCATTACGACGACAGAAAGGAAGTGAAATTCTACGCTGGAATTATTAGTGGCAACGCAACCCGCTGTGTACAGTGTACTAAAATAGGCAACTCTTCTAGTACACTGTACCGTTGTGGAAGCAGACGACGACGACGAACGCGGGAGCAGGATAAAAGCGAGCGCGGCGCACCTCTTAGCCAGGCGCGCGGCGAGTCCCGTGGTCAGGGGGACGCTCGTGAGCGGCGGGGAGTGCGGACGTGTGAAGACCGGCTCCCGCTTCTCAAATGCTTTCGGCGATTTAATTTGTGCCTAGTTCGAAGATTTTGATGCCTACGGACACGTAAAGTTGTGGCGATCACGTCGATACCCAATTTTTGGTGGCGGGTGGCCTTTTAGGGGTGAAGGTCCTTAGGGTGTGGGTCCTTCCCTCCTCTGTACTAGTAGTAGTAGTATGTAGCCACCTCTAGTTTATGAATTGCTTAATAGATGGCGTTGTGTGTCCGTACGTGAAAGAGACGCCGCATGTAGTTTTATGAAGTGTTGACTAGAAGTCCGTAGCTCTGGTTGGCATGGAGACCGCTATGTATGTATGTATACGCATATATACATATATATGTATAGTCATAGAGTTTCTAACTATAAGGTAATAAAGTGAGAAACTGTGTATAGTATAACCGGAAGCCGACTTCCGCTTCCGGTTCCACTTCAGGTTCCGGAAGCCAGCTTCCGGCTTCCGGAGAACGCTTCCGGCGTTTTTATCTCTCGTCCGTAGCTAGGTGCGCTGCGGTGCACAAGGGCATCGTTCCCGACGCGCGCTCTCTTTCTCTCGTTGCCGACGCGCGCTCTTTCTTTCTTGTCCGTAGCTGGGGCGCTGCGGTGCACAAGGGCCTTCGTTCCCGACGCGCGCTCTCTTTCTCGTTCCCGACGCGCGCTCTATTTTATCTCTCGTCCGTAGCTGTGGTTTACCCGAATGATCCCCCGGAGCTTCGCCCCACTCATCATCATTCACCCCGTGGTTATGCAGTGATTTTTTTGCGATTTCATCGCCCTTTTTCGCCCGGACCACGCCGCTGCGAAGCTAATGCTAACCGCGTTTCAGCTAGCGCGGCGAGGTGCTGCTGCGACGCCCGCCACGTTTCTCGCCTGTGCGGACACTCTAAAACTGTGCAATCATAGAAACTGAAGTGGAAGGGGAGCTTCTGACTCCCGAAGAGTTTTCCAAGGATTCCGGATGGCAAACAGTTGCTGTCAGGCGCTCC
This sequence comes from Dermacentor silvarum, assembly GCF_013339745.2. Lineage (NCBI taxonomy): Eukaryota > Metazoa > Arthropoda > Arachnida > Ixodida > Ixodidae > Dermacentor > Dermacentor silvarum. The sequence goes on from NC_051159.1 coordinate 119,091,233, forward strand.
GGAGCCAAATCGGTGCCCGTTGAGCGAGTTGGTGGCATTTCAACCGGCGCTAAGCCAAACGACTTGTCCGCCAAGGGTCGTCGAGACCGTGGGAGGGCGAAAGCTAAGATTATTCGGGGTGGGAGGATGCCTCCGCTGCCCAAAGAAGACGCGAAGATCATCGTCAGGCCGATGGGAGGTCTGAACATCAGCAAGGTGGGCCCGATAGTTGTGGCCGAGGCCATATGGAACGCGGTCGGCATCGACCCGGCGAAGCGGGACTCGGACACGATGTGCCCGAATTTTCAACAAAACATCATGGTCGTCAGTACCCCCTGCAGAGAGAACGCGACCTGATACGTCAGGGTCGAGTGCATCGCCGTTGGCGGTCAGCAGCACGACGTCAACGCGTACGAAGCGCGCCCCACTCCATGTGCAAGGGCGTTATCCGCGGCATCGTACCGTGTGACGGCCCGGAGGAGCTCGACCGCAAGATTGTTAACTCGAAGAACCCGCTGGCCTTGGGGGCCACGTTGTGGTGTTCGACGGCTACAAGGTGCCAAACTACGTTTCGTACGGCGGTACGCTCGTCAAGTGTACCTTATATCGAAAGCAAGTGGAGGTGTGCTACGCCTGTTGTGGCCGCCTCGGGCATCGAGCAGACGTCTGCCCCTGTCCAGATGAAGCCGTGTGTAAAGAATGAGGCGTCGCCAACCCCAACGAACAACACAAGTGCGACCCCAAGTGCAGGCTGTATGGTGGCCGACACTTCACCGCCGTCAAGGAGCGCAACCAGAGGTACCAGATGTCGTACCTCGTCAGACGCAGGCGCCGGGAGCGATCCCGAGCCAATAGAAGCAAGTCTCCGGCCTTCGCCAAGGGCGAGCGACAGCTCCCGGAGATCTCCGGTCGCTCCGGGGCCCGCGGAAGCTCCATATCCAGGAACCCGTCTCCGTCGGTTACCCCTGGGCGTTCCAGGTCTCCGTCCAGGGAGAGATCCAGGTCCAGGGGCAGATCCAGGCGCCGCTCCAGGCGCCGCTCCGGGAGCCGCTCCGTCTCAAGGGCCCGGTCCGGTTCCAGCGTCGGCCAGACGATGAAGAGGAAGTCGACCCTATCCTGGGCCGATAGGGTTCGTGGCGGCGGTGAAACGGGACCCTCCCGGGGCTCCCAGAGCGAGCTAGGGACGCCGAGATAGCGCGCCTTCAGAAGGAAAACGCAGACTTAAAAGAAATGGTGAGAAAGATGGCTAGCGAAATGACGGAGATTAAGAAATTGGTAATCAGTCAGAGTGCTTTGGTCGAAGCGTTGGCCCCGGCCGCCATCGAAGTACCAGTTCCGGTCAGCGACTCGGCCGGGGCCTCCAAGCGCAGGGCAGTTTCCAGTAAGGAAGAATCAGTTTCGCAAACGAATGAGATCAAGGGCATGTTGGCCACGCTCACTACGAGCGTGCAGCAGTTACATCAAGGCTTAGCACAGGTGCAGGTCGCCCTAGGAGACCCGAAGGGAGGCCTAGGCGCGCTGGCCGATCGCATCGACGCTCTCGAGCGTCTGGTGATCCCAAGTACTACGTCCACAACTCCGATGCAGGTCGTTGATCCGAACGCGTCGTCGACTATAATCGGGGCTAAGAGCATGTAGCGCCCACCGACACTGCTAAGCGGGAACGCTAAGGTCAGCGCTCTCGGCCGGCGCCTTGGGACCGCCTGCGACTGGCGAGAAAAATCAAGTTGGGCGGCACGTGCCAGCGGCGCAAGCACGGCACGCGCTAGTCCGTTCTGAAAGCCTGCTGAGCTGGTCCTCTTGTTCTGGCGCTCCGCTGCGACCCCTCGGTTCCCGACAGTGGTGACCCGGGCGCTCAACGCTCACACGGTCCACGATAGCTACCCCCTTCCACACATCCAAGATTTTACAGGCCATTTGGAGGGATGCAAAATCTTTAGTAAGGTGGACCTTGTCAAGGCCTATCACCAAATCCCCGTTGAGCCGGCCGATATCCCGAAGACAGCCATTACTACACCCTTCGGCCTGTTTGAGTATGTGCGCATGCCCTTTGGGTTACGCAACGCAGCTCAAACGTTCCAACGATTCATTGCCGAGGTAACGCGCGGCCTCCCGGCTGTATTTGCCTACATCGCCGACATCCTCGTCGCGAGTACCAATCCACAAGATCGTGAGCGTCACCTCCGGGAACTCTTTCAACGCCTTCAACAATTTGGCCTGGTTGTCAACCCCCAGAAATGCGTCTTTGGATCTTCCGAGCTCGAGTTTCTGGGCCACCACATCTCGGAGCTGGGAATTCGTCCGTTGTCCGCTCACGTCCAGGCCGTGAAAGACTTCCCAGCACCCACTACCCTACGCCAGCTGCGTGAGTTCCTCGGCCTAGTGAATTTCTCCCGACGTTTCATTCCGCACTGCGCTGAGCTTCTACACCCATTGACTAACCTTCTTCGCACGACCAAGGGCTCCTAATCTGCGATTTCCTGGTCTCCCGAAGCTGACGCTGCTTTCAGGGCTGCTAAACAAGCCGTTGCCGATGCGGTACTTCTCGTACAACCGAGAACTAACGTGCCAACCCGCATCATGGTGGATGCTTCCAGTGTGGCCATCGGCGCTGTTCTCCAGCAGAAAATCAACTCCGAGTGGCGCCCACTGGGTTTCTTCTCTCGGAAGCTCCAACCTGCCGAGACTCGCTACAGCGTTTTTGGCCGCGAGCTGCTCGCCATCTACTCCACAATCCATCACTTTCGGCACTTCTTGGAGGGCCAGCCATTTTATAGTCTAACCGATCATAAGCCTCTGGTGTATGTCTTCCGTACTAACTCTTCCAAGTACGTCGCACGTGAAGTTCGTCAACTGGCCTATATATCGGAGTTCACGGATATCCGGCACATCAAAGGCACCGACAACGAGGCAGTTGACGCACTTTCACGCATCACCGCCCTCGGCAAATCTACATCGACTGTGGATTGGGAAGGTCTAGCTCGTGCGCAGATGGAAGACCCCGAGCTGCAAGCACTGCGTGACCATCCCCGTTCCCTCCGTCTGCAACTCGTTCCTCACCCGTTTGTGCCTGGCTCCCTCTGGTGCGACATGTCAGCGGCTACACCTCGCCCCTTCATTCCGACTGCCTTCCGTCGTGCGGTGTTCCAAACACTTCATGACATCTGCCATCCCAGCGTCCGAGCCACGCAGCGCCTCGTTACACAGCGGTATGTCTGGCCAAGCATCAACACCGATGCTCGCCAGTGGACCCGCTCGTGCCTCGCATGCCAGACCGCCAAAGTGACCCGCCACACGAAGACTCCCACACAGTCGTTCTTGCCCCCTGGCTGCCGTTTTGACCACGTCCATCTTGATTTGGTGGGACCACTCCCTCACTCTCACGACTGTCGCTACATTCTCACAATGATCGACCACTTCACCCGTTGGCCCGAAGCCGTGCCCATTCCGGACATCACTGCGGAAACGGTCGCCAAAGCCTTCGTTTCAGCATGGGTTTCCCGCTTCGGTTGCCCCAGCATCGTGACAACTGATCGCGGCCGGCAATTTGACTGCACACTTTTCACTTCACTCAACCGCCTGCTTGGCACTAAGCACTGCCGTACCACTGCATATCATCCCTGTGCCAACGGCATGGTTGAGCGGCTCCATCGCCAGCTTAAGGCTGCACTCACTGCGCGCCTGGATCGAAAGCACTGGGTCGACCACCTTCCTATGGTGCTTCTCGGCCTACGTGCCGTCCTTCGTCGCGACCTTGGCTGTTCAGCGGCCGAACTCGTCTACGGTGCACCCCTGCGGCTTCCTGGAGACTTGTTCATTTCTTCGGCCCCCTCACCCCAGCCGCTACAGTACCTCCAACGCCTACAGGACTGCATTCAGCACCTGCGCCCCGTACCACCTCGGTCATCGGACCACAGCATCTTTGTACATCCGGACCTTGAGTTCTCGTCCCACGTCTTCCTCCGACGAGACGCTATTAAGGCGCCTCTTACACCCTCCTACGACGGACCATACCATGTCCTCAACAAGACGCAGAAGTCCGCCACATTCCTATTGAATGGCGGCCAAGATGTCGTTTCAATGGACCGCCTCAAACCAGCCTACGTCGAAACGCTTCCCAATGAGCTCCCCGCGGATGTCGCTGGCGCACCCGTCGTTATACTTGACACCAAGACAGCCCCATCTCTGCCTCGTCGACGAGTACATTTCGCCGTTCCGTCTAGGCGGGGGGCCCTGTAGCGCCCACCGACACTGCTAAGCGGGAACGCTAAGGTCAGCGCTCTCGGCCGGCGCCTTGGGGCCGCCTGCGACTGGCGAGAAAAATAAAGTTGGGTGGCGCGTGCCAGCGGCGCAAGCACGGCACGCGCTAGTCCGTTCTGAAAGCCTGCTGAGCTGGTCCTCTTGTTCTGGCGCTCCGCTGCGACCCCTCGGTTCCCGACAAGCACATCGACGCATCAGACTGGGGGGGGGGGGGGGGGAACTTTTTACGTGCGGCTTTGCTTACAGCAGGTAGTACGGAAAACGTGTCTAATCATGGATAGTTCTAAAGAAGCGTTCAGAATTTGGCAATGGAACTGCAGGGGATACTCCAATAAGAGGGCTCCATTGCGGCAATATTTTAGTTGGCTACAGCTAACTAACCAAAGGTAATAGCATTACAGGAAACCCTAGTGCGCGCCGCATTCTTTCCCGGTTATCGGGCCGTCTCCGGTCAACCTGGTGGTCGGGGAGTATGTACGTTAGTTGACAAGAAGCTTACGCACTTGTCTCACGACTTGAAGCTGGCGAGTTGCAAGGTCGAATACGTCATGGCGGAGGTTCTGCTCAACACGAGACAACGCAACCAGCGGAGAAACAGCGTGTTTATACTCAACATCTACACCAATCCCAGGGACTCTCGAGAACAGTTTAAGACGATATTTAAGAAGTCCGTCGACCTGGCTGGCACCCATCCCCTGGTCGTCATCGGGGACTTAAACGCCCCGTACGGACTGTGGGGCTACATCTACGACACGAGCAAGGGCCGGGGTCTGTGGCAGAACGCCAACGAAATGGACCTCACGCTCATCACGGACAAGGCGTTCCCGACCCGAATCGGCAACTCGGTGAGCCGGGACACCACCCCCGATATGGCGTTCGTGAAGAACATCGCGGGAGCCGAGTGGAGTAACACCGCAATGGAGTTTGGTAGCGACCATTACGTGCTTGAGACCCGCTTCGACGTCGCCCGAAGTAAATCTAGAGAGTTCACCATCACAGACTGGGACCATTTTCGCAAGCTCCGCGGCAACGAAAGCACACCCGTCCCCGAAGACCTGGAAGACTGGTGCGAGAGAATCAAGAGTGACGCGGAGTCGTCCACCAAGAAGATCGTCACCGACCTAGAGGTAGAGAAGAGGAACAGCAGGCTAGCCCATCTTATCGAGGCCAAGCAGGCACTGCTCCTCCGATGGAAGGGACAAAGGTTAAACCGAAGATTGAGGAACAAAATCTCCGAGCTCAACAAAGCCATCGAAGATCACTGTCAGACCCTCGCAAGCAGCAATGGGACGAGGTCTGCGACTCGATCGACGGGCAGATGCGCAACGCCAAGATGTGGGGCATGCTCAAGCAACTCCTCGACGAGGGCAGCACCAGATCCAACCAGAGACACACGCTCGCCAGAGCCCTGCACGAAGGTACCAGATCCTGTTCCGGGGACGAGCTGGTAGCCAAGCTCATGGGGAAGTACCTGCCCGTAAAGCACGGAGAAGAGGAAGTCCGGTTTCACGACTACCTCGGCCCGGCCCGTCCGGAGTTGGACGAAGACTTCACCGTGGCGGAAATCAGGCAAGCCATTTTTGCACTCAACATCAAGTCTGCGCCGGGTCCCGACGGCATCACCAACAAGATGCTGCGCAACCTTGATGACCGTTCAATCGGATACCTCACCGAGAAGATCAACGGGACGCGGAGAAACGGCAGTGTCCCAGAGAACTGGAGGACCGCCAACACCGTCCTGATCCCCAAACCCGGCAAGGCTCCGAACGTGGACAATCTCCGACCCATCTCTCTCACGTCCCGCGTCGGGAAGGTGGCGGAGCATGTCGTCCTCAACAGGCTAAGCAGATATCTCGAAGACAACGTCTATACTCACAACATGATTGGTTTCCGCGCTGGCCTCTCGACGCAGGACGCCATGAAGATGATCAAACATACATCATCGATGGCAGTACCAGGGACACCAGCGCCCTGCTCGGACTCGACCTCGAGAAAGCGTTTTACAACATTCTCCACGAATAGATCCCGGCTTCCATCGCGGACCTCGAGCTGGGCCCCAGGCTGTATAACTACGTCCGTTCGTTTCTGACGGGGAGGAAAGCGAAGCTGCGGATCGGCGAATTTGTCTCCGATGAGGTACTCCTGGGCCCACGGGGCACGCCGCAAGGCTCGGTCATTTCGCCCGCGCTCTTCAACATCTGCATGGTCGGCCTCTCGAGGAAGCTAGCCCAAGTTGAAGGTATCAAACACATCATCTACGCCGACGACATCACGATCTGGTGCACCGGTGGCAGCGAAGGGCAAGTGGAAAGCGCCATGCAAGAGGCTGTAGACGTCACAGAGCAGTACCTGCTACCCACCGGACTCAGGTGTTCCCCGACAAACTCCGAGCTTCTGCTTTACAGAAAAGAAAGAGGGGGTAGACCCAAGGGCTGGAAACCGGTCTCCGAAAGTGACATTCACCTGTTCTCTTGGAGCGGTGACCCGATACCCAGGGTCGACACCATCAGAGTTCTGGGTATGTTCATCGAATCGGGTGGCGGCAACGGTACTGTTTGCGCAAAATCATTGCGAAGACCGACAACGCTTTTCGCCTCGTGCGAAGGGTCACGAACGGACGTCTTGGCCTCAAGGAGGAGAACCTGCTCCGGCTCATCAACGCCTTTGTGCTGTTTCACTTCACCTACACGGTGGCCATGCACAACTGGCTCAGAGGCGAGCGGGAGAAGCTCAATGCCCTCATTAGCAAAATTGTCAAGAAAGCCCTCGGGCTGCCCGTCCGAACGCATACCGAGGACCTCCTCCGGCTCAGCATACACAACACCATGGAGGAGATAGCCGAGGCTCAGAAACGGGCCCAGCTAACTCGGCTATGCACCACGCCGGCCGGCAGGCGGATCCTTGAGGAGATCGGACTCGCCCCCACCAAGAACTTGGCTAGCAAAGCCCGCAACGTTCAACTTGGATGAACTTGGATGAACCCCGCAACGTTCATCCCGTGCACAACGCAGGTCGTCGCAGGGCAAGAGCGTCCACGATATTAAAACAATTCCATGCTTCGAACGGCACTTCGCGTGAACTTCCACGCCGTCCGCTTTTTTCACATAGGTAACATCCGAAGCAGCTTAGAGTTTGTCTCCGCTGGTTAACGCTGCACCATGAAAGTACTCGTCTATTCCTTTAATAGGCCTGAACCCCGCAAAAACTATTTGTGACATCACAGAGGGCCACGCTTGCACTTTCACGTACACACACGCGGAAAAAAAAAGATGGCGGATCGCGGATACACGTGCGGCTTTCGGAGACGTGTATACGTAGTTTCGAAATCTCGCGGTCTTCCCACCGTCCCAGTTTCGCCCCGCCCCCCACATGCGGCGCTGAGCATCGCGGCACCGCTGCTGCGCAGCAGTGCCGCCTGTTCACTGTACGGAGCCTATAGCTCTCTAATACGTTGCTATCGCAATTGATGCTTCCCCTTTCGGGTGAAACTGCGACATTTTTAAACAAGCAGAAAACGAAGATTTAGGAATTTGTTTTAGTCGCCAATTATTCCACACCTTTCAAAATTATCCTGTAAGTCATACGGGAGATGTCCTTCATTTTCTTCACCTGTACGCTGGTTCAAATATCTAGTTTGTCCATGACACCGTGAAAACACGTCTATACCATTTTCGATCAAAAGTCCAACAGATTCGTGGGGAAAAAAAGAGAAAAAAGAACGCCAAAACTGAGGCAGGGTTGACCATAAAATAAGCTGAACAGCAGCGCCAAACCCATCCAGTCAAAATACGAGTGCGTAACAGCCTCGGCAAAGATGAACTACAGTGTATCGTTTTTGTTTGGTCGTAAGTTCTTAGCTTGATGACGTTAGCGCCCCATAAGCATCTAGCAGTAGCAGATAGGATGATGGCATGAGTCTGAGAGCTAGAGCAGACATGAGGTCCGGAAATGCCCACAAGGAATTTGTGGGCCACGGAAGAAGTGGGTCGTCAGTAGCGCTAGCGATGAGATGCGCTTTCATAATGTTCTGGGTGAGTAGTCGTTGAGTAGGAGCGAAAGTTTTTACGACGACTCGCGTTGAACAAATGCTGCTTGGTGAAAGTGCAACAAAACTGCAGTGGCGACGGCACGGATAACGACTTAGGCTACATAGAACTCTGATTGAAGCATATAGCATGTAGCATGTGCGGCAGGCCATGTGTTTGCAACGAACGCTGAGCCGGCCGCCGAAATGCGCAAAGAAATCGCTGCACCAAATAAAATGGTGTGTATGCTGGAATTCTCAGGCTCAAAGCAGTCATTAAACGCGCAAGTGCATTGAAGAGCACTGACAGCATGCCCGGTCGAACTTTTTTAATCTCTTCTTAAATTACAATGCCCCGATGACATGCAGTGATTGTGAATCTCCAATCCTGTTTATACCTTTAAAGGATCCGACAAATGTCCGCAATTTGTCTAGAGGATATTGTGATGATAGAAAGAGCGTGACTCAAAGTGATAGGAGCAAACATACTTTTATCCCTTAAATTAAAAACTATTTTTGAATCGACAGTAAAACTCCCAGAAAAATGACGCGGGGTGACTCCTAATGGTAAACATTGCCATTAGCCCCTGAAAATGGTGTGTAATTCCAAATAAATGTACAGGCATCTGTTAGTTTGAAATACTACATCTATAAGTTAATATTTTTATTGCGATAGTAGTTGTATGGACACTTCAAGCTGATTTTTGCCGTCGGCGTCGCCGTGAGGTTCCGTATAAAGTCCAAGGGCGGTAAAATCGTCGCCGCGTACTGTATGTGCGAGCGAAAGCGCGCGGAGGACGTGCGTTATTACGGAGAGCGAACGCACGGCAGAGAGCAAACGCGACTTCCCTCGCGGAAATGCCCTGGGGGTACGGGAGGGAGGGAGGGAGGGAGGGAGGGAGGGAGGGAGGGGCGACGCTGTGCTGCGGCACCAAATCCGTATCTTGCAACCGTGCGCAAGGGAAACTGGCGACGCAATCTCCCACGCGAAAGGAGCAAAGCGGGAAGGTAGCGCGGGAGGGGGAATGGGGGGGGAGCTTCTACTCTGCCAACAAATGCGTTCTTGTACTTTGCGCCGGTGCGGGCTGTCGGTGTTGTCGCGCGCACCGTATCTTGACAGCGATCTCTACACGGCTCTGACCTTTGTATGTGCTGTGGTTTCACCGCTCAGTTTCCGTTGAAGCGATAGACCGCACGAACCTTCGCTCGCTGCGGCGGCCGCGCTTCCCCACGCCATCGTGTTGACAGTGGTCTGCGGTCATCGACTGTGATCTATTCATGTTTGCTTCTGCGCGCTGACACCAGGCTTGTTAATTCTGTTAGTAAGCGTGTGTGTCCAAGTTTATGCAGCCGATAAAACTACTGTCCCTACTCCTTATAGCTCTCTACTAATTTGCTATCGCAATTGATCCTTCGCCTTTCGGGCGAAACTGCGACATTTTTTTTTGCAGGTGAGCGCGGCGCTCCTCTTAGCCAGGCGCGCGGTGAGTCACGATGCGTTGCCAAGGCTACGGCGCAGCCGCGGTCAACTGAATGTCAAATTGCTGGCGACGGCAAAACACGGTTCTATGTTCTTAGTAAATCGTTCATTTTAAAACTCCCCACAAAGCTTTCTTATGCTCAGTACGTGCTACGTAAGAGTGTTTTTCCGAGCGTGAAAGAAGCCCGCGAATACACCCAACGTGCCTCGAGCAGCCAGTCGCGCGGCAATTTTGCGATGTACGATGAACAAAATACGAAGTTGCTTGAGTCCTTGCGGAAACTTCCTGCTGAGAAGAAGGCCCTAGCGTAAACTTGTGCAGCCGCCTATCAGCAGCTGCGCAACGCAGCTGTTCCAGGAGGGTTGAACACTCTTTGCTAGTTGAAGCGAAGGGGGAGAGAGTTCATGTAGGCAAGGAAGATAGTCAACTGGAACGGCTTCGGGCTATGTTCATTTCACTTATTCACTGTTACAATGAACCTATTTGAAGAATTGCTGCGATAGAACACTCGCTAGAGAGCAGTTTACAGATTTTGGTGTATAAACCAAACGTTTCTAGAAGCCCATTATGACATTTTCGGTACGAACGTGTTGTTTTCGCTTTTATCGGCAATGCAGGCGCCGGAGCCCTGCGCGAGCCTCATCGTTATCTTGGGCTTGGCCGTGGCGGTCACTGCACTGACTGCCGTGATTGCCTTCTACGCGATGCAGACAGCTCGACGTGAAGAGACGACGACGACCATGACTTCCCTAAAGTGGTACTTTGGTATAACCAGCCCTACTACAACCACCCCCAGCACGCCCATCGACATCACCGAGGACATTAGCATGAATGCCAGCATGCGCATCAACGCCACCAACGACACAAGCATAGGCAACAGCAACGTAGCCAGAATTGGCTACGAAGGCTCAATGGGCGACGAGGATGAAAAGGATGGTGACGTCACCGATGCAGGGACTGACGCCAACGCAACCATATAGACCAATGAAGGCTCTATTGATTATCTCTGATTATTTATTGATCGATTTCAGATGTGTACGCTATTGTTTTATTCACTCTGTATGAGCCAGATGATAGCATCGCGATATCTGTTTGGTCTTGCCAAAATACCAGATGCTTGCTATACACATAATTACCGTTAGTGCTTCGCATAGCTCTCAATGTATGTCATGTAATTATCTCGGTGTAGTAGTCGTGGTCAACCCTAGGTGCTAAAGAGACTTATATTACAAATCATGCATCATGGTGGGCCTATGTCGCTTATGCTATCGTGTCAATCATTTCCGTCGTGGAAGCTCATATCCGAACAGCAGGGCATTTATAAACACGAAACAATTTAAGCTATTTCACAACTAAGGGCTCAAAGGTTACATGGCGTCCACTGCTTTTAACGCGATAGCATTACGAGCCCCGTGTCGTAGAAAATCCGGTGCCGGCGTGTGCGCCGTATTCGTTGGCGGAAATAATCATGCGATCCACATCATCCCGAACCACCCCGACCGGGCAGGCCCTTCGCGTGGCGCATAGCGTTAGTGAACAAAAAATTAATTTCTCAAAGTAAAATCTGTCAGGAAAATCGTAAAGTACGACTTAACCACAACCTACAGACGTGATGGCGTGGGATTGTAATTTGAATATACGAGAACAAGCCTGTTAAGCAGCCAGGGATATTTGAATGCTACCGTGTTCCCCTTTTAAAGGCGAAGCTTAAGCGTCCTCCAAATTTTTTATCGAATTATGTGCACGCCCGCGAGTGGATAGGAGATGAGACAAAGGCACAGCAGTGCCGTGTTTCGCCGCCGTCTCTTGTCCCGTCTCCTAGCACAATGAAATTGCATATAAAAGATAGCATATGTTGCATCACATGAGAAAAAAAACCAACTAGATCATATCAATATGTTTTGCAATGAAACCGGCCGAGGAAAGTCTACACTTATGTTCATCGTCCGTGTATCGTGTCCAGTGACTAGGACTAAAGTAGTAGTGCCGGGCTACGTCAGCGGAAAGAAAATGACTGTCGGAACATGAAAATAATGTTACCTTTCATAGCATTCTCAAACGCGCCTGTAATGGCACTTGTCGACCTGCAGCCGGCTGTCAGAATCAGCACATTGCCAACTAGTACCTATTGACCCTTTTCGCGGCGATCCCGTGGGCGCTGCCATGTTTGATCACGTGGTGACGCGTCCATTGCTTGCATCAACTGCCTCCAGTTGCCTCCTTGTTTACAATGGAAGTGTATGACGCCGGCGCGGCTTAGAAAACCCCTGTTTTCGGAGATATCGTAGACGGTGACTAGGTGGACGACACGAAGCTTTGATCACAGCTTCAGGGAACATGCAAAAGCGCTTTCGGAGCTAATTAAGCTATGTCCAAACGGCGCAAGCAGCGTATATGGTGCTTGTTCTAAAAGCGGGGCTAAATATGTATTCCAAGCTATCTAAACATTCCGCCCATGCATTCAGTCAGGATTAGTGTGTTTTGCTCTTTGTTCTTTACTCAGCAAATATGTGGAGGTTCTTTAACGTGCACTACAACGCAAGCACACGGGCGTTTTTGCATTTCGCCTCCATCGAAATGCGGACCGCCAAAATCATTCCGGAGCCCTCCACTACAGGCGTGCCTCATAATCAGAACTCGTTTTGGCACGTAAAACTCCAGAAAGAAGAAGAAGCAAATACTTTGAAGCAGTGGCTTGTCAGTTTCTGACTCAGTGAAGTTCCTCGGTTTGGCCACTATCTGATTATTTTATGCCTAATCGCTCGCGGGTGTGTTCAGTTCGGATAGATTTGTTCTTTCTGCGCACAAGGCTAGAAACGTAGCTGTTTTGTACATCGTAATATTTTGGAGCAAATATATATTACAGCTAGTAACTCGCTTACTCTTGTGGACTGTCACGAAACATTCAGCTTCAATTCGTGCGCCATCGGTGCGGATTGTGCGTATACAGTGGGCATATATTCAAGTGTGCGCCCATTCGCTTATTTTTGACACGTCGGCGATAGAGTGGGTGTAAGTGTTCCTGCCATTTGGGACATATGTGTATAAATAACGTCCGCGAAACTTACTATGACAGGAAGCGGCGCTACTGCCTTTGTCATTGTTTAACGAGTGGTACTCAGTCCTGCCGACGTTATGGGGATGAAGCCCTTTCTTTGAAGGTTAGCGATACAAGGCTGGCGGATGAGCAAATTTCTGTATCCTCGAGGAAAGCCGTACATCACGAAGTGCCGGTAACACGTTCGGACAGTTGCAGCAGCGGTCCGCGAACTTGGCCACACAGATTCATTCTATTCCTTAACATGCCAGTCACTATCTTTGCAGCCAACTACTGCACACGTCTTCCATCCACATGATTCAATCTAGCATGATTGGAGCACAGAGTGTTAGCGAAAATTCACTTGCATTTCCGACAGCTGATCGCACAGAAGCAAGGTGGAAGGCGGTAATGGTTTCGTACTCGGGCGCGGTCGCGTGAACTACGGTCGCTGAGGAGACATATGGTGCGCCGGCGTGAGCGCCATCTCGTTTCTCTAAAACAAACTGCTCCGCGAAAAGGGTCAATAGAGACCTCCATCTGCCTGGTTCACCGGTTGGTCACGGGGACTACGGGCGCGCTCAAGGAGCAAGATCATAGACTAACACTTTTCACAGGCTGGTCGGTAAATTAGGGCTTTCCATTCAATTCACTTACTTGAGAGAAACAACTTTATACCACCTTAAAGGGAAAGGGGCTGCGAGAAGGCGAGAGAGGTTGTCCTACTCGCGGTAGGCCGCCTCTACCACCTCCGCCCACCTAAGGATAGCTTCCTGAAGTTCGTCAACAAAGATTATCGGAGCAGGATTTCGCTCACCCGATACAATCCCCTCCAAGCCGAGCAAGCGGCCATAGCCCTCGCGCTCTCCCAAACACAGGTTGAAGTCATAGTGACCAACTCCCAACAGGCGTTCCGCAACTTCGCTAGCGGCAGAATTCATTCCAGTACGCTCAAGATCATCAATCAAAAGCCGCCAACTAGATCAGTCATGATCATCTGGGCGCCAGCTCATCACGGCATTCCTGGCAACGAGGTCGCCAACCATGTGGCTCGAGATTTGACCCACCGAGCCGACGCCGAGGAATCTGAACCCGAGCGCATGCACCCTCTATAGTCTCGTACCAAGACATCACACAGCACTGCAAGCTAACCCGTGGAACATACGCACCCCCACACAAATCGCTACCTAGAGAGCAGGAGCGATTCCTCCGAGCTCTACAGGTTAATACATTCCCCCACCCAACCAGAAACCACCTCATAGCCCCTACACAATTCTCTCCGCAATGCCGCTTCTGCGCAGAGCCCGGGTCCCTCAGGCACATAGTATAGGGGTTGCAGAGAGGCACCTCTCAATCCTCCGAACCCTTACCACACCAACGAGCCCTGGCCAGCTCCGACCTCGATGATCAGCAACGGCTGATTGCGAGGGCCCAGGACGTGGCCCGAGCTCAAGGCATTCTGGAATGAGGACGCCTCTCCAAAGCTGCATTTACATAATAAAGATGTTCATTCTCTCTCTCCTGAAGTTCGGGGTTGTAGCTGCGCATGGCAGCCTCCCACAGCTCCCGACTACTTAAGTTCTACAAAGGTTAGGGGGTGGGGAGTGGTTCTTGCATTGCCACATAATGTGGTTTAGGTACGCTCTGCTAGCAGGACAAAACTTGCAGGCTGAGTAGGATATAGTCCCGGGTGTGACGTAAGGCAGGGGATAGAAAAGTGCGAGTGTAGTTTACGCCATAGCACCTCGTGTATGCGTGACGACCGACGCATTAAAGGTGGGAGGGTTCGGAGACCTAGGCGGTAATACCCGCAAATGTCGTGGTTTATAAGTAACCTGTCTTTCGAGGTAAATGCTGGAGGGAGATTATTGGCGTTTGAACCGTCCCCTTGTCTAGCCTGCGCTCGGTTCGTGAAAGCTCGAGCACTTGCGTGGGCCGTTCATTGCCGATTAGACCTGCGTGAGCAGGTGTCCAGATTAAACTCAAAAGATGGGATGGTGGATTATGGGATAGGATGGCCAGGGCTGTCCAGCAAGCCCTACCTGCTCCAAAGTTGTATATGGCAGTTTTTGAGTCACTTACTATGAGAGAGTAATAGGGTATTGTTGCGGCGAGTGCCACCGCCGCCTCCTCTGCCTCCTCCAAAGAACAGGCTAGAATGGATGCTGCCGTCACAACACTGCCAGTGGAGTCAACGACTGATATAGCGAATTTGTGTCCACACGGATACTCTGTGGCATCGACATAGACCACGTCTTTCTACTTCGATAACATTTTCTGTAGGGCTTTAGCTCGTTGTTGCCTTCTATGTTCGTGATGAACAGGGTGCATATTCTTAGGGAGAGGAGGTATATGAAAGTGCTCATGAATCGAGTGGAGAATATTAAATTTCTCATTGGCCATGGTCACGAGTCCCAAGATGGCTTGTGTGTCTTTACTACTTGTAGGAGTAAGGAGGTCATGCCTGAGCCTTAGAATGGCGTCCTTGCAAGAGAGCGACTGGCGAAAGCCAATCATCTCTGGCCGGAATAACTGATTGCCTTCCGTGTATTTATTTAGGTGATTAGGCATGACATGTTCGAGTGTTTTGCCCAAGCATGACGTGAGGGAAATAGGTCTAAGATTAGCTATGTCAGAGGGCGTATTGGGGTTTGGGAATAAAGATTAATTTAGTGGTTTTCCATGCGTTCGGAAGGGAGATGTTATCGAAGAAGTGATTATAGTATTCTGTGAGGTCAGAGACAGATTTTTCGTCCAGGTTTCGGAGTAATTTGTTATTTACATTATTTATACCCGGAGCAGATTGTAGTTTTAAGGGAAGCTAGGGCATGTCGAACTTCTGTCTCTGTTATTGGGGCGGCGAGAAGTTCATTAACGTCGCCTGTATAGTTTGAATTCTCGTGTGTTCTGGTTGGCGGGAGGTGTAATCGTGCAAGCTCCTGAAAAAGATGAGGAATATTATCCATGTGCTTGTGCAATAATTGAGTGATATAGTGACTATGTTGCGCGCGCGAGGTCGAGGGATCAAGCAAATGTCTCAGCAGTTGCCAAGTCCTTTTACTGCTGAGATTACCATGCATGCTCTCACATACTTGGCCCCATTGTTGATCAACAAGTTGGGTCACATATGCTTGAATGTCGTGATCAAGTCTAGCTACACAGATGCGAAGCCTGTGGTTGTAGCGGCGTCTTTTCCACCACTTTAATATCGATTCCTTAAAACTTACTTTAAACTACTCCACGGATAACACCAATCAACAAGATAAGTGCCGTCTAGGATGAACTTCACGATTTCTTGCAGACAATGTCATGACAGCTCTTTCCACGTGCACCCCGGGCATACCATGTGGTAAAGCAACGAATGTTCCTCATGTGGTATCACGAATTTTCCTCAGGGATAAGGGACAATCGTGACACATAATGGCCCAAAGACTAAAAACAGTCACGTGAGAAGGCCCATCTAGGTGGTTCAAAGATGTGTTCTGTCACCAGTGAACTATCTTGGACTGCGAGCTATTTATTGTACAGGCTCATTTTAGAACCGGCCTTACAGTGCATAGATGGACCCGAGATTTGTATAGTATGTTTACCCACTATTTGGAATATGAAAACTGCCTACCACACTTTGCTCATGCTCGCAGCAAATATGGCTCAGAACAGGACCAATCTGGCCACAAAACATTCGTTTGCGATTACTAAAAAAATCTGGTCGCGGTAGTTATTTATTTTAGCAGTAGGTGTACCATATTCTTGCAGTGCACTGTCACAGATGCCAACAACTTCGTCGCAAGTAAATTTTTAGCTAAAATTTACAATTAAACGAGATGAGAATACGAGAAGTAACATGCTAACCGATGCGGACTGTCATGATACAGTGGTGATGGTTTGATGACACTTCACTGACAGACATAATTTTAGTAAAGCAAAGAACATTGCTAGCGGAATGTTAAAACTGAATGCTGAGCCGAAAACCGTGCTGCCATATAAAAAAGTTGTCGCAGTTTCACCTGAAAGGCGAAGCATCAATTGCGATAGCAAATTTGAAGAGAGCTATACGGAGTAATGATAGCAGCTTTATCAGCTGTATGCAGCAGCAGCACCGGCAACACGCAGAACTGTTGTCGACGCCGCCGGCGTTTTGCCCACGTTCGCTCAAAATGCGTGCGGCGTTGGTGACTGTTGCCGGAGCCTCTGATATAAATAGGCACTTGGTGCCGCAGCTAAACGTCGCCTCCCTTCCCTGCCCCTCCCCCCCTCCCCCACAGCCTTTCGCGCGTCGGAAGAAGGTACATTTACTCTACATATATGGTGATTGTAGAGGAGGAAAGAGACGCCTACTTCTGCAGCCCTTAAGGGAGCACAGCGCAGAACGGGCGTTTGTTCTCCGCCGTGCGTTCACTCCCCGTGAAAGCGCGCATCCCTCGCCCCCTTTCACTCGCACATACAGCGTTCGGCGGCGCGCGGCGACGATTTCATCTCCATTGACGTCATACGGAACCTCACGGCGACGGCGACGGCGACGCCGACGGCAGAAATCTGCTTTTGAGTGTCCATATAATTGCTATCGCAATAATATAGGAGCACCAGTTATATTACGTGAGTCCACTGCCTTCTGTGCCGTTTGAAATACATAGCGATTCCAGCACTCTCAAAGACCGTCGACGTCAGCGGCACGGCAATTCGCCGCACGACTTTTCCGGTTGAATTCAAATGAAAGCTGACGGCGCTTCGGTACGAATCACAGACGCTCTCAAGCGGCAATAGTTTGTCATCGTTGTTGTCGCTCCTCGCGATTCCACACAAAGAAGAAAATGCGCTGATATTCGCAGCGTCCTCAGCTGCGATGCGAGCATAGCATAATTCACGAAGCCGGTCGGGCGGCCTCGGCAGCCGTGCACTGCAGATGAGCTCAAAAAGTATCGGAACTCTCGCTGGCGCTTCACGTTTGACAGTGGATATCGGTTTTCATAAATGTGCAGTTTACTCATTACTTTACATAGGCGATGGTTGTGTCGCTGGTGACGGAGGCGCAGTGCAGATAACGCATGCAGCTGCGCGGTCATCGATTGGCCCGTCGGTCACGCGGCGGCTGGTGCGCCAACCGAACTGCCGCAAGCTTTTGACATTCATAGTGCGGCAGACGTTCTGGAGGCCGCTTCACCGCCACGGCATGTTTGCCGCTAGCGTGGACGGGCACTAAGACTTTGTGTCATGTACAAAATTTCGGCCGCTGCTATGTACCAAATTAGCGCAACAGCTCAGTTGTTAGCGCACCCGGCTCCTAATTGGAAATAAAAAGATAGGTAATTATGAGATTTTATTAGCTAGACCACGATCTCATTATGAGGCAGGCCGTAGTGGGGGGTGACTCCAAAGTGACTTTGGCCTCCTAGGGTTCTTTAACATGCACCTAAATATAAATCTTCAAGAGTTCTTGCTTTTCATGCGCATACAATTACGACCACCATGGCTGGAATTGAACCCGCGATCTCAATCTTAGCATTGCAGCGCTATAGCCCCTAATTTACTGCGGCGAACCCCAACTGCAATTTGCGTCAGAGGCATGACTTCAATGTCCTCTTGCGGTGACGGCAAAGTCCTGTTTTGACCAGAAGGTTTTATTTTGACTAGCAGCACTCAAAAACGTATACATGGACGTGTGAGCGTAAAAGAGAGACGTGTAAACACACACGTGCAGCCAAAAAAGCGCACCTCTTTCCTTTCCTCTCGTCTTTCACTGTTGTATTTTATTTCGAGTTTTGCGCTATGAAGTATCATGTTCTTTCGTTTGGTTTGTATCATTAACTCACGTGTGTTATGCCGCCGTACGTGTCTCAGTCCACCTCATAAACATCCGCGCCCCCGGGATCTGCGGCATTACCCCTATGCTCTCCTGGACTTCATTGCATGCTTGCTTTATATGGCAATAGTAGCAAGTGGCCTTTTATAAAAGGAGGTTTGTTTGCGGCTTATAAATTATCGCGTCGGACATATGTATAAAGATGTCGCTCCAATACTTCAACGTGCACTCAGGTAAATGAAATAAATCTTGTTTTGGCACGCAAAATGTTAATCTGATTATGAGGCTTGCAGTAGTTGTAGGACTCCGGAAAAATTACGACCATATGGGGTTCTTTACTGTGCACGAAATGCATGGTACACTGGCGTTATTGCATTTTGCTTCCATATAAATGCAGACACTGGGGCCGAGATTTGATCCTGTGCCATCATGCTAAGCAGCGCCACGCCAAAGCCACTAAGCAAGCACGCCAGGTCATGCACCTACTTGAATCACTGTACATGGTGATGAGTGTGCTGAAAGTAACTCGTAAAATCATATGATATTTATCTTAGGAGCCAAAATCGATGTAATTTGCACGGTGTCCGGTCTAGTAGCAGGCGCTGCGGCGTGGCCAACATGACGTCAGCAGCTAACAGTGTCAAAAAGACGTGACACTTTGTCGCCAATTTTTCCGGCGCCCGGCGTCTCATACAAAACCCGTGGTAAGCATATTGCCACGAAGTGAACAAGCGAGGCCTTGGCAATACGGTGTTATTTTTAATAATGGAGGACACTTGGAGAGCGCGCGTTCCACTACGCACTTCGTCGTTCTCGTTCCAGTGGCCGGCGACCGCAGGTGCCAGCCAATCTCGCGTCATTTCTGCCCTCTCAAAAGCGACCGTCGCGGTCGGCTGCATCCAATAAAGTGCATAAGGTGGCAGGACAGCTCCAATTCGAAATGTGGTCACAGAAAGCAAAGGATAACCACAACACTACGTAGGAAGGCGAAGGGTTGGAAAGTGTAGTTCGGCTTCATATCGCTACTACGCGTACAGCTTCCGGGACGGGGACGTCGTCGGCTCAAGCGAGGATCAACGCTTTGGAGCACGATCTCGTAATTCACATCGCTAAGCCGGCGGACAACCTCGTATGGTCTGAAGTATAGTCGCAATATATTCTCCGAGAGACCACGGTGACGAAAATGTGTCCACACCCACACGTGGGTGTGGACAAATTTCGTCACCGTGGTCTTGTTGGTTCGTCACCGTGGACAAATTTCGTCACCGCCGGGTTTGTACTCGACATTCCATCGGCTCTGGTTGTAACGACGGGCGTCGGTGCTCTGCTGGCTGCGGATACGGTTCCGAGCAAGCTGTCGAGATTTCTCGGCTTTCTAGATTAAGTCATCCGCACCCTCGCTTCTAGTGGTGCCATTGTCTACTGGGAGCATGGCGGGTAAACGTGTCGTGACGCGACGTCCAAAGACAAGTTCAAATAGAAAGAGCTGGGTGATCTCCCACACAGCTGTATTATACGCAAACATCACGTATGACAAAATTCCGTCTCATGTCGTGTGCTCTATATCAACATACATCGAGAGCATATCGGCCATTGTTCTGTTTAAGCGCTCAGTCAATCTGTTAGTTTGGGGGTGATAAGCCGTGGTTTTCCGATGGTTGCTGTGCGTCAACGTGACGACTTATAATAAATCAGCAGTAAATACTGTGCCGGGATCAGTAATGAGGACAGCGGCTGCACCAATATTTGGGGAGCCGGCAAGTGGTTTTGGGCTTTGAATTCAATTCAGCATAACGATCACTGTCGCGAGCACGCAAGTTAGCTGCATTGCAGTGTTAGATTCCACTTCTTTCACTGATTTATGAACGCCAATCGTGCCTCCATTGGCCGAACGCCATCACGTGGGTTCCAAGCAACCGTGCACTGAGGAGAAGCTGATGCTCCGGCCAGTTTTTTGTATTTCCCGACGCCGCCGCTGCAGCGAACTGGATTGACGCAAGTTAACGCTAGCCAAGTTCAAAGCGAATGCGGTCGAACTTGGCGGTCGCTGTTACGTGCGTGTCAGCTGCGGATCAACACAACGTGCGCAGCAAATCTCACAGGTGTTCAATCGTAGTTCCATCGAAATTCCACCGGAATCAGACAAAAACAGCTAATATTGCAGTAACCAAGTGATTTCTACTTCGCTGCTGGTGTAAATTTTCGGCAGTGGCGTAATCGTGTTGCTGCCGAAAACTTACGCCAGCAGCGAAGTCAAATACACTTGGTTACTGCCGTATTAGCTGTTTTTGTCTGTTTGCGCTCTGCGCCACCAGGTGGCAGCACCATACAGGCCGCTCACGTTTACGGTTCCGCCAACACGCCACAACGCCCGATCCGCCTGCGTTTACCCGATAACCGGACAAGCTAAACCTCTTTAATTGACCGGGTGCTCTGTTCCCAACTGCACCAATCGCTCGGAAAGCGGAAAATTCCGAGAAGGTGCACAGGTAACGCACAAGTCCAAAAAACAACTAATAATATTCGCGCTCCATCTCACGCCGCGCGTTAAAATCAGCAGCGCCTTTTTTCTTCTTGACTATTTTATCTAGTGAGCTGTTTCCATGCGCTTTGTTTGCGATTAGACGGAAAAGCGGTCAACACGCGATGGAAAAGCGCCCATGGTCGACCGACGACACGGTAGGCATGTCGCCTGCAAAAACGGAGTTCGGCTTCGCCACATAGGTTTGGTTGCTTGCCAGGCAAGATGGCGGACCTACGCGCAACTCTGCTCCCGTAGGGAGCATATACAGTAACTCTACATGGGATGTGATGTGTATGCCACCTGGAGAACAATGCAGAGGTGCTCAAGCAACGAAGCAGCACTGTGGTCAGGTATATGACGTCGTCTCAAGGTTCATCACGCTATAAATGAATAAAGTAGGCTGGGCCGACGGCAAAACGAAACAGAAAACAGGAGAAGTTGAGAACTAATCCAAAACGTTTGCACATGATAGGTAAAAAATACCATTAGCAGCATTATCACCAGGATAGGTAACAATGTACTAGCAGTGAGTGTTTAGTTGACATGAACTATTGACGCTGAATATAATACGTATGTGCACGCTTAGAGGTTCCATAATTTTTTTTGCAATTTGTTTTGCGTGTGTAGTATTTAATGTAGCAACTCTCTCTCATGGTCAATATTCATACCGTGATGGAGAGAGCAGCGGCGAAATGCATTTTCTCACCATATACTAATTTCTCATTTGAGTGCGAGCGTTGACCTGAATACTTTCTTTGTGCCTTTGAGTACGCACAAATATGTATTTTATTCCAACACTATTAACACTGAAGCGTGATTTTTAACAGCGAAGGTGTGTAAGCCAGCCGTAACTTGTGGTGCATATCAAGAAACTACCAAGAAAGAAAGGAAAATAAACTTTCTTGCCGAGGCGGGATTCAAGCCTGCGTACCCCGGAACCTAAGCCAGCGTCGTATCCACTAGGCCATAGAGCCACGCTTGCACAACATGTATTTATGCGAACCATATGATTGCGTTCGAGCATCGTCGTCTTCATCCACAGCTGGCGCGTTCGTACGCTCGTGCTCTGAGAGGTGAAGAGATTTTGCGCGCTGTGAGAGCGAGACGCATTCACGGAGCGGGTCTCCTGGAAGGCGGTGTCGGCATTGGAACGTGGTGTCGGTGTTGCAAGCTGCGATAGGCAACGTGCAGTGACTGCCGTAAGTCCGAGACGCGCGAAAAGACATTATTATCATCATGAGTAATAAGATGAAAAGTTCGCGCACCTCCGGAAAATGCTGGGCCACGATCGCCCAGCTTCGCTGTTTCAAGCATTGCGCTGCCGAGGAACACAAGGTGAAAACATTGTATAATTGAAAGCGTTTAAGTGCATGTGCCTCAGAGCTACGCCACGGCAAAAACCAGCAGAATTTCGAGTCACACATTCAGGAAACAGTGAACCTGTAATAAACACCCTAAATACGGCGTTTGTATCCACGAAGACAATATTTATCACCATCATTAACTAAGTCTTCCCTAAAGTTCATATCTCACAACAAATGTGCCTCCGCTATTTCGTTGCACGCATGGTTTCAATTATTAGACACTGGTTCTTTATTTGACGTTTCTGTGGTAATATTTGTTCCCCTTGTGTCCACGTCTCCTACCAATGTTTTTCTATGTGATCAATACCTCCAATATTCCTAAGTTGTCGGTCAAACGTTATTTACTCGCAAGTCCCGACTCTTATATAAATGTACCAATCGACTGTTCTCGTGAGCACATTGAGTCATATTCACTTGGGATCATGAGAACTTGACTTCGCGTGCGTTACCGTGGACTCAGAAATAAACACAATCACACGTGATTCTGACTTGCTCGAACTCACTCACACGTGCCTGCTCCGATGCCCTGTGTGTCACAGACTGAACACTACTTCGACTAACAAAAGCTTACTGAGACACAGAGTGACACCTGCACTAACTTCCCGCCACTGGCTCAAATGTTTACTCCACCTACCGAAACAAACGCACTGCCTTCGTCGCTTTTGCAGTCAAACGTGCTCCACGTCTCTGGAGACCTAACGCGCCACAGCCGTATGGCGCATGCCCAGGAATACCGTAACAGCATGACAATGGCAACGGAAACAGCACAAGCCCACCCCGAGCGTTTGTGCAATTGATATAGTAATTGTAAAGAAAAGCTATTTCTAAGTTTTTACAAGCCATAACCGCGATCTCATTATAAGACACTCCGTAATAGAGGATCCCAGATCAATTTTGCCCACCTGGAGGTATTTAACGTGCACCCCAGTGGACGTTACACCAGCTCTCCTGCATTATGCAACCATCGGAATGTGGCTTTCCGGCTGGTACCAAAGGCGTGAGATCGTGCTTAGCTACCTCGTTAGGAAACATCGGCTAATAATGAAGTTTAATACAAAAAAAAAACAGCCGAGCACTATACACATGATGGCGTTATTAAGGACAAAAGGCTCCCCTTTGTAGTCTAAATTGCTGTACAACAATGGCGAGCTTGCTTTGAGCTGTGTTGTTATTGCTTGGTTAACGTTCTAAAACAGAAGCTCCAAAGGCTATGCTCATCTTAGTGCACAAGGAAATAAGGACGTGTTAGAGCAGACATGGTGGGCAATACAGTGTTCATAAATCATTTCGTGGGCGACCTTCCTGTAGTAAAGACATGAAGCACAAACGTTACTGTCGTTAGTGTTATTCCTGGTCGTCTGCAGCTATGCCTGACTGCGAAGTTGGTCAAAACTTGTATAATGGAATTGACCACACTTTCCGGACAGTCGTATGCGTGTGGCGATAGAGCCACTAAGCTAATGTACTACTGAATAGGAAATGGGCTTCCTAATTGGCTATTATGCGAACGGCGCCTCAGCACAATCTGCAAGGTTGGCCACGAAGCGGTCTTCAGCGCCACAAAGTTAGCCGGGATGACTGACAGCCTTAATGCTAGAGAAGTGTTCAGGCATTTCGACAATCATAAGCGTGGTAGGTAGTTCTCTTGCACGTCACTACGCAAATAACGCTTTTCTCTGGCAAATTAGTTCTGCGGAAGTGCGGAAGTTGAAACTTCCATTAAAGGGAAAATTCTCATCCACCAAGAGTTCCACGAAGCTGTAAAGCAACAAAATATCCGTTTCTCACAAAGCAGGCTTCGAAGTTGAAGAAAATTTAACCGTGGTCCACGGACTGACACCTCTACCAAGGTGTTTCCAAGGCAGTCTGTCTACCAACTGAGCTATCCAGGAGACTAGCAGATCAACGAGCAAGGTCAAATTAAACGCGGGCCGTCCGACTTCAGTTCAATCTTCTCAGAAGGGCGACATTTCCTTTAGTTCTGAAGGCTTGTTTCTGAGAAACTTATGTATACTGTGTAGCTTGGGGCAACTGTCAAGTGAATGAAGGCATTTCCTCTAAAATATATTTTTAGTGGCAAGAGCACCGAGTAACTCTTGTTTCTTGCGCAGCAACTTCCGGTTAGAGACCGACTTCCGGTTTGCCACAGTGGTGGGACGAAATGAAAAATAAATCATAAAAATAAAGGAACAGGTAGATTTCCGTGGTTATACTTATGGATGATAATAGATATAAAATCCCAGAACAGGTCTGGTACAGTAAAGAGCTGATTAAGTGTCAGGAATAATTAAAAACAATTAAGGAAACTGTAATTGCCGTACACCAAAGCACAGAATCGTACACTATATATACTCACTGCATCAGCACAGGTTCCCGTGAAACTCCCAAGGCCAAGAGTGACGTCATCTGTGGCGTCATACTTAAACTAGGACCCGCTCATTACTAATCAAAATGATAGAGCTACACACCACCTGACACCGAGTGAACGCCTGCCTAACACAGTGCAGGGGTGACGTCACTCCCTCCTCTCCCGGCGCCCACCTGCTCCGTCGCTCGCTCGTGAGCGCCAGCTGCGCGCCGGCGCTCATTACATGCTCACACGTCAGCGGTGGAGGGGCGGGTAAAGTGCGCTTCGTGCGCCGTCTGGTAGGGGGCTAAGCGTCTCGCCCTCCTTCGCTCCCTCGCCTGCTCCTGTTTGCGTATCGGTTTCCCACCCGTTTCGTTTGCGATGGAAGTAGACGACGTATAGACACCGGGCCTAGTGTAGTGTAGGGTAGTGTAGTGTAGTTTATATAAAGAATTCACCAGCATTCCGTGCGTCTGTGTCATACTTCACTTTAATAACACAAAGTTAGCACAAGTAAAACACAAAGTTAAACTAAAATACAACAGGGTACACCAACGCCGAATGCGAGTGCCACTAGCAGACACCTAGGTCAAGGATTAGGGTCATTTCTTAGCTTTTTTTTATTCGAAAGTTTGCCCTGCGTCATAAAACGTTTGGTGCGTGCAAGGTATATATGCATGTATAATTGGTTGTGTTCGATGAAATCTAACAATGATCAATGGTGTTTGAGCACTCTCTCGTGAATTTCCGCAGAATTTATGTTTCATGTTTTGCGTATTTGTGCCTGAAGTTACTGATTATTTGGCCAAAAATTGCACGAGATATCTTGAAAATTAAGCTATATCGGGACTGCCCTGCACCCCAGCTTTATAAGGCGCCGTAAAAAGTAATACTTAACGAACTCGAAAAATTCCTCACTTCATTGCGCTAAACCTTCTGAGCACTAAAGATCGAATTCAGAACTCGCCTCCATTGCTATCTGATGCACGTTGACAACCGCTACCCGAAGGAACACGGTGTGCAAATATGATCGACGAAAAATTGAATAAAACAAATAAGCAGGAAAATAAATTTACGAAACATAGCAAGTGTTGAAACACAATGAGGGCAACTCTCGTGGACGGTAATAAGAACACACCTTAACAGCAAACACGAACCGAAAAAAAAAAAGGCCATCACTACGCACAGCCTGAGCTTGTGATTTAATACTTCTGCGAATGAATTTTCTTATTCTATATAAGGCGGCTTGGCATTTAAAAGAAAGGAACAAATTGGCGACGCTGTTGGCGTGATTCCATAATACGTTTAGGATGTCAGCGCGACTAACGTATTCAGTTCACATCTGCTCGATTGCACAAGGCGACAAAATGTTGGAGAATACAGAATCCTAGTTTGAATAGAACAGGCACAAGGCACTCTAGCCGAAGACAGGCTCAAGAGATAAAGCAGTTGACACCTGCAATTGCCACACTTCATCACAAATACGTTCTAAAACGAACAAGCAAGTTATTGCCTTGTTATCGGCAGAATGAAAAACTGAATTAATAATGTTCCCATACTGCAGCTGCAGAGCATATTTACGGTGCGAAAGTGCATTAGCAGAGCTCAATAAAGCGGTTGCCTATGGGACGACATTGTTCTTTAATTTACTTTTGACGCATCGCTTGTTTTGTTCACAGCAATTTCTTTTTTACATCGCGACATACGATATCGCCGGCAGTTTCAGGTGGTAATTTAGGCAAATATGAACATGGTAATGCTCTTATGGGGCCCTCGTAATCTAATGAAGTACACGTCTTTCGCTGATTGCCTCTTGCTTGTTTCTAACGGCGATATTTGATTCAGTGGATTCGCTAGTTGGGAAAACAAAAGGCAAGAGAAGAATGCGACACCGCTACGTTTTATTCTTTCATATTTTGAGGCCTTTTTTTTAAAGGTATTGATAAGTTGAAAACAAATTTTTGGAAAAATGTATACTTATTTTTGTTTCATTTTGCTTAATGAGGTGCGTGATTTATTGCAGGACTTACTGAAGCAAAAGTTTGGTTCCAGACCTGTCTCATTGAAAGGCATGACAAAACTCGTGATCTCAGTCGTGTCTGTGAAACCAAAACTGAAGGTACCGGTTTCATGTGTTAGATCAAAAAATATGTTCATCGAACCCACATGTTTGAAACTATCTGAAGCGAAGTTTTCGTGAAGCGGATAAGGAAATGCTATAAATTTCCCCATTTCATTCACGCTTCTTTGGTGTGAGCATATGCTTTCGCTCACTCGTACTACGCAATGTAAAAAATGCGCGTATTGCTTCATTTCTTCCTATTTGTTTTTAATGTAACGAAGCTTCTTGGACCCTCCGCCTTTGTATGTATGTGCCATTGTATTATATCATCATCATCATCATAATCATCATGCGGACACGCTTGTTGGCCAAATTTTTGTTGTGGGTATGTGCGATATTATGTAATGCATTATCAACGCCGGTATGAACTGGAAGAAATAATTGGCGTTGGCACGATATGCACTGTCCACTTCTTGGCCAATCGCGCTTTGCGGCTATGCACCATAGCATGAAAATCGTAAGCATAATCTACACAAGCTGACTATCTGGAAGTGCTGATTGGTGCTGGCACGACAGAAGTGCGCATGCGGTTGTAGCCTACGCCTACCTTTCAGGGGCTACATTGGTCGTATGTTTTTTTTTTATTGGCTAAGTACTGACACATATCGTCCTCATGTGGCAATTACCACCTTTTGGTTGTGTAGCTCTAATAAAATGGTGAGTCCACGTAGCAAATGCTTTTTATGAAAGAACAGAAAGGCCGCTGTGGCCTAATGGTTAGCCCATCAGGCTCCTGCTCTGGCGGGCTGAGGTCCGAATCATGCCACCGGATGTACTTGATTCTTTTTTTTAAGTGCATGCTAACCTACTAGGCGAGAAACCGACCAACAACCTACCAACCGACTCAGGCGAAACCATGAAATGGGTAGGCATATAAAGTTTTGGTTTAAGATCTTCGAATTGTGCACTATTTTCTTTTTTTTTAAATGTAATATGTTATAACAAGTTATAAGGGCTCAAAAGCATTTACAGTGCGAGATGGACTCGATGAGAGGGTTGCTATAGGAAGTGCATTGAAACTTGGTGACTAATGTGGACAGTGTTCTCGGTAATTTCAGCAATGTTAAAGGAGGAACACTTGGTACAATGAGACCAATTAAAAGAAAACCTTGAATAGGGCTTCTTACAATTCACTGGCCGCTCCCATTACAATAACGATTGTGGAAAGCTAAAAAATTATTATGAGGAGCAAAATTAGACAACAATACGAATCAGGAAGAGGCAATCTACAAATATGGTGAAGGTCGGCACTCCTGAAAATTTTTGGGAGCAGTGCAGCTGTTTCAACTCATGTTTTGTTTGATTTTCATGGAACCCATCTTTTCCATGTTTTCACGCTATGAAAAAAATTTTGAATGAAACTTCGGGCACCTATTTGATTCACAGTCGGGCATCACCACCACACCAAAAAAAAATTGTACAGAAGCATTTAATAACGTTATATTTTTTTAGCATGGCGTGCCTGTTAGAGTACTTTTTTTTAGTAGACTTCGGTGGAATCTTCGTTAGAGATCTAGGTATCTAGCTACTGTTTTTTCGTAAATTTGACAATTCCAAGCCTTTAAGTGCACGTAGGTGAACGAAAAATGCGTTAAAATTTAGCTTCGAACTCAAGAAAAACGCACCAAGTTAACATAGAGCTAGGTATGGAGCACATAAAATGCGTAATGAGCACAAAAAGGCAAATATGAAACCCCAATGCGCTCTTCAAAACTCAGCATTGATATCAGGGTGACCTATAAAATTTCTGGAGGGTGTTCAGGCTTTATGCTGAAACTATAGGGACACGAAGACAAATCGGTACCGACAAAACAGCTATTTTACACACGCAAAAGCGCTTGACGTCACGGAAGTTAGCTAACCTAATTGGGTGGCACATTTATGCATATTGCGTTAGTTGGTGCAGCGTACATACAGCCTTTTATTCTTAGGTTGTGTAACGACTCCCGATCCTCGTTTCTTGGACTAGACGACCGACGTTACTATATGGTAGGAAAAAGAGGTAGTCGAGGCATCGGCGTTAGGAGCCCAGAGGGGGTATTCTGTAAGAGTCCACCTAGTGGACTGTCATTTTCTGTTGTCGGTGACGGGCTGCAGCTGCACGAGCGAGAAAGAGACTGGCTCGGGGCACTTGTCTCCTCCTCACATGTGCAGCTGCAGCCCATCAGCGGCGGCGGCAGCGGGTAGTCCACTAGATGGACTCTTACGGAATACCCTCCCAGATGACCGGGCAGGGACGAGACATTGCTTTTGCAACCACTTACAAAAACAATAATTTACAACGCGAGGGAAAGATGTTGAGAAGAGCGGAGAGAAAGATTATAAAACTGTACATGGACGGGCCACCCAAATAGCCGCGCTGTTCCCATAGACGTCGTCATTGGACCTTTTGCGGTTGATCGTTTCGGCACATAATGGTATACCCAACTGTATTCCTTCGGCTTAGCCGCGGAGTCACGGGACAACACCCCTCATTTTCTTGCTAAGAGGTCGTTCCCTTGTTCCAGGTAGAATCCGTCACTGTTGTGCAAACCGCTTCTTTCCACCGCCGGCAATCAATTTGCGGGACGGGCGGAAATACTTTTAATGCCCTCGCAAAGAAGCGGCAAATTATGTCAGTGGTGCCGTGACATGATCATTGCATTTCACTCTGCTCGAACGTCAAGCTCATTTTTCGGTGGCGAAGCTACAGTCCTCCAGATAGCGCGAACTCTGCATTCCTTGTTGGACGCTCTCTATCGCCGCATAGCGACTATCAACCGAAGGACGATCTTGTCGACCGTAAGTCTTTTCTCCTTGTACGACGTGACACTCAACAAGAGTTTTGACACAAGAGTGCGGCAACTGTCATGCGTTCAACAACCACGCCACACACAAATATTATAGATAAAAGTTTTTCGTCGGCGACCGGAAGTCTTATCTCTAGCCGCTCGAAGCATAATTACACCCTGCAGAAACGCGCCTCGCAATTGAAGTTGGTTGGCAAGCGCCATAAGTCCCGCGCCTCATTTGATTGGCTTTCGCGGAAGTGGCGAGGCGTAGCGACTGTCAACGACTCTAGACGCTTTCGGAGCCCTTGACTGAGTGGGTGAAAAATGAGTGAAGACAAAGGCTGAAGTGTTGTTGATGTGTTTTAACCAAAGATCTGTTTTTTTAAAGACCCCATTACGTTGTGCCAAAATACACTCTATATCCGGTGTCGCAAATGCACCTACACTGCCCGAACAACCCAGGTGCAGGCAGCATCACTTTACTGACGTAAATAGCACCAATCCAGTTTCGGTTGGATCCACTCGAACCAGTTTTTTTTTTTTTTTTTTTGCACGCACTTGTCAACTGCTTGTTCCTCGCTTAACTGATTCACACAAGCTGCTATGCCGCACTATTGCTAAGGAGTCTAAAATGTCCGCAGCACCCAATTCGTGAAACCCCGATTCCAGCCACAGTACTAATGGCTTCGCGGTGTCAGTGTTAAAGGGGCTGGCTAACACACGCAGAGCCATCACTGCAGTACACATGCGGAAATACTCAAGACTGCAGATATGGTAGAATGTAGCTGCCGTAGCCCAATTGTTAGAGCATCGTATACGCATAGAGCACTATTGCATTTTTTCTCTTATTTATACATTTGAAATATAACCATGCCCTTTTCCCGATGCTTTACATAAGTTCATTTATCAGTTGGCTTTGTATACGTTGCTTTGAAAGCTGCATTAAATGTTTAACTATCGCCTGCGGCAAATAGCACAATGGTAACCCTTGAGCGAAATTGCTCGATGATGTGGCCCGTTACTTCCACGATTAATAAAAAATGCTCAACCGAATAATTGACTTAATTGCACTCATTATCTTTTCAACTCGTTACATTACGGCACATGTTTTAATCTACGCATTGTAGCTAGTGAGTGCAAGACATATCCACTGAGAACAAATTCTGAGGATGGCACCGATTTCGAGATATGCGCCGTCCAACTTAAGGCAAATATCCACTATATCTCATGCTTAGAAAGCGCTGTTTCAAGCATTGAAGCAGAAAAGCCGTGGGCAGCTTGCACTAGTGGTGCAAAGCTGGAGTAAACAGCGCAGCTGATGATCGACCTAGCTTCGTCCAGGTTTTGCTAGAGTTGGCGAAGTTTTGCAAGGAAATGGTAAGCGCTGCTAGGCACGGTATTGTGAATCGGTTAATCGCCGACGCGCACATTCTCGATTGGCCGCGTGACACGCTTCAAGATGAGCGGCTGCTTCGGGTGTCCGCATCTTCTTTGGTCCTGCCATGTAGAGCACTGCAAGGGCTCGGGCCTACCCGAAAACCCGTGCCCGGCCCGCCGGGCCGGGCCGGGTATAGTAGCCTTCACGGCGAGCTCAGGCCTGAAGCTCGGGGCTTCGGGTCGGGCCGGGCTTGTTCTTGCGTAGATGCGTACATGCGCACTTGCCACGAGCGTTTCCGTGCCTACATTTCCCGGCGTGGACAAAAAAGGCACAATTATTTCGTCGGTCACGAATGCCTGCCGCTTTAATTTTTCTTCAATTTTACTCTGATTCACCTCAGGAATTGAAAACGCGTGCACTCCTGTATACATTGACCAAACTGCAAGGAACTCTTTATATTGAATGCTATATTTCGTCGGTTTTTCGATGATATAACCAAGAAATGAGTTCAATTAGCAATGTGACGAAATCTTAGTGCTCCCTTTACCCTATCCCAACGAAGTGAGTGCGCGGGGAGCTAAAACCGCCTTGAGATGCGGCCATATTACTCAGGTCACAAATACGTAGCCCCAACAAAGCGATCGCATTGGTACACCTCGAGGTATACTGAACACTGCGCAGCGCCGTCCATGCACTTTCTTCCATTCGCCTTGCCTGGATCACGGCGTCGTTTCACTCCATCTGCCTGGTTCTGGGAAGGTGGTTGCCATCGTAACTGCTGTCGTGTTATTTTTATGCGTTTCGAGTTTTCTCTCGGGATGTGGCAGCGGCTTCGCTTTAGAGAAATTAGGTGGACAAAGCAAGCGATTGTCTATAGCGCCGTTGGCACCTAATATCAGCTCAGTTTTAGCAGCTGTGACTGTTTAGAGCGCCGTTTCCACAAGACAGCCTGGTATTACATAGAAGCTCGTGGAAGTATTCGCTACTGTATTGAATGATACATGGGGAACTATCGGGCGCTGAGGGCGACAAAGGCTGACCGTGTCCGTGTGAGGCAGCAGCGCATCACTCCGCCTTGCATAGGCTAATCTCAGCATAAGCTGGCCCTAAGATGGCTCAAGCACCGCCAGAGAATTTCTAAAGACGGATTTTCGATATGAGCATAACAGGTACCCCATACAAATGGAATTGTCAAATGATAATTTGCTTACTTTCTTTATTGTACAGATAACGAACATGTTTATTTTGAATACCTTTTTAAAAATAATCAACTTGGTATTTCGCTAATCATAACAGCACCTGATAATTTTGTATGTAGGCAGAAGACAATAACGCATGCTTCAAAGAGTACACCGCTTCTGTGAAACTGAAGCTTGTGTCAAAGCACTCCCAAAAGAGTAACGTTTGGATGAAGTTCCTTTGGGTTGTTGACTACAACACTATCTCCAGCAGCACGTGTGCAATGCAAAGAGTGCAAGGCCTTCGTAAGCTTTGACACCAGTAACACCGGAACGCCTCACCCGCACAGGCGCAAGTGTAAATTAATGGGAAGATCTGCTGGGCTAACTTCCTTCTTTTCTGAAAAGAAGCCAACGGTTCCTGCCATCCTAAAAGTTAGCTTGGCGACAGCATGCGTCAGATGGTGCGCTAAACATATGATGCCCTTCGATGTCGTGCGAGATGATGGATTTTGAAGTTTGCCGATGAGCTTGTCGCTGGCGGTGCGCGGTACGCAACCATATCCGCCAAGGAATCACTTGCGCAGCCCACTATGGTGTCCCGCAAGGCAGCTGAAGTGGCCGGTGATTCATGAGAAACTCAGGCCAGTGACCAAGGCAGCGATGGAGGAAGGCAGTTAAGGACTGACGATTATAAGAAAACGGCGTAGATCACAGCCACTGCTTACTACGTCAACGACGACCGGGAACGAAAAAGTTTGCTATCATTTACGAATAATTTTCCCCCGCG
Organism: Dermacentor silvarum; assembly: GCF_013339745.2. NCBI lineage: Eukaryota > Metazoa > Arthropoda > Arachnida > Ixodida > Ixodidae > Dermacentor > Dermacentor silvarum. The sequence continues at coordinate 119,124,288 of NC_051159.1, forward strand.
CAAACGTCATCAGTGCAGTTCGACCGTACAAGAGCATCAACTGCACCGCACATGTCCTCAGCAACATCCTCCGCCACAGCTTTGAATGGTTTCTTGAATAAGCATTTAGCGCACAAGCGTGGGCAGTTGCAAAATGTGAATGCCGTCGTCACCATCCTGAAGCAGAGCGGGCTGGCTAGCCAACTACCCCCGGTATAAATCAAGAAGTGAGTACCAGGTGTAATTCAAAAATCACAACGCTGTATTCTGTGTACACGCAGTGCGAGGAGGTAGAAGAACAAGAAATAAACTTTATTTAAAGTGCCGGCACTTTGCTTTTAGTGGCTTCAGGTGTCGGCTCGAAGTCCTTGGACTCGGGCGGAATCTTCGGCTTGCCGGACGGCCCAGAGCTGGTCTTCCAGCTCCGAACTTTTCAGGGCCGCCTCCCAGCGGCGGCGACGCCGTCGGAGAAGGTCCCCGCGGCGGCACCAGAAGCCGGGGCAACGGCGGTAATGAGCGAGCTCGAGGCTTCCTTTAATCTAGTAACGCCTGCCGTTATGGACGCGTCGCCAACGGCGGCCGTTCCAGTAACGTTGTTGCCGGCACATTCCCAGAGCATGTGTCGCAGCGTTGCTCTGAGTCCGCACGCTTTACACGCATCAGTCGGATATAAGCTAGGGTAACAGTGGCGTAAGACTGCCGGACTTGAGTAACGGTGTTTGTAGTAAGCGTAACTTTACGGCCTCTTTCCTGTTTAATTTAACATGCGGTGGCGGGAATTTGCGTCTTTCGAGTCTGTAGTGTTGTGTGAGGTCTCTGAACGTGGTCAGGCAATCGCCCCACAGCCATTGTGATTGTTGTTATTGCAGCGTGTCTGTCGTAGTGTCTCGATCCGGCAGATCCGACACCCCACACTCCGGGGGCGGAGGCGGCGGCCACGTAGTCTGCCACGGCTCGGCGAGTGAGACCTCGAGCCGCGACGTGGGCAGCCTTGTTGCCCGCGAGCGGGACGTCGGTGTGTGCCGGGGTCCAGAGGAGGAAAACCGTAAAATATTGTGACGTCGAGCCCCTTCCTCACAGATTTGTAGTATGCGGGCCGCTTCCCGCGAGACAAGGCCGCGCGCGAAGCTCCGGACTGCCGCCTGCGAGTCAACTCCTCCTGGATTCCAGAGTAAGCTCGCTAATGGAGGTAGTTAGCAGCAATACAATAAAGGAGATAATTGACTTTTTTTCCGTTTAAAGAAGCAACTGACATGCTCGAGGAAGAGAGGCAATCTACCATGCCCACTCGTTTCACGGCAAGCATTTCACGGTCATGCCAGCTGACGCAGGAACATTTGCAGCAGGGGAAACTGGAGCTGAGTGAACTCCACAAGACAACCTGCTATTGAAGTGGGGGCAGGTTCTACAAATCATGTTGCCTGATACAAAATCTGCTACAAAACGCCCTTGACGATTCCCACCACTGTATTTGCAGAAAAAGTACAGTATGCCGGAGCTGAATAAACACTCCTCGTACCTTTATGTCTGGTCGTCTTTTTCCACCATGACGACGCTTTGTAAAATAAATTACTGAAGGTTAAAGTACTTGTTAGCGAAGCATGGGCCAACAAAACTTGGGTTGTTGCTATTTCAAACACCTTTCTCTCGACGGCCTTCGTTCGGGCCTCTGTCGGGCCTGATTTGAGATCGGGCCAGGCCGGGTCGTGTAGGTGAAATTGTATGGTGGGCTCGGGTTGGGCCCGGGTCTCGCTTTGAGTCACCAGGCCGGGCCCGGGCCGATAATAACGGCCCGTGCAGTGCTCTAGTCCCATGTCAAGGCTACATGTACTCACCACAGTCAACGAGAGGTACCTCTCTGCCGCGGTCGCGGTGGCTCTGAGCTTTATCTCCCCGGTGACGTCACGACCAAGCTGCGCCTCCACACTTGTCGGGGCGAGGCTGGTCGATACCTGCCAAGCCGCCGCCGGAGGCGCCTGCTGGAGTCACGGACACCGCGCGCGTTCGGCGCGAACGCGGGAAACGGGGAAACGCAGGCGGCGTCGGCAGCAGCTCTGCGTGTTGCCTGGTTGGTGCTGCTACATTTTTTTCTTATTTCTGGGGTTTTACGTGCTAAAAAGTGCTAAAACGAGTCCTGATTATGAGGCACGCTGTAGTGGAGGGCTCCGGATTAATTTTGACCACGTGGGGTTCTATAACATGCATACAACGAAAGCACACGGTGTTTTTGCATTTCGCCTGCATCAAAATGCGGCCACCGCGGCCGAGATACAATTTCTCTCTCTCTCGCTTTCATTTTCTCTTTCCCTCTCCCGAGCAATGCGCACGCGGTGCGCATGCTCTCCTTCCCTCTCCTTAACGCCCCATGTCAATGCAACATATGCGCTTCACGGAGATGAGGCGAAGTACACGGCGCTCCACGAGGTGGTTGCTAGGCAACCCAGTTGACTCATCACTCAGCGATGTTTTTTCGGTCGAAGAGCACGGTTTTACGGATAGCTTGAACAGCTTCGCTGTTAAAACGACCGGAACGGTAATGCATTTCGTCGGACATCTCAAAAATTACCATCTCGATATTTTCGAAACTTGTGTAGTCCTGAGAATTTGTTCCATCTGGACATGTCTTGCGAACAGCACCGGCTACAGTTCATAGATTGAAGTATGTGCCCTAAAGTAAGAAATTAAAGAGTTAATTATGTTAGTTATGCTAATTACTCGATTATACATTGATTTCCCGTAGGCGTAATAGAAGCTTCATCGAGTAATATAGCACTTGCTTTAAGATGCGGTCATCTGCCACAGCCAATTTTCAAAAATTTCATGCCGATAAAGAACAACAGGTTTGGCTTTTAATAACGACTAAATATTGGGCACTTCAGTTCTCCCCATCTTATTCTTTATCACTACAGATTCACTGTTCAAGAAAAAATCTTACCACGCTGTTTCACGCTTTTCAAATTGGCATGAATAAGCATCGTTAATCGTCGTATATTTGCCATGTGAAATGCGTACAGGTCTTTTTACATAAACGGACTATTCTCTTTACGTTTCTAATTCTTCGGATGTGCCACCTTCCAATGCTTCGAATGACAACACTTACTGCGACAACATTTACACGGATGCTGGAGGCGCATTATCGCCCGCGTCGCCGTACGGCCATACGACTATCAACGGTATATGACTGACTCACGCGCTTACGGTTAGGGGGTTATGAAAGACGGGGTGCATTTGGCTCAAAGAAAAGGAAGAAAAAGTCAAGCTGATGCACCGTCGAAAGTTAGCTCAATAAGCTCAGCCAGGACAGTGTTTTGGGCAAGAAATGAACGCCAAGAAAATCTTGTTAGAGCACCTAGACATACACTGCCATCTGCCTTCGGAGCCGTCAATCCGGCGCTCTCAGTGCTACCTCCGAGATGGTTGCAGTTTGACTTTCATTTCCCTTGTGGCAGATGGCGCGAGCAGCTGCAATTGCCGCTACACCTTGTGACTGCAGATGATAGCGAGCTCCCGTCAACTCGGCGCGCGCGGCTTTTGTTTTCGTTAGCAGAATACCTTGCTACACAAGCGTAAACGACGCCATTGCGATCAGTGTAGCAAATGAACTAGGGCTTCTTTGTTAAAATGTCATATTTCAGGAAAACAGCATTCGAGGGCATCACGTGTTTGACGCAAAATTGTTAGGTTTAATGCTGTAATCGCAAAGCTGTATAGGTATGTGTACTCGCACGCACTATCCTTCACTCCTACTCCCACAGGGCTTTCTTACGCATATGTTTATGAATATATTGCAGGATATTAGTTTTTTTTTAGTTGAACCTACTGTGAGCTCGCTGCCTATACTGAAAAGCGATTCATTATAACCTGCTGACATCAAGTCAAAAGGCACCTCACCTCATTTCAAATAGGCCTATAGGTTCCATTAAATCAGTGCACTTTTATTTGAATGCTTATGCAGTGACTTATCTGTTCCGGCAATGACAATTGTAGCATTTTAAGTTACACATGCAGATGCATCTGAAAAGATTCGTCGATAAAGCAAATCAAATAAATACAGCTTTTTTTTTGCCGAGGGGAAGTAATTCAGTTAACGCTTTTACAACTTCCAAGTGATACCTCGCTCGTACCAATTCGGCCTGCTCAGCAAACACTAAATGACCATTTCTTCCTCCACCTAATGAACAGGTAAAATTTACTCTCACGAACTTGAATAACTGTAGTTATCAGGGTGACAACATGCACGTTCGGCCTATTAAGTGTGTTGCTCAATTAACAACCGTTTTCACGAGCTCCCTTAACCTTGCATTATCAGATGGCGTAGTCTATGAAGAGACACATATCCTGAAAATACGTAGAGATTCAGTTTTGAAATGTGCCGAGAAAAATGCATTTGCAAAATGCGGGAGCAAGCAACACTATGACGGACAAAGACGGTTCTCAGCGCATCACAATGTAATAAGTGTAGAAAACATAATTCTATTTGGGGAACAAGCCAGCAAAATCGCAGTACCCTATGTTAATGCCTGCTTCTGTAACAATAAATGAAATCTGTGTCAGAAAAATTGTAGCCCGCAGAATTTTTGGGGGGTATTCAAAACGGTATCGCAGTCGCGAGTGCCGCAGGCGTCGTACATTGACTTTCCTAAAACGCTCAGTATTTGCAAATTTTCATCATGAACATCAGCGTTATCAACAGGCTTAATAGAAAAAAAACTTAGCATAGCTTTTATGATCACAACTTAAAACTAAGAAATGATGTTGACCCTTTAGCAAGCTTTATTCCTTCAGTTAAGAAATGCTCGATATTCTCATGAGGTGCATGGATCGCTTTTTACCTTTTATAAGATTGGCAGATTACTGCTACTGCAGATGTAGTCAAATAGGGTAATATCAATTTTGTTTTACCTCGCAATCAAAAGATATTCCTTCTCTATCAATATAAGCAGCCATTATAACTGCCTCCTCCTGCGTTCATATGTTATATAATAAAGTAAATTTTTTGTAGACTACCTGTGGCGCAAGAAAACACGTACACAAAACGGATATTCATGTGTTCTTTGTAGTCTGCCTCTCCCCCTCAAGAAAAAAGTTATTTGGTAGAACGTACCAATTGGCCAAGAACAAGCGATGTTGATTAATATCTCCTGTTTTGCCCCGTGTGAAGCAAAGAAGAATACGCGTTGCCCAAAAACATTGTTCGCCCTTACGCTTCTTGTTATTTCTGATATGTAATTGACGCACTGCTCTTATCATTTCTAAGTTCTCAAAAAGATCGCTGCACTTACGAAAGATTTACACGATATACGTTTTCTTCACGTCCTCTTAGTGGTGGTATTTACGACTTTGAGCACAACTGTTCTGCACGTTTTCTCGTTTCCTGTTCCAACAGTCGATGGCCGCATTTAGATGGGGGCGAAATGCGAAAACAACCGTGTACTTAGATTTTGGTGCACGTGAAAGAACCCCAGGTGGTTCAAATTATCCGGAATTATCCCTCACTACGGCGTGCCTCATAATCAGATTGTGGTTTTGGCACGTAAAACCCAGAATTTCTTTTTTCGATTGATCATTTCATTTCTCTTTACTCTGCATAGGGAATATCTCTCACGTGCCTTTTCTACAAAAAAAAAGAAAAAAAAAGAGAAAAAAAGGGACCAAGTTATTTTATGTAGTTCGATCCTTTACATGTCTTCTGTGGCTGATGCAGCGAATATCATCTTCGAGCATTCCTGTAAAGTATTTTACCTGCTGCAATTACGAATAAATGCTTTGATGTGTTTGTGCGTTTCACAAGGAATGTCTGCAATTTCTATATGTAAGCCGGAACGCACTTATTGAAATAGGCGATTCATTCATTCATTCATTCATTCATTCATTCATTCATTCATTCATTCATTTATTTATTTATTATACCTTCAAGGCTCAATGGGTGTTACACAGAAGGTAAACAAATCCTGTGTGGCAATACATGCGATAAAATTAAACCTTTTCATGCGATTTCATTTGAAGGTTTTGCGTGATTGCAGTCTTGCATGGGCTATTCGTATGGCGTGACCTATAAATGCAACATTTGATGCAGATCGCAGGGACCACAAGCTGGTTGCCAATATCAGTACCATATTGTCTGGTGCATATTTTAAGTGCAGTTTTAAGCGTTTTACAACAAGTATGATTTCAAGCAGTTAGTGGCCATATAACGTTATGACTGAAATTTCAAAGGCATCAATATAATTGAATATTATCCAAATACAGAACAATGGTTCGGAGCTAAAAGTGTAGGAGCCCACGTTTCTATCATTTCAGGTGGCCGGCGGAGCATGAACGATAGCAAGGGCGAACTTACAGACCATACCGTATTGATTCTTGGAAACAACAGTGCTTTCTTTTACGCTCCCAGTGACGGCCATCACTTTGCATTTAAGTGCCTCCGTGATTGTAGTAAGGCGTCGTTGTTAACAATTAGTGAGTTCCAAAGAACAAAAAGTCGAACGTTGCGTAGAATCGTAATAAGTTGGCATGAGTTGCTTAGCATTGTCCTATTTCCCGTTCTGCACCTCGATAGGTCACTGCGATAGGTCACTGAAAAAAATAGAGGCATAATGAACTCTGCGTACATGTACTCTGCGTAAAATGTACTCTGCGTAAAAAGAGGCATGTAGTACTCTGCGCAGTGTGTTCATACATGTAAATGAGTTGTTTAAGCTTCCTTTTGTGGGGTTGTGTAAATCATCATAAAAACAAATAATTCTGCATTTTGCGAACTGTTGCTCAATTGATCCGCATTTCCGATACTTCATGTTTCTTTCTATGCAGATGATAACTTTAAAGCCTAATGGCTTTATATTTTCTTAAAGAGAGTACCTAACCAAAACCGCACACGGATAGAGCTTGGGGTTGCTGTACAAGGTGTTCACCTTATCTCCGGCCCATCGCCCATAATGCATTCACCTGGGCAAACACTTTTAGCCTGCTCCGACGGAAGCATCCTTTAAATGTAGTGTGGAAAGCCGCTCCCTGGAATTTTCTGCTGCGCAAAGCTGGCGGATGTGCGTAAATCAGGTGGATTTAGCCGTGTGATGAGCGCAGTATGCATTGCCGTGAGTGGAGTCCTAATGACTGTGGGAATACGAAGATGGCGAAGTAGTGGTACGTTTGCACGAAGACTCCGACGAACTCCACGTAAGACGTACGACAACGACGGCTGCGGAATTAGGCGTGCAAACAAAAGAGGGCTGTGCCAATGAAGTGCACCACACGGAGGCGCCGAAAAAAAAAGAAAGGATAGTTCTTGAGGAGAGACCTAAGAGGAGTTGGAAGTTGGAAGGAAGGTGTTTGTCAGTGCTTCGAGCCCAGACGTATAGCCGTCGAGCGCCAGGCTCATGCATCGGGGTTCCTACTGTACCAAGGCGAACTTGCGGTGGTGATGTCACCGCGTTACACTGATCGCGGGAACGAACGCTTGACGCGACACCGTGGAAATGAAGCCAGCACACCGAGAGTAGAGGTGAAGCCATCGGACTTGGCAGACCTCTAGCGAGGCCAAGGCTACGTACTGTTGTTCGCGATGCCGTAGCCAGGCCCCCTTTCTGGATATTTGGACCTCTGGTGTATATGTCTGGTAGAGCATTGCACGGGCTCGGGCTTACCCGAAAGCCCGGGCCCGGCCCGGCCTGGTAGAGCAGTTTTTTCACGGGCTCGGGCCGGGCTCCGGCACGGCGTGTGCTTTTTGACCCGGGCCCGGGCCGGGCTCGGGTTTTTTGACGCGGGCCCGGGCCGGGCTCGGGCTTTCTGCGAGTTATTATCGGGCTTCTCAACTCTGAAAAACATGTATTTTTCGGTCTCGGGCCGGGTTCGGGCCGGTTTCGAGCCGGGCTCGGGCCGGGCTCGGGCTTAAGTTAAAGAGGTGGCGGGCCGGGCCGGGCGGGTAACGTAGATTATTTCCTGGCCCGGGCCGGGCCCGGGTCTCGCCATAAATGTTTTGATCGGGCTCGGGCGGGCCGCCCAATGTAAAAACGGGCCCGGGCCGGGCCCGGGCCGCAAAAATAGGCCCGTGCAGTGCTCTAATGTCTGGGGCCGATTAGCTGTTTTCCTAGAATATGGGATGCCGCGCGACTACTCCAAGCACCGATTCTGTCGCTACACCATAGCTCACCTATTCCCACTATTGCTAGTACAGACCATCAAGCTGTAGCTGTAGGCCCCTTCTGACTTTCGCCTTTTGGTTTTAGAGATATTTTGTTTGTTTCGGCGAGTTTTACATGTCTAGAGTTCCTGTCTATTCTACTCACTGCACCGCTTTTTGTCGAATCAACGGCTCGTTGATGGCAGTGCTTCCCGCAGAGATTAATCGATTGAAAGAGCCTCATCACTCCATGTGCAGTACTTCATGTGGCAAATAGTTGTCCCGTATGTACTTCTGAGCTCTTATAGCCCACTGAAGCCATGCGTAAAAGCATCATAGGTATGAAACCCATTTCCATCGAATAGACGCTGCTTTTCCGCGTTTGTGGCCAGCCCTGTTTCAGTTTCTTGCGCTCGATGGCCCGTCAGACTGAATTATGTATGTATACTATACCGGTCATTGTGGTTCGGCTGTTTTACCTGGTGTATCCAGGTATCACCTTGATAATTGCGGTTTCCTTCTGGCGAATATCCGCGCCGTTATTTGTTTACCGCTGCAACACTAAGATTATCGTGTTCTTTCAGCCAGAACAAACGCAAGGTATAGCTGAGTTATGCAGAGCAGCAAGTGATTCGGATTCGATTGAGCACGTTCGAAACGATGCTACTGTGCTTGTGACATGCCTTCTCCCCGATTACACTGCGTAGTTATGTCACGGCTGCCAGTGCGTCGCTGCGCCCAGCCTTCCGTGACCAACCGCAGTTCGTCTCGCTAGCCGCAATTAATTTTTCATGGTGGAGCGCAGTCCCCCGTGCTACGCACGTTCGCCCCGCTCCTGTCAAATCTTCGAAGCTTAGCCTGTTTGCTCCGAATAAAGCGCCACCGTTTCGAGGGCCTGATCACCACTACTCACGCATGTCGTTTACAATTTGTAGGGGTAAACGTAAGATTTGTATGATTGCCCGGTAGTCCGATTGGACTTCGACACGGTTCTTGGTTACTTTTGCTAAATGCTAGAAAGTTCTTAAACACATGTATGCCCACCCCGAGTGTCAGAGAAAGTACTCAAATCATTGTCAGATTCATAAAACATGTGTTACAGTGCTCTCGGCATTTGTCTTTCTTCAAATGACAGAGATCTTACGTTGTTTCTAAGAAGGTATAATTGATAAATAATTAGCAGCACCAACCTCCTGCGTTATGTCAATAGCCTGACGATGCCTTTATCAGGAATCAACAAATACTGCTTTTTTGTGCCAGACAACTGAGTTTGCATATTTCCTAATATCATCATCCCACCTAATCCTCGTGCTCCTCGATTGCAATTCCTTACGTTTGGCACCAATTCTGTTTCGCTATAATATACCGCCGCTTAATCCGCTTTAAGCATTTCACAACCTGACCAAATACACCCTATTATCGTCAACGAGGACGTCAGCTATACCACCAGTTTATTCGGTAAGCCCCACCGCCGTCTTCATGTACCTTAAGGTTACTTGTACTTTTTTTGGTCCGTAGCTATTGGCGCGCTTTTTGACATCTTGCGAGGCTTGCCATTGTCTAACTTTCAACCCCCAAAGGGTAGTACTGGTACAACACACCGAATCTGGAACATTCTTTTTATCAAGCATTCCTGAATGAATACATAAAAGCAACTAAATACCAAAGAAAATGTGAACAGTAACGCCATGAAGCGCAAAGAAAAAACTGGCAACAATGAGGTTCGCAGATAAGCGGAGGTTCCGAGATCGAAGCTTGCATCAAAAGCAAAGATACGTATCAGGAGATTCACAAGTTGTACTTAAGCTCGTATGCTGGATCAATGCGCACGATTGGGAACGTGATGTTATTGCGATAGCATGAAGATATTCACACTGCCCACAGTTGGCAAAAGTATGCAAGTTAGTTAGTAAGCAAGTATGCAAATTAGTATGTGAGTATGCAATACATCATGCAGCGGTGTCCGCTATGCACATGTAAAGAGTATGTGTTACAGCGTACACAAAATATGCGAGATTAAGCTCCGATCACAGTTCACTAGTGTGCATTAAAAATGTCACTTGACTGGAAGAAAATGTGCATAAACTTGTTTCACAAAGAAATACTGTCACAGGGTGCATGTGTGACAGAAGCTATGCTGACACTTGGTAGCATTGGTGCACATGAATAAGATATCTTAGTGTGAGAGTAGAGCACACAAGAAACTTTTTTTTTCCAGAACTGATAGGCAGTCATGAATTAGACCGTCCGGCCAGAATTAGACTAATGACGCAACTGTGTTCCCGCTTGCCACAATGCACATCAGCGTTCCATGATGTGGCGCACCAAGTCAACCGTTTCCAACCAAGTCAACATCATAGTTTATCAGTTAGACTGACGTGCAAGAAGGATCGTTATGGCGTTCTCCTTGCTCGTGTCATTGGAGCGTGCACAGCTCGCTTCGATTAGCAGAACTGGCATCAGGGATATCGACGCTGGACAGGACATACAAGCCGTTAATAAGTGGTCGGGGTGCAGAAAACATGGTGTGGGGAACGGGGAGGCCATGGTGTCATTGCCCTCATCCTTGTTCAAATTTGTCTTTGTATGCACAGCCCTATCGATAACCAGTGACGTCCAACATTTGAGGGACGTTCAGGAATGTACAATTTGAGAACGTCCCTTCGATTTTGAGGTGAAAGATTGAGTTATACATTAACCCTTTCAGGCCCAAATTAATTCTGTTCATTGTAAAAAATTTGTATTTACAATTAGAGATGTGCATGATCGTACTAATTAAAAAAATTTAAAAATCTGTGCTCACACCTTTCAATCAAAACTTATGAAATGATTCCAATTGGAATCAGTGGGACTTGGTGGACTTGAAATGCGTCGTTTCAAGCAATACGTGAAATGTCTATTTTAGATGAAATTCTTTGAAGCGATTCTTTTCTTTGTTGAGGCAGAGGTGTATGCCACACTTCTTGCGCCGAATGCGGGAGTAAGAGCACATTCTTATTTTTTGTAGTTTGCGCAATGACTTCTTTTTCATCGGACGAATCAATGTCACCTCGAGGGATCAGCACAAGCTTCGCGACTTCTTTCTTTTTCCAATAAAACTCGTATGCGCTGATTGTCGCCATCGGTTCCCAAAGAAATTGTTTCCGTATTGCGGAGGAATTTCCCCCAAAAAGTTTATCTACACGGCATAGGCTCATATCAACAGCATAAAATCACAAAAAGCTGAGCAAGGCTCCACCAATAATACAGGCTCCTGACACGATAATGATCCATCAGGTAACACGCGCCCAAAACATGGCCAGGTACGGCATGTAAACGCCGTTTGAGCGCGAACAAACACGCGATTTAGCCATTGAGGTAACGTCAATCGAAAATGTATCGCGTGAGTAGTCGGGGCCGCTACGTCCCAATGATTCCATTTGGAATCAAGATTCGCAAAGATCTCCGGTACCCGCAAATACTTTTCGCCGAATAAATTTACTCCGAAGGGATAGCATACCACCTAATAGTCCAAATCGAAAGGTTCGAGACAAAAATAAAATAATTGTCGTACCTCTGCGCGGTGAAAAGAAGAGGGGATCTCAGCTAATGGCAGGAACAGGGTAATCGATTCTTTTATTTTTTCGTTCAGAGGTGACAGCACTTCCTTGAGTCTACCAACTTGCCAGCATATGTAGAGCAAGGGCTAAATATGAGTTGTAGCGTAAGAACAACCTTTTTCTTTTAACCCGGGGTTGCCCACTGAGCTACAAAATTGATGATTCCATTTGGAATCACTGGGCCTTAAAGGGTTAAGAATATTTAGGTGATCACCAATTTTCATCAGCGACACTTTTCATGGAGATTTCGAGATTCATCCGCACTGCGATGCTGGAGAGGTGTGGTTTCCGAAAAGGTATCCGGTCATTTACTCCAAGCTTGTTACCCATCACTGACGTGGTACACACCTCGCTTATCGGTACCGCATATGCCGGAAACATCGTGGTCCTAAGTGTACACTACCTGTCGCCAACTTAATGCAATAATTTGTCATGGGGTGCCGTCGATCGTCGTTACGTAGCGATGACGACTCCGCCGGTTTAACGGAATCGAAGCCGCTAGCTTTGTTTACATGAACACTTGGAAATGTTCCTTCATGCTTGTAATAATTTTTTGTGCACAATCTTTTTTTTCTCGCCGCGTCTGCTTGTACACGAAGTACAGAGCGTTCAAAAACTTTGACGCGGCGAATCTGCTCTTCACCTGTTAAGGACTGCAGACGCAAACACTTAACTACAGCTGACCTTCTGAAGTATTCCTTTCGAGTGTGTTTTCACGGTTTCTCTATGTGGAATAACTCATTGTTAACTGACTTCCGACTGGTATCAAATCAAACAGTTTGGTGAGCGAACACAAGTGCGAAGAAAGTCTTTTAAACTAGACAGAGTAATAAAACCGTTGCCGTGTCGAAGTGATGCACGCCATATCACACAAACGTGCAGTCGGGACGCCACTCATCCATACAGCACATCTTCTGGCGAAGCAGACATAAGAGAAGGATTGAAGATCGTGGGGAGAGTTGCGCAGCATAAGGGACATATTCGAGAAACTTCATGCGAAACAGAGCCAACGAGCTTCAAGTTAGACAACCCTTTTCAGACAACGTCAGGAGCTTCAAGGTTGTAGAAAGACTAAAGTGGCCTGTTATCTACGTCCGAGGCACGAACGTGGATCAGGTTAGAAGGTTTTTCAATCATGGTGTCAGGACTGCGCATGCGCCGACTAGGAAACATCCAGGTACTTTGTTAACGTGAAATACCTTCTCCCTCGTTCGGGATTCAATGGTGAATAAACATGCCGTGTGGCGAGTTCAGTTCTCTATATATCCGCGAAACTGAACATGCTTAGGGGGCTTAGACGAGCAGACGGATGGGACTAAAGGACACGTGCAATGAAAAGACGTCGTAAACATGGGAAAAATAGTGGACAGTCGCTTTAGCGCACGCTAGAGAGGATGAAGGTGAAAGCCTGCGTGCTCACGCGAGGTAAATAAATTACTTGACATTTTCATTCGAATGCGCTTTTACTTCCCATTGCTTTCTCCCACCAAAGGTCGTGGGTTCGAGTGCTTTAATTAAATATATCCCAATTAAGGTAGAGTTAAGACATTCGAACCCACGCTCTTTGTTGTTGGCACCATGCGGCATGGTGGCACCATGAATTTGCATGCCAGAACGCCGGACAGGATTTTTTCGACCCATGAGCTTTAATTAACACCGATGGTCGCGGGTTCGATTCTCACTAAAGGTTCTTGGTTCGAGTACCTTAATTAAATCTATCCTAATTTAGGTAGAGTTAAATAGGGCGCCCGAACCCACGCCCTTTGTTGACGGCACCATGTGGCATATTAGCACAATGAAGTTTGGTGCAATAACACCGTACATCGGCTTTTTCGACCCACGAGCCTTCTAACGCTTTCGCCTCAAAAAGCTGCAGCCAATACACGGAGATGAAACAGATTGTTGCCAATGAGAGAAACTTACACAACTCTAAGCGCTCATCGCATGCAGACTGCTCAAAGTACATGATGCTAGAAACATTAAACAGTGCTTACGTATAATCGTTTCATCGCAAGCTCAATCTCAACCTTCCTGCGATGATCTCGCCATCGTGAAGAAGGGCCCCGTAGGAAACTAAAATGCCAAACGTACACTCAAATTAATTCGCATGTTCTCTCTGAGGCTCCACAGGGGATGGTATATCCGTTATTTAGGTACAAAAAATAGAAAGAAGAAAAAGCTGTCACTTGGCTTACTGGACGTCTGAAGTGACGCGCCCGCACCGCATACATTGACTGTCGGCACCGTGGGTGAAGCTCAAGCATTCGCTCTGCAGGTCAAAAGATACGCGGGTTCATTAGGCTACAGCATTGCTTTGAGATTCCTTCGCTGCTACAGCTGATGTCATAAAAATTTATTACGCCATATGCGGTACTTGAATGAAACATCATCACCAAGACTACATTGGTTGAAATTCCTAGATAACATCCATGATTGGCTTGATTTGTTGGTGCGCGTTCACTGCAACAGCCGTAGGCACTTAGCCTTTTCAAGGAGGAAACCGCTCGATTCTTATCTTGTGGAAGTTGATCCCTGTCCTTTCCACTCGGCTTGTACTGAGTGCCAGACGGACCTGGTCATCCTGAAAATGGCAGCTGCTGTCCCTGCGGCGATTGTCCTCGCGTGCCCGCTGGCGTTAACAATACGCCGGGATTATTCCGGCAAAGATCTACCACCGGCTTCGGTATACAAGCGCAGAGTAGGTTGCGGAGCTGCTGCCTAGGGGCTTCGCCTTGCTTAGACAGCGTTGGACAGAGTCAACTGCGCTAGCACAACAAATGCGACGGAGTCCTTTTGAGCTAGGCAAAGCTTAGACGCGCACCACGTTCACTGTAGGAGAGCTGCTGGCATACTTTCCCATTTTCGTGGGTCCTGCGATACACAAACGCTGTGCATACTGTAAAAAAGAAGCTTCTTCGTTAGTGTCTATCAGTTCAAATATAAGCCTAATAGAGCTTAAAATACAGTAGTTCATAAACTAGCGCCGTATACATGGCGGGAATATTTGCCAGGACACTTCCCCTGAGTATTGCTATAGTTTTCACAGCTTAATGTATAAATGTCCTACCTCAAAGCAAGTTGTGTTTGACCTGTTGCTGCCATTTCTGTGCTGTGGTAGCAAGGAATAGAGAACAAACCTAGGGTAAATTGAACATTCTACTGAACCTATATTCCAGTTTACTTCCGAGTAATATGTATCGTTACAGAGTACCACTTTGGCGGACCCACTACCGTGTTTTACGAGACGTTTGACGTCGTGTATGTTGGTAGCAACCTCGAGATGCTTATGGCTAATAAATTAACTTGTGCATGTAATTCAAGCGGGTGACTGAATCCTTTTTATGAAGAAACGTAGCATGACTGACTTTACAATATTCAAGAAACTTGACTTTTAGTTTCTCTAATTAAAAAGATTCACCATAAAATGTACAAACAGTCATTCTACCGCCTTGATTTCCTTTCAGTGGGGTCTCAAACACCCTGGCATAAAATTATGTGTGTTTCACACACGTATCGACAGTCGATCATAATTCGTTTCTGAAGGGGTCATGTTATGACATCTTTTTAAAGCAATACCATGCTTCCAATTTCATCCTGTCCAAGTCTGTTTTAACAAGATGTCAAGTAGCATCCGGCATTCGGAAAGTTAATACATACGCGAAGTTTCCCGCATGACTACTTTTGCGGGCAGGCATTTGATGGAATTTCGTCTTTAGGAATCATCCTAGCTAAATACGCGCAAAAATTCACGAAGCAGCCACAACACCAGTATTGGTACATTGGTCAGGAAAGTGGTATAGGTGACCTAAGGAAGACAATTTTGGCTGGAAAGCACAATTGTTATAAAATTCGTAATTGTTTATTTTAAATAATTCCATGTCCGTACTTGGTTCAAGACTAACATTTTGAGACAACATTTTCAGTTTTTTATCACTGCCAATCTCTGTACAAATAGAAAGAGTTCTATTTTCGACTTTCCAGTGTTTCAGATTGCCTCAACAATTTATGGCAGCAGAACAATTCTTACAACAGCTTCAAGTTAGCGTCTTGCAGCGGCTTCTAAAGACTTTATTTGCAGAGTTCCTGCTTTTTAGTCAGCGGCACTGTCATTGACCAGGGAGGCATTAAACAAGGTCTTGTTACGGTAAAGGAAAATGCATAGGTTGCTATGGATTCCCAGCGACGGCTTCGAATATTAAAATGTATATACTGCTTTAGGATAATAGGCTCCACAGGCAGAAGAAACACACGACAGACGAAACACCACACGTCTATTCTGGGTATGTCGTTTTCCAGAGGCAAATCTTTCTGTGCTAGCTATACCGTGTTTCGTGTTCTTCCCGTGTTCTTTTGCTGATTGGTACACAAAAAACGCAAAAAAACTGGCGTGTATGGCACAAAATTTTAACTGACAGTGATGCACCAGTGAGAGCTCGTCTGTTTTCAGTAATATAACAGTAAAGCCTAACATGCAACCTGTACAGTTTAACGTCTCCTCGTAGGTATCTCTGAAGCACTCGCACCTCTTAATAGAATAACACCTAATATTCAGCGGTTTCTCTCATTTTCCTAAATTTCTAACATTGAGGCTCCCCATTCTTGGTACGCTGAATATCTCACTAGTTTTAGGCAATCCTGCAGAATGGACATGCGCCACTGTCAGACAAGGGGTACCAAAACAATAAGGTAGTGTCATAAATTCCAATGCGAACAATTCCTAAACTATTCGAATGCATTGTGTCCTTTGCAATTTCCCCTGCATGCTTTTGCAAGAGTGACTTAATCGAGACTCCAGGACCTACACGCAAGACTGTTCCATACTTCGAAACCAGCCATTGAGCGATTACACGTCGTAGTTCCATGTAATTACGCGTAAAAGGTGCTATTTGCTGTTCGCGTTTCAATTTATGAGCCTCGAAATTACATTTATGTGTGGTAAAAGGGCCTGTACTTGAGCCTGTTGGTACGGCTTCATGACAGAAATTCAGTTCTAAAAACAGGGGAAGATAAGAAAGGGAGGCCACGACTGTCTTGCACTTCTTGTGCTGTTTCTCGCTGCTGTTTTCCCCCTCATGAATATGTGTCGTACTTCTCTCAGTCCATACACCTCTCATCACTATTCTTCATTTGACACACACCATACGTCGCCTTCCTTGTCACGACGTCGTTACGTTGACATCTCACAGTATGCATTCACCAGATTGTGTTTACATTTTGGCAAAACCTGTGATATAACTATTGAATGAGGGTAATCTTGACCTCTGTGCGGTGCATGGAATGCATTGTATGAGGTTACACGTTGAAAAAGTTGAAATAAGCACACTTGTACATATCACCTTTAGCCGTATAGCATTTACCAGTTTCACAAAACCTTCGCTTCACCTACTCGTATACAGCCGTTCGTTTATACAGCCGTATCCAAACTATGCGTATCTTGAATGCTTGCTGTATGTGTGTATCAATGCGAATGCGCCTGAAGTTCACTTTGGCGTATGCTTTCTGGAATAAATCATTTGGAAGTTCGCGCCTGTAATGTCCTTCATGTCTGTTTTATATGTTTGCTAGATTCATAGGCTCAAATAATGTTCTAACTTGCCCAGCAGCGAGTTCTAAATAAAATATAGCTCAAAATGGAGCAGAACTGTAAGAAAAAATAGTAAGATTATTTGTTCTTTCTAATGAGGGGAGGATATCGACACAACATCACGCAGTACTATATGAAATTGTCAGCAGTTCGCCGAAGGGTTGTTACCAGTGTATTGTCGTCCCTACAGCGATGACTCTTAACCTAAAAGCTACTGAAATAATTGCAGCAACCAGGTTTCGCCCCGAGTGCATGATCATAATCATTCTGGATAGGAAAACTGCTTACACAATAAATATGAAATATCGAAGAGGGCACGTCGTATCATCTTAGTGCCGCGTCTACATGTTTGGACATTCAGCCCTTCTCCACTTAATTCATTCTATAATGCAGGGCGATGAAGGCGAGGGACGACGAAAAATTACGCGGGTAAAAACTAAAGCACTTCTATTCGCTTCGCTTCATCTAGGAACATTACCAATCTTCCACGTTCCTGCGTATTCGTCAAGCGAAATGGAAGATTAAGGCGACAGAGAAATGAGTGTCTCGCGCGCGTTGCGAAATTGGACCATATTAACGGACGAACAAGCTCAGGCGAACCGCTAGCCATAGCGCCAGGGGCCGCCGAAGACACAGCAATATAGTCGGGTGCCGCAGGGTGCCATGAAATGAATATAACAAACTCTTCGTATACAGGCCCACTGTCCCATGTCTTAATAGGATAGGTCATATAGGTCACACATGTGTGAGGCATGCTGGTGTACTCATTTGTAGTTTTGTGCACTCATGTGTTGGTAATGTGGTTCATTCGCCGTTCGAAATTGCCTGTGAGGCCTTGTATTGGGACGAAGTTTAAGGGTTTTCACTTCACCGTTTTTTTTTCTACCTATACGACGTAGCCGACCTCATCTAACAAAGCTACGTCGCTCTCCTGAAATTGTATGTTTCACAAAATTGACCGAGGTACCGTTCTCTGTTTAAAAAAGCCTGCATTAGTATCATATATTGTGCACCGGCAGTATCATATCATCATACGGGATCCTGTTTAAAAAGCCTTCTAAACTCATATGATCTTATGAAATTATATACAGGCCATACGAATAACTTGATTATCTTTGCTTCATCGCCACGAAAGCGTTTGTTAATTCATTCATTAATGTATTCAAATATTCATTCATTCATGTACATCAACATACGGCAGCCACGAAAGGCTAACGCTGGAACGAGGAGTACAAGATATTGTGCAAAATGAATGGTTCGCAATATTATAAAGGAATGCAGCTGGAAATAAAACTCGTACTTGAGAAAACATAATATTCGAATTTTTCAGAGTACGCCAAGCATAACTGTATTTTATGTTTCAGTCGTCCGGTAATGCGAAGAAGACATACGCAAAGCATGATATTGTCCAGTGGATATAGGTGTAGCGGACTCGACGTAGTTGCGGAGTATAGTAACTCGACGAAGGTCAATTAGGTAATTAAAAAATAAAATAATCATCATGGCTACGAGCAGAGCTAGAACACTACTTCCGAAACTTCGTGCTGCGCTCGGTGCTAATTACCGACGAGGTGACTGAAAAAACAGCCCTCACGAAAACAAGAGTTGACCCAACACCGTCTAGACAGGTAACAGTGTACTTGGTACAACTGGTATAGGCATGATCCACCATGAAACTTGTGATGATGCATATTAGGGCTACAAACTGCAATGAAGGCCCTGCGAAATCCAACACAAAGTTTAAGACATCCGAACAGACGTCATCGACAGCCGCGGAGCATGCTGTCCTTCGTAGCACACTTTCTATTTTTGAGATGGTTGCTCCCAAATTATGCAGTGTTTTCAGTGACTCCAAGGCAGCTCTACATTGTATACTTTCCTCTTTACGCTGTGGACCCTACGGACAAGCAGTTCTACAAAGTCGAGAGGTCGTTCGTCCCGTCGTCGAGCTAGGACACGACGTCACGTATAACTGGTTCTCTAGCCTCGACGTCATAACGGGCAACCAACGTGCCGGTGAAGCTACTAGATCTGCTGATGAAGAGGACGTGCATGAACCAATCCCCTTGTAAAAAGCGAGGCAGCAGCGACATTTTGAATGCATGCGAATGATGCCATACAATCCTTGTGAATCGCATCGAAATTCCAACACACACGTCTGCACCGAGTGAAACCCTGTCCTCGACTTCGTCCGCCACCTGTACTATCCCAAGCCGAGACAACAGTGTTTTGCCGACAGTGTTTTGGCATCGCTTTCACAAAATAGTTGGCTTGAAATCAGAAAGGAAGATAGTGCTGCGGCAGCGAGGAAACTATAGAACACATTTTTTTTTTTTTTGCCGTTGTCCTCAATACAGCGCGCACAGGCAGTAACTCCCGACCGCAATGACCCGTCTTGACGACCGACCACTTTTGGAGCAGAAATCCTGCAGCGCCGGCTATACAAGTCGGCCTAGGCACGATTGAAATTTCTAGATTCCAGTGCCCCCCCCCCCCCTACTGGAAATACTATAATTCTCCCAGATGTTCTGCACCTCCTGTATTTTTTTCCGCACCTTTATTAGTTGACCGCTATTCTTTCTCTCTTTTCTTCATTCCTTAGCCTTACCTAGTGCTAGGTATATAGCAAACCCGAAGCTCCTTCCGGTTAACCTTCCTGCCTTCTCCGTACCATTTCTCTCTCTCTCTCTAACTGCGATGTATGAATGAAAGAAGTTTAGTTTTCCTCATGTCCAAAGCAATAGTTTGTTTGATTTGGTTTTAATATTGTATAAGTGCAGTGACTTCACAGAGTTACAAATCGATGGCGAAGTGATCCAAACACGAAATGCGAAGACAACTGTAGAGAACCTGAAGAGAGATTTCCATTCTGCTCCTTCGTTTCTTGGTATGTTTGGTGGGTCAACTGGCAGGGGGAAGAATGATACTTATATCCTCAAATCATCATCTTAAGCATTCACTGAGCGGAGCGTCATTGGAAGGATGATGGGGTGACTTCTTCATCAAGGCCTATAATTTTCACAATACTGTAGCGATCCGCAATACCACCTTGAACTTCAGGTGACTACCATGTTGCTTGCGAAACGTGAATTTGCTCGTCTGTTTTCGTGCATTCGGAACGGCTTATTAAAGTACGAGCGCTTTGTGAGCTGTGCAGTCAAGCAAATGTTTACTCGTGTTAGTGCAGATGCACGTAAAGCATTCTCCTTCACTTATTCTGGCGGGCTACACAAAGAACACACGAGGTATCAAAACATAAAAGGCCCAAGAAACTGTGCCAGCTATCATCATCAGATGAAAAAGCTGCCATGCAGCGGCAAGGAAAAGTTTTTGTTGCACTTCATAGTGGCGATGCCAGTCTAGTATGTCGCCCGTGGTTCTGCATCTCCTGACAGCTACGCCCAACGAGAATAATCACTGCCGCAAGCGAAGGTATATATTTAACTTAGGACAGCTGCAACGAAGATTCGCCGCTTCCACTGCGTGCACACAAGGAGAAGGATATGTTTCGTTTGCGGTCCATCTGGCAACGAGTTTTACATTCGCAAGGAGAATACGTGAATGTGCCCAAATATGCCTTACGGCGCTTTACCTACTGCATACAACTGTGAGCAGGGTTAAAAAATTCACAGCATATCCACGGGGTGAATGATGATGAGTGGGTGAAGCTCCGGAGGGAATCATCGGATCTCCCGCTTAAGGGGACGCTAGCACAAACGCGTTAGAAACGTGCAGTACTCTCTAGTAAGGGGGAGCGGCCACAGCGTCTTACGCAGCCATTTACACATGCCGGAACGTGCACCGCGTTTGCCGACGCCATCACATGACTGCCGAGAGAGTATACCCCCCGTATTCATAAACGATCCTCGACTTGAACTTGACTTGCCACCGCTTTGGGCGGCGCGTTCGAAACGCGTTGAAGGTAAGGCGGAGAGGCCACAGCGTCTTACACCAGCTTCTTACACGGGCCGTAACGCGCTAGCACAAACGCGTTAGAAACGCGCTAGAAACGCGGCCTTTCGTTAATGTTGGGTATTTATTGCCATCGTGGTGCGTGTGTCCATGTCCGCTTCGTGGCGTAGTGGGCTAACGCCGCGCGCTCGAAAGCGAGGGGTCCCTGGTTCGATTCCGCGCTACGGACACAACTTCGGAATTTTTTTCTCATTTTTCTCAGACTGGTTACACACTACTACTACTACGACGACGACGACGGGGACGAACGGGTGCCGCTATAAGGAGCTTCGCCCCTAAAACAAGGAGGTTGACAAAAAAAAAAAAAAAAACTTCTGGAGTGGCGACGCCCGCTAATGTTTACCGGCAGGGTAGGAAGCCTACATGCAACGCCGCTTTAAAACGGCGTTGCATGTAGGCTCCCTACAGCAGGGGTGAAGCCCGCGCTTGCCCTGACTAGGGAGCCTACATGCAACGCCGTTTTAGCCCTGACTTCACCTCTGAAAGAGTACCGCGCAGGCTGCAGTCCACGCGCACCTTAAGCGCTTTTGTTGTGCGAATGTAAACGCTAGGGCAATTGTAAAATAAAAGGTAGTTGTTTCTAGATAAAATATTATATTTGGCTAAGTGTTGATATCAAGAACTTTGAAAAGAATGCACCACGGCATTCAGGTTTTCTCCTAAAACCTGTAAATAAAGGTGTACATTTAATAGGATCTTTACAGCGAAATTCGCCCTTTGAATCTTGAAAGAGGGGAAAAGCTGGCGTTTTCTATATTCCACTATTCCCTGATGTCTCCTTCGTGCCCTGAGTAAGATGGCGGCAGGCTTGGCTTCACTTTCAAAGCTGCGTTGCCACTCCAGAAGTTATTTTTTCAGCCTCCTTGTTTAAAAACAACCATGAAGCAAGTGTAGAGTTTTGTCGACAGTGATTTTTATTTACATAACTTTAGAACTACGAGCAAAAGAAGTACTTTGCATGTTTCAGCTTATTTTTCAGTCTCTCTACCAATCAGCACCTTCGTAGACTACTTGCTTTGTACGCTCATTTCTTTTAGAATTTTTAAATCGTCATAAAAATTACCATAACATTTCACCGATTACGTTAGCCGTGTTTCCATTGACAGGAACAACAACGAAGCTACAACTTGATGTATGACAGAATATGTGCTTTTTATATTTTTAATTAAAACAGTAATATACAGAATGACTGCCTCTGTGGACTCTTCTGATCGCGTGAAAAAAAAAGAGTTAAGTATGGGATATTATGTGAACCATGGTTCTAAACGTTTCCTCCGATAAAACTAAAATCAATGCATGTTTCAGCAGTCTCTGCACTGACTAGCCACCTAAATTACAGTACACCGTCAATATTATGCGCGTCCTGCAAAATAATAAGTGTCTAGTGCTTTTTTCGGACAAGCTAGAAGCATCGGTCGTCAAAGTCGTGGTCACTGGCGTAGACTGCATACCCCCCCCCCCCCCCCCCCCCTGGAAAAGCACTTCTCATTTCGTTGGGATGAGCGTTTCAGTACTAACCGCCAGCTCTTGCTTCGTGGCCGGAAAGTTGTACCGAGCCATTGGCGAAGTCAAGAAACCAAGAGACCTGCTACAAAAGCAAGGCACCAATCGAAAACTAGCCTTCATCTCAAGAGCCTAGCTGGTCGTTTGCGTTGCTATTCCGGGCCGCCGGCACAAAATCAGGGAC
Source organism: Dermacentor silvarum (assembly GCF_013339745.2). NCBI lineage: Eukaryota > Metazoa > Arthropoda > Arachnida > Ixodida > Ixodidae > Dermacentor > Dermacentor silvarum. The sequence continues at coordinate 119,147,228 of NC_051159.1, forward strand.
GGCCAGAGTGATTTGGCATCTGGCCATCTTCAAGGGTCACTCTTTATATTTTTGAATTGGGACCGGCGGCGATATAGCCTGTCGGCAGCCTGCCTTCGCTCGTACATGACTTCTTCGGCCACTTAAAGGCGTTTTGTAGCTGCTGAAATAGCTATGCGGCTGAAAATTGCAGCGAATCCAGAGCTTTAAAACGAACAAGGGGCAGAGAAAGAGAGAGAATGTTTTAAAATTCTGAAGTACATAGCGAGTGCTTGACACGATGGTGAAAAAGCGACTTCCATGTTAGGAAACACACTGTTTTTAAGCTGTCGTATCTTGACGTAATAGTTCAGCGGAAATCCGCTAGGTGGAGAGAAGTAATTAAGAGAAAATGAGACATCCACCCAAATGTAGCAGTTGCTACAAAGGAAACGTTCGCTTTAGGAATGCTCTCGTCTTGGAAAATATGTTATAAACTTTTGTATTTTTTCTACTATAGTAAGCATCCAACCATCTAACATACACTGAAACATTGCTCCTTCTTTTAACTAAATCACCTGCTTTGATCTACTGTTCGATTTGCAATACAAAATAGTGGCAGGAATAGTGTTCTAATTATGTTTACAAAAAATAGTGTAACGTTCTGGCTTCTATAATGGGACAACGTTACTAACACGAGTTAGTAGAACAAATGCTTAAAGGACCCAAAGTTTAGGTATTCTAAAAGCACTTTTTTTCAGTTCATATGGGCGCAATAAAAAAGAACAGAAGTAACAGCATTGTATATGCTAAAACAATTGATAACAAGGTTTTAATGCGACAAGACTCGCTACAAAATAACAAATGAAATACAAGAACAACACATAACAAATTGCAAAGTTTCAGGACAATTAACCGCGAAGGAGCTTCGAGTACCATTAAAAGCGCTATTTTTTGAGGGCATTGAAATAAACATCTGCATTTATTTCGTGTTAACGATAGAAAAAAAAGCTCAACGCAGCCTAATGCACGAGGAGATTCACATTTTTCATTCTCACGCTCGCGAGCAGACCGAACGTGAGCTGCATGAAGTCCAATGAAAGCTCCTCAGTAGAGACCCGACACAATGCAGGAAATGTAAGGCGTCTTTTGTGGACTCGCACAAAAGGTTCAACGACGTGAACAATGCGCTCCTTGGAAACGAGAAGAAATGAGGGCGTGAGGGAAATATTACGAAAAAGAGTTTGCGTTTTGTGCAGTCCTGTGTGTTTTCTTGCACCATAGTGAGCAGAAAAAAGCTATTCTGCCTCATTATGAATCTACCGTTACGTTTTACACTTATTACCTAGATCTTTTGCAGTTTCGAATATGAGCACAGAACGCACAGATAGTCGTCGGAGAGCAATTTTAGCTGATCTTAAAGAAGCAATGGAATCATCAGCGCTGTCTCGATATGACTGCAGCTACAGAACAGCACAGGAAATGTTCCGCACGCGTGAAATGAACCACTGTCTTAATCGTAGCCTTCATATATTCAGCAAAAGCGACCAGAAAACTAGCACGCGGTAGACGGAATGTTGCCAAATGGGAAGTCTAAGCGCAGCAATAACGCTCAACAAATTGAGAGCTCAGGAAATTTGCAACAAGGACAAAGGTTGGTATCCATGTGAAATGCTGTATCCATATATGAAGCTAATAGGAACTGTCGAACTATACCTACATAAAGAGAGGTAGAAAAGGATAAATGAAAGGCAAAGAGGTTAACAATGGCTGGGCATGATTCGCATACCTTAATTATTGGTGAAGAAAAAAGAGCCATAAAAGACTAAGCGGAAGAGAGCAAGCCTGAAGCAGATGTGTCCTGGAATCATTGACGTAATGGGATCCTCAGCGCTGTCTCACAGGCGGTCGCTCAGTCCACGTGGCTTCAAGAATCGCAGCGTACTTAACTAATCTTTCTGCAACTAGCATATATAAGACTATAGCGTCTAGATCTTGTTCAACGAAAACAATATTCCGTCAGGCTGGTTTTCGTACAGATTTTTTAATGCGCAAGCATTCTATGTCGCCTCACGAGGAAAACCTTCGCCGACGCGTGACGCTGTCATTTCATTACGAGACTGTTGTATTAATAAAATAAAATACATAAAAGAATAAAAAAATAAAAAAAGACATCGCTGGCCATCGTCACCGCACCACGCTTTTCTTTTCACGCTTTCGCCGTATCCTCCTCCGCTTTCCGCCTCATGGTTCCTCTGCATCCTCCTCCTCCCGCTCTCTTTGCTGTCACCGTTTTCTTTTTTCATCCCCGGCTCTGCCCCGCGTTCGTTCCCATCTTTCACTGTGCTCGTTCACTTGGTCACGAGGTAGGACACCGACGCTCGCCGTAGGATTGGGCGCCTAAGAGCTGCGCTCCTAAATTTGAATCAGTGTTTGTAATACGTAGTAAATTATGAAGTGAAAGACCTTTGCTCGCTACTAAAGACCGAACTTGAACTGAGGTGTCTGTTGGGACATAACAACAACTACTCACTTCGCGGAGTACTGCTGCACTAATGGATGAGGGCTACAATGCGCATATGTGATTCGGCTTGCGGCAGAAACAGACACCAAACTAACAGTTTGTTGCGGTGGAACTATCTTTGTCAATGCCATCCTCATTTTTATTTCCCGTATTTATTTCCGTATTATGATTTATGTTTAGATTTATTCGCTTTAATATGTAGAAAATGGTGCAACCGACCTACTCTCCACCTCAATCACTCCACAGCAACCTTGTATTACAACGAAGCATCCACAGCGATACGAAATTTAGTCTAAATTGCTGTAAACATTCGCTGCCTGACTAAAAACGCATGATGTGACGCGTGGTGGGCCACACACCCTCAAACGTACATGAACTGAGTTCACACGATGACAGAGAACTCTCACCGTCACAACGCTGGTGCGACGAGAAGCGGCAGCAGCTGAAGCGCACGTGCTTGTGCCAAAGATCGTACCGCGTGACACCTTCACCAGTTCAACTGTGCCACGACACTAAAACAGCCGGGCACAAGACTTGTAAAACCTCGCGCACCGGAAGATCGCGCTCATCAAGCCACCAGTTCCTTCGGCTTGCTCTCGCATGCTCACCGTGGCACTCCCAGCAGAACACGTGAGCTCCAATAAGTCTCACGGACCGCGTATGCGCTCGGCCGTTAGGCCAGAGCGGTCTCGACGGGCGGGGCCGCGCTGGCTGAAAATGTGCCGTCGCACATGCCGAGAGCCCGGCAGTGACGGTGGTTGCGTGTGCCAGTGTAATTTCTACAGCAATAAAAAAAGCGATGCACGAGTTATGCGCAAAACAAATTTCGGTGTTGTACGTGCAAGAACCGCTATATCATTATTAGGCACGCTGTACTGCTGTCTCCGGATATCATTCTGACATCCTGGGGTACTTCACCAAGCACCTAAATCTAATCACTTTCAAGTATGTTCTTATGGAAGCGCTCAGAGCACACTTCAGGCACCTTGCTCACGTCCCTCTCCACTATTTTGCCTCACTGCCAGGAGACCGACCACGTGCCTCCTTTTGTCAGACGATACTGCCTTATAGTGTATACCTGACATCAGATTACACAGCTGCAGTGAGAGTTTTTTTTCCCTCTTGGTGCTTGGCTCTGCCACTTCAGCTGATAGTACCAGGGATTCGAACGAAGGCACAACTCTCATCAACATCTCTCAAGCATCTTTAGCTGTTCTTGTACGAAAAATACAACGGTCATACCTATCTATACACTCATTGTTCAACCACCGTGGACGGTTCTGCAGGATCACTGATTATTTCTGCGAAATATAACCCCCTTAAACTTCAAGACATCCCGTCAGACTACATCGACAGCCACACAGTTTGCTGCTCTTCGTAGCGCACTTCGCATAATTCGAGAGGAACCACCTAAAAAATGGAGCATTTTCAGTGACTCGAAGGCAGCTCTACGTTACTTGCTTTCAGCCTTACACCATGGACCCTACGAACAACTAATGCTAGAAATACAAGAGCTCCTTCATCGCCTCATCGAGCAAGGACACAACGTCACAATTCAGTGGCTCCCTAGCCACTGTGGCGTAATCGGCAATGAACATGGCGATGAAGCTGTTCGCACTGCTCATGAAGACGGTGTGCAGGAAGCAATCCCGCTGTCAAGAACAGATGCAGCAGCGAAACTTCGAATGCTTGCAAATGACGCCTTGCAGTCGTTGTGCAACACACCTAGTCTGCAGCGTCTACGTCGACTGGACCCCTGTCTGCAGCTTCATCCTCCATCTGGACTATCCCCACCTGTGACAACGGCACTTTGCCGATTGTGGCTTGGCGTAACACTGATGAAGTCGTTTGCTTTACGCATTGAATGGGAGGATAGTACTGCGTGTTACCACTGCGGCGACGAGGAAACTAAGACGTTCTTTATCATTGTACCGATACAGCGCATACAGGCAGTCACTCGCGCCCGCGCTGGTGCGTCTTGATGACTGGCAGCTTTATGAGCAGACAGTCCTGGAACGCCGACCTACACAGCAGTGTTGCCAATTTAGTTATTTTATAACTAGATCTAGCTACTTTTGGACTGAACTAGCTACCAAAATTTTAATTTAGCTACGAGTAGCTGTTTTAGCAACGAGAATTTCGACCCAAATCCGTACTTTGGTCACCGATTTGAGACAGCATGTCCGATATGTATGTTTGCCACGCGACGATGAAAAGGAGCTGTGCCTTCGCTCTCGACGTTTTATTGTGGAACTCTTCAACTAGCTGGGCCAGCGGCTTCCAGAAAACATTCAGTGCTTGCAAAAGGCTTCTCTCCCCTCTGTGGAGCACGCACTGAAAGCTATACATGAGCCAATTCCGGAATTGGCGTCACAGTTTCTCTGTGTCGAAGCCGTGTCCACTTGCGAAAAGCAGTGGAGGTATTTACGGCATGTAAAATGGTGCTCTGCGAATACGACCGATGGTTTATGGGCAGAAACAGCCCATAAACCATAAACCCGTTTGCCGAGCTGACCACGCTCACCATGACCGTGCTGTCGTTGCCTTTATCTAAAGCTTGAGTAGAAAAATGCTTTAGTGACATGAGCATTGCGACGAGCAAGCGTCGTAATAGGTTGGACATTGACGCACTAAATGTAGGAGATGGGCTTCGGAGGCAAAAAAAAAAATAAATGCCATGAATATAGCTTTTCAAGTGACGTCGTAGCAAAAATTGGCACGATGACATCGTACTCAAAGGCAGAGGGTGATGCTCTGCAAGCTGCAGATATTATCCAAGAATTGTGTGTTCCACAGGACTGATTACCTTTATGTACTGCTAAAGCTTCCTGTATACTTGTGCTGCCTGGGAGGCTGTATAATTAGGAATTTTGAGGCCGAGCCCTTTCCATGTTTCTTTCAGATTATATTGTAAGGTTCCTGTTTACTGTGCTGAATATATTGTACACATGCGGTATAATTGTTTTGCTCTTGGCAAGTTCGCAAACAGATTTTTATCACTCGGCCTTGCCATATGTTATGGGGTACTGTTATGTAATATAATGCATTTTTATGGGCCAATGTGGTTGATTGTACGATTAGAAGTACGCTAAAGTACATTTTGTGTTATGTGTATCAGGCGATATTCTAGATTCTTTTGATCATTGCAAATGTGCAATTTCGTTGAGATATATTCCAACATCTGATGACATGATGCAATATATGTGCACGGCAAGATTTTGCACTCCGTACGAACTGCACGGTTTTCGTCTACGTTACCGTTTTGCTTGCCTGGTGCGACATATTGCAATCTGCTTTGTTTTTATATTGTATTGTATTTCGCCTATCAAGATGTGACGCAGTGAAAAATATATTTTTAATGTTTTTTTTTTCAGTGAGTCTGTTGTTGGGTTATGTTTAAATCAATGTTCTTAGCGATCGTACTCTGGTGAACATTTTTGACAGGCGTCCATAGCTTTAACATGTATTCATGTCTATAGCTTGATTAGAAGTTTTTTGTTAATAAAATCACCATCCGAAAAGCTTTCAAGTGTTTTTGTGATAATATTGTGTTGATCAGTCTGAAGTTGACATTAGTTTAATAATGTGAGCCTTTTCGTTAAGGTGTCTTTTAGCAGCGTAATTTTTGTATCTGATGGATAGCCACTAGCCAACGTCAATGGCACTGCGTGGTAATTAAATATGGTTTGCAAACCTGGCAACAAATTACAATATACAAATGCTTGACGTAGGGCCGCAGAATAGGCACCAAAAATCTTATGTTTTGTTAAGGAAGTCTTCAGTGTCGCCGAAGCAATTTTTTGTCTCTTTTAATTTGTTTACAGTTGTACATATTGCTGAGAATTTCAGTTTAGATTTCATATGACTTCGGGTACGCCCATAAAGTATATGTAGTTCATTTTTTGCATAATTACGGAGCAGTGATGCATTCGCAGCTCGTCTACCGCGAGCGCGCAAGCGTTGACGTTTTGCGAAAACTACACTTGCCCTGAATTATTGGAATCAAAACGGGAGAACATTTATTATTCGTTCATATATGTTCTGCGTAGTTGCCTGCAAGAAAGCATGCCTTGAGAACTGTGTTTAATCTTTTAAGGTAATACAGCTGCCAATAAATGCGTTATATACCCAGAATATATACCTTCGTAAGAATATGTTAAAAAAGCGCTTGAAAAAAATTTAGCTACTTTTAGCTACTTTCACGTTGCCATCTAGCTACTTCTGCTCGCCGACATTTGGCAACACTGCTATACAGTCGTTACACCACAACACAGTGAAGGAACTCTTAAAATTTTTACGTTCGAGTGGCCTGTTGGAGAGACTAGTTCTTAGGGACGTTCACAACCTTCCCTATCCTTTTCTTTTATTGCGATAGCAATTATATGGACACTCAAAAGCAGATTTCTGCCGTCGGCGTCGCCGTCGCCGTCGCCGTGAGGTTCCGCATGACGTCAATGGAGATGAAATCGTCGCGGCGCGCCGAACGCTGTATGTTCGAGTGAAAGGGCGCGAGGGGCGCGCGCTTTCACGGAGAGTGAACGCACAGTGGAGAACAAACGCGCGTTCTGCGCCGTGCTCCCTTAAGGGCTGCAGAAGTAGGCGTCTCTTTCCTCCTTTGCAATCATCATATATGTAGAGCAAACGCACCTTCTTCCGACGCGCGAGAGGCCGTGGGGGAGGGGGGGGAGAGAGGGAGGGAAGGGAGGCGACGTTTAGCTGCGGCACCGAGTGCCTATTTATATCAGAGGCTCCGGCAACAGTCACCAACGCCGCACGCATTTTGAGCGAACGCGGGCAAAACGCCGATGGCGTCGACAACAGTTCTGCGTGTTGCCGATGCTGCTGCATGTCCAAGTTTATACAGCTGATAAAGCTAATATCATTACTCCGTATAGCTCTCTACAAGTTTGCTATCGCAATTGATGCTTCGCCTTTCAGGCGAAAGTGCGACAACTTTTTCTCAGAGAAGTTCAGCACGCCGAACATCGAAAAAACGAACGCACGAAGGGTCCGTCTATTTTCCGCAGCTGCGAATTCGCACGTGCGAATTCGTAGACAAAATCGCACCATGTGAAACGGGCTTAAGAGTCTGCCTAGTGGACTGTCCATTTCGGCGACCGTTGATTCGCTGCTGCTTGACGTGCAGGAAGGAGACTGGCTGGCACCTTCCTGCACGTCAAGCAGCAGCGAATCAACGGTCGCCGAAATGGACAGTCCACTAGGTAGACTTTTACAGAATACCGCCCCAGGTCTCCCAAACCCCAGGATTGACTGGTGGTCGGTAAACAAAGTCAACTCAGAAACTAAGAAGAAATCCCGGAATTGCCTAACACCGAAGACTAGCAGCAGTGCCCCACATTCTAACTGAGAGCAATTGGGCTCGGCTTTTTGTCAATGTTTTCGGGAGAATCCAGGTAGATCAGTGGAGGCTTCTTATTTCTGGCAAATGACCGAGTTCGTGCCATAACGAAATGCATCTTATTGCAACTTCAATTCTATCGACAAATCAAAATTCACTGTGCATCCTCGGCGTCCTCCAAACATTGTTTAGCTTTCTTTATTGCAGCGTCCTGCGCGCATTGGTACTGCAACCACGTTCTTTTTTACCAATAACGTATGCCATAGGAAAAATGTATCGAGCACGTTCGACGGAAATCTTGAGCAAAATATTACCGTTCTAACGAATCTGCGTACCTATCTCACGTTCCCGGGAATTCGACGAATCCATGATAGCATTTCTGTTCTATATTGAGAGGGGACCGACTCAGCCAATACGGTGGCAAAGATAAGTTATAGAAGGCTTAGTAAATCTAAATTCTGTAAATTTAGATTTCTCTAAGTTTTTACTCTAAATTACTAAATTTTTTTAACCTAGGTTCGTCATCGCCAACTTTTCAGACATCGGAACGGCACTCAAATAAACTTGACCTCTAGATAGGGCAGCTCTTCGTACATAATATTTCCTTTGAAGAATATCTTGAGCGTAGGCAATTCCAAAAAGAAGCATATTGCAGCAAAACAAGCCTCCGTGCGCAATGCTTAGGCAAGGCTACCGGGAGCCCTCGTACAAGGGGGCCTGTTTTTTTCTCATTTTTCTCAGACTGGTTACACACTACTGGTTACACACTACTACTACGACGACGGGGACGGAACGGGTGCCGCTATAAGGAGCTTCGCCCCTAAAGCTTAAAGAAAGGAATTGGGGAAGATTGTGCACCTGCTTGAACCTAGCATTTGTTTTTGTGGCAGCACACCTTGAGGCTGCTTTTAGCTACCTGTGACGCTCTCCGGGCTCCACAGAAACTAGAAAGTGTTTAACTCTACTCTTACGTGTACTCGTGAACAAAAGTATACGGATCACAGTTTCTTCCTAAACACTGAATTTATTAAGAATTCAGACGCTCAACCAGAAGTTCATGAGCGCACTGGACAGATCGCAATGCCAAGTTTGGAGTGGAGTCGTTACCTTTGGGTTACATTCGTACACCAAGGAGACAGACTAGTAAAAATAAGCTTTGTTCTAGAATCTCTAGCTTATATTACTTTTACCCAAGGGAGGCTGTGGTCGGGGTTATATTCCCAATCGGACGCCTAGAGAAAAAGCTGAGTACAATACGCAACCAGTTAAATTACAGCGTCTCGGGAGTATCAAGGGAGCATCGTGGGAGCGTTTTTAATGTTTAGTCAAGTCGTCTTTATTTGTCTTTCAACAACTGGAACACCCGCATGAAGGTTGCTACATGCAGCAGCCTGTGATACAGGTTTTGTGCGAGATGCCACAGCACCCGAATGCTATCCCAAACTTTCTTTGAAGCATCCGGTATGCACAAGACATAGAAGCAAAAAAGGAAGAAAGAAAGAAATATTCAAGAAAACAACGAATGCAAAGCAATCCCGCCCTTGCGATCTCTTGCTCAGCTCTGTGGAAAGCATAAAGTATAATTCAGATCCGGTTATATGATGTGCTGAATAAACAATATAGCACACAGTACACAAAGAAATGATCGGTTCGTCCAATGTCCTAAGAGATGAAAGAAATCTCGCTGTCTCGCGCACTTTCGACATTTTGCAGCATCTTCACATTGCCGTCTCTCGAATGGGAAGCGAGAGTCGGCAAGTGAGTCGAATGTAAACGGCCAAGAAAAAAACAAAAGCACACTTTTAACTCAACGGCCCAGGGAGATGTACACTGGGACTGTAGACGTGCTGTCGATGGGCGCCATCGTATATTGAGTTTCGAAATGTGAACAAGCTTCCATAAGTTCATGCTGGTTCTTGAAACAAGATTTTGCAACGCAGCAGCCCGGCGCATAAGTGAAAATTAAATCAGTTTTACTTCTCTGTAAGGTCCTCTTTGATACACCGCACAGCCTTGCAGTCCATTTCGCATACGTGAAGTGCAGTGCGTCTTGGAGGAATTGCGACAGGGTCCCAAAGCAATTTCTTCCATCAAGCAGCGGACCCCATTGCTTTTTTTCGGAATGATTCGATTCCTTCTTATAGCTTAGTAAAGGAAGACTTCTATAGAATGTATTAAGGAAGACGCGAATTTTATATTTATTGAAAATAACTTTCCATTGTGTTCCCTCAAGGCAAAAGCGAGATGCACCGGATCTTTTCGTGGTAACCTGCTAATTAAAATTATACCAGGTTATGCGCCTTCCTGACGCATGATTACTCTGAACGTAATTTCACTTCTGTAAATGCGCATCAGGACTTGCTTTCAACTTGCGAAATGCAGCAAAAGGAGCAAAGTTCTCTCGCGCCCTGCAATATCCGCTTGACAGCTTGATAAAGGGATCGCGAAGTTGTGATGTCATGAGATATGGGGAGCTTTAGTTGGAAGACGCCGACGTGTAATTGCATGTGACCTTTGTACACTGGTTCTTTCGCGGACAGTGGCATCGTTGAGTGTCCGCGTTCATGTTATCCACAATAAAATAAATTATGGTAGAGAAAACTGGACAGGCTTTCAGATTCTCTCTCTTCACCCAGAACCCCAGGTGGTCAAAATTATTCCGGAGCCCTCCACTACGGCGTGCCTCATAATTAGAACTGGTTTTGGCGCGTAAAACCACAGAAAGAAGTACCTTATCGTACCTCTACATGAGTAATAATTATTACTTCATAGAGTCTCCAGAAATGCTACTTGAACTGTTTAGATTTTAAGGAGTACTTGAACGCCAAACAAAGCACTCTTCAAATGAAGGAAGCTAGCGCACACATCCGAAAATATGGAGAGGGAAATTTTCCTGAGATGATCTCACTTACTAGTGCATAGGTGCGCCTATTATCCTTTAAGAGCATTACCAAGGATAAGGCCGATCAAACGTCGGCTACATAATAGGCATGCCTCACCAGTACAGCCTTCTGCACATTTTCATCTTGTATAGTTGTGCAAACCGACATCTGAATTTTCTGCCCGCCTACTTAACGTATTATAAGGGAAAGTTTAAACAAGCGTTATGTCAACTCACGGTCAGGCACTCCATGAAGCCTAGACATACAATTTTAACACGACAGTGTATTATGCTGGGCTCCAGCAAAAATATGTGCGGTGCACGTACATCACGCTATCATCATGTGATGATGATGATATATGGGGTTTAACGGCGCAAGGGCCAATAATGGCCAAAGAGCGCCGGGCCAGTGTTAATGAGTTTAAATTGATGCGATGGATTACGAGTGGTGGATATGACGTGGCTGTAAAGGGGCCTAAAATTGTCGCTAAATTAATTAAATTAATTATGGGGTTTTACGTGCCAAAACCAGTTCTGATTATGAGGCACGCCGTAGTGGGGGACTCCGGAAATTTGGACCACCTGGGGTTCTTTAACGTGCACCTAAATCTAAGTACACGGGTGTTTTCGCATTTCGCCCCCATCGAAATGCGGCCGCCGTGGCCGGGATTCGATCCCGCGACCTCGTGCTCAGCAGCCCAACACCATAGCCACTGAGCAACCACGGCGGGAGGCCTTTTGGCTAAGATCAAATGTAAAATTGTCGCTGTAAAGAGCATAAAATCTACAGGTAATAAGATTATAGGAATGACTAATGGCGTGTGCTATGAACATTGAATATGCATTGCAAATAAATATTACTATTTCCAAAATATGTCCGATGCGAAAATTGGCATGAAGCACTATTGCTTCAACAGAACCCTTGAACATAAAGGCCTGGAGGCATGTGCTATACTAAACACTATCGCAACAGCATCCTCTGGCGGGAGGATGTGCTACGAATATCTAGGGCTAATTACATGTAGTACCACGTCATTCAAGAAACATAGGACTGCTTTGGTATTAAAAATCGGTTCTTTGCCAAGAAACATATTGGGATGGATAGGGATATGGTATCGGTATGCAAGAGGAAAATGTTTCCTTCTCTCTGTTTCGGCTTCCCGGCACTCCAGGAGGACATGGAGGACGGTCAGCCTCTCACCACATCTACCACAGGTTGGTGGTTCATCACCTGTCAACAAAAAACTGTGGGTTCCGTACGTGTGTCCTATTCTCAACCGACTGAATAGGACGTCAGTTCGCCGTGTTTTCGTTACGGGGGGCCAGGAACCTAACTGTGGTTTAATCAAGTGAAGCTTATTACTTGTTTCAGCATCCCACAAGCGTTGCCAGTGGCTTCGCAGTTTCTTTCGCAGGAAAGGTTTCAGATCTGTTACAGGGACAGCAGCTGTAGGGTTAATAGCGTGTGATGTTATTGACGTAGCCATTCGGTCAGCTAGCACATTACCCTCAATGCTTCTATGACCAGGCACCCAGCATATAATGACATGCTGGTTACATAAATACGCTTCACAGAGAACGGAATAGAGCTCAGTAAGTACAGGATTTTTTTGTTTACCGAGTGACATCAATGCTTTTACGACGCTTAGGGAGTCCGTAAATATAATTGCCTTTTGAAGTTTTGATTTCCTTATATGCTTCACAGCCGACAACAGTGCATGGGCCTCAGCCGTAAAAATACTCGTTTCCGGGTGGAGTACACCGGATTCCGAGAAGGATGGGCCAACGGCTGCATAAGACACCCCGGCATGTGACTTGGAGGCATCAGTGTAAAGCTCTGTACACGAGTACTTGTATTGAAGCTCTAAGAAATGCATTTTAATGTGTGCCTCTGGTGCGTGTTTAGTGACCTCTACAAACGATGTATCGCAATCTATGAGTTGCCACTGCCACGGCGGTAACAGTTTCACTGGAGCCATAGGACGATGATCAAGCAGCGGAACACCCATTTCCTCACTGAGGTTCCTCACACGCAAGGAGAATGGCATTCTCGCTGCAGGTCGATTATGGAAGAGTGTGGCAGCGGTAACGTCATTTATGGTTGAATAAGAAGGATGTTCATTGTTTGCTTGTACTTTCAGAAAATATGTGAAACTGCGATATGAACGCTGCAGATGGAGTGACCACTGGTTAGACTCTACATAGAGGCTTTGGATCGGACTTGTTCGGAAGGCACCGGTCGCGAGGCGGATACCCAGATGGTGAACGGGATCTAGTATTTTTAATGCACTTGGCGTTGCAGAATTATAAATTATAGACCCGTAGTCAAGCCGGGAGAGGACAAGACTCCTATACAAGTTAAGCAAACATTTTCGATCACTGCCCCATGTTGTGCGGGACAGAAGTTTTAGAACGTTCATTGTCTTCAGGCATTTTGTCCTCAGATATTTAATATGAGGAATAAATGTAAGTTTGGAATCTAAAATGATTCCTAAAAACTTATGTTCGCTGCTCAAAGAGAGCGCATCTCCTTTGATTTGTATACTTGGGACAGGCGTTACGCCTCTCTTGTTTGTAAAGAGTATGCAAGTGCTTTTCTGAGCGTTAACATTAAAACCATTCTCCTCCGCCCATTTGGACAATCTGTTAATTCCCAGCTGTACCTGTCGTTCGCAGATGGCAATATTACATGACTTAAAGGCTATCTGCACATCATCGACATAAACCGAATAAAACATTGTGCGTGGGATGACTGTACGCAGGGAATTCATTTTTACAATAAATAGTGTGCAGCTAAGCACACCGCCCTGCGGCACACCAGTTTCTTGTGTGAATGACCTAGACAAAGCTCTGCCCACCCTTACGCGAAATGTGCGATTAGTGAGGTAACTTTCGATTGTGTTAAGCATATTGCCACGAACACCCATTGCGGAAAGATCTCGGAGAATTCCAAAGCGCCATGTGGTGTCGTAAGCTTTCTCTAGGTCTAGAAATACAGACAGACAGAACTGCTTATGTATGAAAGCATCTCTAATATATGCCTCAATCCGGACAAGGTGGTCTGTAGTAGACATACCTTCTCGAAAACCACACTGGAAGGTGTCCAAAATTTTGTTATTTTCTAGGAAGCATATTAGGCGCCGGTTTATCATTTTTTCATACAGCTTGCACAGGCAGCTTGTTAGAGCTATTGGCCTGTAGCTGCTGGCCAAGGACGGGTCTTTGCCTTGTTTAAGTATGGGGATGATTATGGCTTCCTTCCATGAAGACGGAATACAGCCAGCCGCCCACATGGCATTAAAAAGAGACAAGAGTGTTTTCAGTGTTTCGGGGTGTAAGTACCTAATCATTTCGTACATGATACGATCCCCACCTGGCGCTGAGTTGTTGCAACAAGCGAGAGATGCTTGAAGCTCAGCTAAAGTAAATGGAGAATTGTAGGCCTCACTCGATGAGCCTTTGCGATTTAGGGGCCGCCGCTCTTCGCGTTCTTTGATTCTCAGGAATGTTTCGGTATAGTGCGATGCACTTGACACATATTCAAAATGTTCGCCTAGACAATCCGCCTGATCTTCGAGGCTATCACCTTGTGTACTTACTAAGGGTAGGGGATGCGACTCCCGACCTGTTAGTTTATTTACCCGATTCCAGACTTTTCTTTCATCGGTGTACGAATTTATACTGGTGATGTACCTATCCCAACTTTCCCTCTTTGCACGTCGACGTATTCTCCTACCTTGTGATTTTATCTGTTTGAAATTAATGAGGTTTTCAGCAGTTGGAGAATTGCGAAGCAATCTCGAAGCTTTGTTTTGATTTTTGCGCGCTTTCCGACATTCGTCGTTCCACCATGGGATGCGACGCTTATTAGCTAATCCGCTAGTTTGCCTAATACATTTAGCTGCAGCGCTAATAATGAAAGCTGTTAGGTATGCAACAGCGTCTTCTACATTAAAAACAGCAATTTCATCTCCGCCTAAATACGTAAGCTCTCGGAACATTTCCCAATCGGCCGAGTCCATGTTCCATCGAGGAAAATGTGGCAAGCATGTATCTTGTTTTGTTAAGTTTAGCATAACAGGGAAATGGTCACTCCCAAACGGGTTCCTGAGAACAGACCACTCCAGATACGGAATTAGAGTACTCGATACTATACTTAAATCAATGGCTGAGTATGTGTTATGTGTAACGCTGTAATAAGTTGGCTCTTTCTTGTTAAGTATAGATGCACCTGAAGAAAACAGAAAATTTTCTATAAGGCGTCCTCGCGCATCTAAACGAGAGTCGCCCCATAAGGGGCTATGAGCGTTCACATCACCGACAACTATGTATGGCGGAGGAAGTTCATCAATGAAGCTTTGAAACTGTGTCTTGGAAAGTTGATAACAAGGAGGGACGTAAATCGAACTAATTGTGACTAGCTTACCGAACAGTATTGCTCGGACAGCAACTGCCTCAAGGGAAGTTCGGAGGTTCAATTGCCGACAGGCAACACCTTTATCTACTATTATAGCGACACCGCCCGACGAGGCGGTAGCGTCGTCGCGGTCCTTGCGAAAAATGGCATGGTGCCTTAAAAAGTTTGTGTTCTCTGCTTTGAGATGCGTCTCCTGGACACACAGCACCCTCGGACTATATTTAAGAAGGAGCTCTTTGACATCATCAAGGTTATGAAGGAGACCCCTAACGTTCCATTGTAATATTTGCGTGTTCATATTGAAAAGGAGTTCGTGCTGTGTGTTCAGAAGATGAAGACTAGCTCACGGTGCCCTTTCCAGGCGCCGTGACGCGAGGTTTCTCTTTTCTGGAGCGGTCGAGAGATTCCCGCCGCTCCTTAGGCGCTGGCGGCGCCGTCTGGCCGGTTGTTGTGTCCATCGCCTCTTGCGAGGCGCTGGACACGCGCTCTTGCGAGCGGTTGGTGTGTCGTGACGGCCTCGTCTCGTGGGACGAGACCCTTGAGGCCACCAGCCCGGAGGTCGATGGCCCCTTGTTCTGAGATGGCGGAGCAGCGCTAGCTGCAGCCGCCGAGGGGGCGGATGGCGTCGCTGGCGGCTCACTGCGTGTGGGCCGGACAGCCGCCGGAAGCCGTTGTGGCGCTGCCCCCTGACGCGCCACTTCGGCAAAAGTGTTCTTGGGCAGGGATAATACCCGCCTTCGTGCCTCCTTGAATGAGATGTTTTCTTTTACTTTGATTGCGACAATTTCTTTTTCTTTTCTCCATGATGGGCACGACCGCGAGTACGCGGCGTGGTCCCCGTCACAGTTCACACAGTGGAGGGCGTTTTCACATGATTCAGCAAGGTGTTCATTGGCACTACATTTCGCACACGTTTGTCGACCTCGGCAGTTCTGCGAACTGTGGCCGAATCGCTGGCACTTAAAACATCGCAGAGGGTTCGGAACATATGGTCTTACCCGGAGTTTCACGTACCCTGCCTCAATAGTTTCAGGAAGCACACTTGAACCAAATGTAAGTATTAGATGCTTTGTTTTCATCTCTTTTCCATCGCGCCGTAGCATGATTCTCTTCACATTGATTACGTTTTGCTCGCTCCAGCCTTCTAATAGTTCAGTTTCTTCCAGATGCATCAGGTCGTCATCGGAGACCACTCCACGGGTGGTGTTCATCGTGCGGTGCGGGGTAATTGTCACTGGGATGTCCCCAAATGAGGCTATGTTATGGAGCTTGTCATGTTGGTTCTTATCGCGGAGTTCCAATAGGAGATCGCCGCTAGCCATCTTTGATGCTTTGTAGCCTGCGCCAAATGTTTCCGTTAGACATTTTGAAACTAGGAAAGGTGAGATCATTCTCACCGTCTTTTCGGGTTTTTCACAGTGGACAACGTGGAACCGAGGGAAGTTTTCAGTTTGGCGGCCAAAAAATTTGAATAAGTCTTCGGTGCGCCCACGCTTAAGGGGGCGATCGGGTAACGCGGGGAAAGAAAAAGCCATGAAAAATAATGATCTTTCGGCAGGAGCGCCAGCCACCCACCATGGAGCCCAACGAGGGGACGCTGTAGGACCTGTAGACACAAGCCCCACAAACGCCAGCTGTACGTTCCCGCTATAACCAAATACGTATAACCAAGGGTGGTTATGACACACAAGGTTAACCCTCGCTGCCTGGAAAGTCGGAAGTAAATAGAAGAGAGGAGAAGACAGGAAAGATTGAAAGTATGAGAGAAAGACGAAGGATGGAGAGGAGGATAGGAAAAGGCAACTACCGATTTCTCCCGGATGGGTCAGTCCGGGAGTGCCGTCTACGTGAAGCCGAGGCCAAAGGGGTGTGTTGCCTCCGCCGAGGGGCCATAAAGGTCCAAGCACTCAGCATTGGCTCAACCCCCAGGATCCCCTTTTCCCCGGACACGGCTAAGCCACGCACGGTTAAACGTGGGAAGGTCCAACCCTCGTGTGCTCGGGTCCGTGGTGTCGCAACACACCAAACGCCTGCTTACGCAGACGCCCCTGCGGGACACGCTATCATCATGTGAATCCTCAGGATGCCTAGCTAATGGCTACGATAGTAAACATTAAAGCGCCATGAAGGTTTGTTTTATTAAAGGAATTGTACTTTTCAAGCCTTGAATATGCAGCAACGAAGATATTTTGCTATCAATTATTCTAACATTGAGTAATTTTATAGATGATATGCCCGTCCGCCTGAACAACTAGAATGTTAGTAAAGATGGTAGTGCCTTAAACGTGTCTTTGCCGTCTTATTTTGCTGTTTATTGCCTATCTAATAGTTGGTAAAACAGACATGGAAGGATTTGAAGGTTTATTTTAATAAAGAAATTGTTCTCTTGGGGACGTATACTTGCTGCGATGAGGGTGCATCATTTTATCGATGAGTAATTTCGTGGACAATATACCCATTAACATGGACACCTATAGAGATGGCAGTGCTTGTAACTGTGTTGCTATCAAAGTCACTGGGCGTTCCCGCTAAGTGATAACCATCACCGTGTGATAACCGGCGCCAACTTTGAATAAGTGTATTGGCTGGCGCGCGATGCTGCAGGAGCTATAACCTCTATAACACACTCCCGCCAAATATAAACTGAGCGCGCATGGAGCTGTCGGCCTCACCTTTTCGTTTTTTTATTGCGATAGCAATTATATGGACACTCAAAAGCAGATTTCTGCCGTCGCCGTCGCCGTCGCCGTGAGGTTCCGTATGACGTCATTTGGAGAAGAAATCGTCGCCGCGCGCCGAACGCTGTATGTGCGAGTGAAAGGGCGCGAGGGGCGCGTTTTTCACGGGGAGTGAACGCACGGCGGAGAACAAACGCGCGTTCTGCGCCGTGCTCGCTTAAGGGCTGCAGAAGTAGGCGTCTCTGTTCTCCTTCACAATCACCATGTATGTAGAGCAAACGCGCCTTCTTCCGACGACCGAGAGGCCGTGGGGGAGGGGGAGGGAAGGGAGGCGATGTTTAGCTGCGGCACGCAGTGCCTGTTTATATCAGAGGCTCCGGCAACAGTCACCAACGCCGCACGAATTTTGAGCGAACGCGGGCAAAACGCCGATGGCGTCGACAACAGTTCTGCGTGTTGCCGACGCTGCTGCATGTCCAAGTTTATACAGCTGATAAAGCTAATATCATTACTCCGTATAGCTCTCTACAAGTTTGCGATCGCAATTGATGCTTCGCCTTTCAGGTGAAACTGCGACAACTTTTTTATTAATTGATAATGCCTATAATTCCCCGCAATTTCGGGACAACCAGTGTGTTTATTTTAGTTTCATGCTCAAGGACATATTTGAAATTCAGCAGAACGCTCACCTATGTACTAAATAGTGGAAATGAAGTTGGCTTTAATGTATGATCACAATATTTTGTATTTTGTGTGTTTGTTTATCATACCCTTTGAAAAAGTACATGAACACCCCTTTATCACCGCTCGGTGGTTCCCCTGCAGCGCCACTTTGACCATGTGTATGGGCGAGCATGCGATGCCGCCGGAGCTCTAACGACGCACTCTTGCCACGTACAGATTGAGCGCCGTGTCAGATACACATATGAACCCTGGTAGCGTCTGAAGCTTCTCTAAAGCTGCAGGACTCGCGTACTTGCCATCGCTATCATTCATTCGCCGTACGAGCGAAATTTTAATTATTAAATGACTGCATGTTTATGGACTTGTATTCGTGAATCTGCAACAAAGCTAATTTTGGTTCTTAGAATAAAGTTTTCACTTTTGTCTAATGACCCATTCTTCCTTAAAAAGGATGTACTTACTTTTAGGCTTACAAGAACGAAGCACTTAGAACCGAAGACAAAAATATATATAGATTCAGCAGAACGCTTACATATGTACTAAATAGTGGAAATGAAGTTGGCTTCAATGTATGATCACAATATTTAGTTTTTTTTCTGTGTGTTTGGTTATTACACCCGTTGCGAACGTGCATCTTTAAAACGATGGTGCTGAAGTGGCTACCTGTACGCCACCTCCGATTGCTTCTCACAGCGGACATGCGGCCTCGGTTCTCTAGAAGCGCAAGTCAGATCTCAGCAAACAATAGAGAGTTTGATGGGAGAAGTTCTAGAGCGTGCTGAGAAACAACAAATGAAGGTATTTTCCTGAGGTCCTTTTGCGGTTTTCATTTTTCCGGGCTGAGAGATGACAAGCCGCCCTCCTCAGCGAGGCACCCGAGGAACAGGAGTGGGCCGTCCAGCGGGCCATTGCCGAGGAGCTCGAAAGATATTTCTCCGGCGATAGACCCCTGGCAGCCTAGCCCCGGGCACGAACAGCCATAACCGTTGGACAAATAAAGTTTATTCCTATCCTATCCACTGAGCTAATTCAGCTAAAAGAGCGCTAAAGCAAAATTTTTTCGCGCCGAACTTTTTTCTTTGAATTCAATATACGTTCAATAGTTATTAAAGGTTCAAACTCTAAATTCTTCAAATATGAAAACATATTTTAAGTTTCTCTGAACACGACCAGTTGAAAACAATCGCCAAGAGCCGCTTGGCTTCTTCCACGTACCATACCGCAGCTAGACAGCGCCACAGCAATCCAAAGTTGTGGTCTTTTGGTTTCGCAAGGGGTTCACACACGCACCATCAAAACAATGTAGCAGATGCACGTCTAAACACGTTTTTGTTGCTGAATGCTGAACGTGCTTTAAGCTATCTTCTCTACCTAATTGGGACGTTTATCTTGACTCACTCGGTAATTCGCCTTCGACATGGGATTAGCACATGCTGGGTGTTTTAGAAAAATCAAACCAATGTCTACTTCTTTCTGGGGTTTTACGTGCCAAAACCAGTTCTGATTTTGAGGCACGACGTTCTGAAGGGCTCCGGATTAACTTTGACCACCTGGGGTTCTTTAACGTGCACCACAACGCAAGCACACGGGCGTTTTTGCATTTCGCGTCCATCGAAATGCGGCCGCCGCTTCCGGGATTCGTTCCCGCTACCTCGTGCTCAGCAGAGCAACGCCTTAGCTGACTGAGCCACCCCGGCGGGTCAAAGCAATGTTTACACAAGGTTACCGCAAAAAGACATGTCAGCTAATTAGCTTACTTTGATTATGCAAAATATCACATATTCGTTTTAGGCATAAGTTTGATGGGAGAAGTTCTAGAGCGTGCTGAGAAACAACAAATGAAGGTATTTTCCCGAGGTCCTTTTGCGGTTTTCATTTTTCCGGGCTGCGAGAAAAGTCATCCAAATAAATAATAATAATAATAATAATGTCACCGCACACTTGAGCGCTTATAGTCTGCAGCGCTGTCAACCATCTTTTCATCTAACGTAACCCGCATGCCTGTTGTAATAGAAGCCAATGACTGTCTAGATAAGTCATTAGCACCGGCATATCGCTTGTCATTTCAGACCGTTGCAAACTTCTATCTTTAAAACGATGGTGCTGAAGTGGCTACCTGTACGCCACCTCCGATTGCTTCTCACAGCGGACATGCGGCCTCGGTTCTTTAGAAACGCAAGTTAGATCTCAGCAAACAATTGAGAGTTTCAGATTAGGGGGACGAAAGCGTTGGGGTCCCCTAATCTAAAACTCTCTAATACGTGCAACCCAGAAGTGATTTCTATTGTGTATTGCGAAGCATTATTCGCCTCATTCCAGGCACTTAGTTGTAGGTAGGCAGGTAGCTTCCTGTCCCGACTTGTTTTGGACCTCAGTATTAAAACGAGATGCGTGATTGACAGTGGAATGGAACGTCTGCCTTTGAGCCTACGTTCGATTCCACTGTCAATCATTCACTTCGGCTTTGCGATGTTGGAGTGCACCTAAATACAGCAAATTTTAGTTGTGAAGGATGATTCGATATATAAAGAGCATGCTTGACCTAGGAGACAAGGATTGAGATCAAAAACAAATGGTCCCCCCCTTCTTGAGTCCACGATCATTGGGAACGCGCGCCATGTTTTTTTCTGTTCCTTTTTTCAAGTGTAATATGCTAGGAACAGCTTGACAAAGCCTGGTCCTCCTTTGTACAGTTCAACGCACAATGTCTGACATCGGGAAGGCGTGATAAAAGGTGTCCTGGAAAAAATGGTGCCCCTCATTATGTCAGTAAACGTGAATAAAAAAATCGTCCTGCACAACTTATCACTGCGTTCTGCG
Source organism: Dermacentor silvarum (assembly GCF_013339745.2). Taxonomy (NCBI): domain Eukaryota; kingdom Metazoa; phylum Arthropoda; class Arachnida; order Ixodida; family Ixodidae; genus Dermacentor; species Dermacentor silvarum. Next base: position 119,168,549 of record NC_051159.1, read on the forward strand.
TTTATGTAAGTCATCAAAGTGACAGAATAAGTTTGATGGACAGACACAACGGTGTAAGAATATTTTGTATTCTTCTGCTTTACTCGAATCAGAATAGTGTAGGAAGAATGAAATATTTTTGGAAATCGGGGATATTATTTATTGAAGGCAAACGTTGCTTTTATCGCTGCGTGCGTTGTCGTGAGCCGCCTAACACGTGGGCAGCTGTAGTGAAGCTAATTGCAACGGTCCCGACCATACAGAATACATGCTGTAGGCTAGTATTCGCAGTATATTGCTGCACCATGCTTACTGAAAATAGCGCCAGGTTTGGCCCTGAAAAAGCAATCTTATTCCTAACTTGAAGAAGAATCACGTAAACACGACGATGCGAAATCTCGCTTATGTAGTCCTCATACACTAAAGAGCGTTGTTTACCAATATTTTTTTTTCAAAGAAGCCTAGAGTGTGACTGAACCATTGCTCTGTCTTCGGGAGAGGGGATCCCATGACAGGCTAAAAGTCTGTCATGCGGTATTAAATATATTTTGCGTTTACGTCATTTATTTGTGATTTGAAACCACACAGCTAACACATGTCTGCAATTTTAAAGGCTGTAGATATTAGAGACATTACAAGCAACAACGCACTACAAAGGTAACAGGCCGTAAAGTGTTTGTTCTTGTGCAGAAAAAATGCGAAACATCTTCGGTAGCGTTATTAAAATATCAAGTATATATTTTTGGCTACTAGGCATCCATGTGAAAGTAGTAAACCATTAGGAGAAAGCCTTTCGTTTACTGAATTGTAGAAATGGAATGGATCAGCGTAGCTGTTCCGGGAGTGGGAATAGAATGGAGCGTCCAACTTCACAACTCCCCTTGATAAACGCAGAACTACACGTTTTCGTGCATGCGCCAACTGTTCTAAGCCACCAATTCTTATGTGACAGAAGAAATACACTTGCAAGGCAAACTAAAATTACCCGTCCTATTGCATAAAAAACAAATAACATGCTATTGATTACGTTAGAGATTCTGTTCTGCAGCGCTATACCATGATTAAAAAAAAGAGTGTTCAGTGTTATCCCCTCTATTGCGACAGATCCGCCATTCCCCCGCATTTCGTTTCTATGACGTGTCCATGCTATAGCTATTTAAGCATACTATCTTAGAAGTACCACGAGCGTGCGTTTAGGTTCAAGAATAGTTAGTTACGCGCACAAAAACGTTCCTTTATGTTGCAGTGCACAAGGATCTCCTGGTCAAAAACGTTCTATAGATGCACGTACCTGTAATTCTGGATTCGCGTTACCTCAGTAGAATGCACGGAAATAGCAGAGCACACACAATAGACTATTTACAATGTGGCAACAGGTGGCAAGTTGGCAGAAATGAGATTACATGCATGGAGAAAAAGAAACCTGCCTCTCTCTCCGTGCTGAGCAGTCAAGTGCGCCCAGACAATATGCCCAAGTGGTCGCTTATTTTACGCGCAAATGGATAGTCGCAGCACATAATACAGCACTAACAGTACCCTTTCGGCACTTAATAAAGCACTTCAAGCAGACTAACAAAACACTTGCTATATGAAAGCAGCATCGTAAATGCCGTTAAGCCTCAGCAGAATAGTTTTCGCAAAGTCAGGAATTATAGTGCCAACACCGCTACTCACCTTTTGATGGCTGTCCAATTTGCAATGGTGGCGTAGATTTGCACATATGCGTTTCATTAGGCAGCTTTGTTGTCTCGGGGCGGATAACGCTTTCACTATCGGTTCCACTGCGTAATTACCAAGGTATCCTATGTTGCAGCCTATACCAAACGTTAGGAACAGCGTACTTCGAGGCTCTGGATAGCACTAAGCACTGCCACAAGCAGGACGGAAGCAAAAGCAAAATGCGACACCTTGCCCAGACATCTTTTGTTTCAGAAAAGGCATGGAGCAGAGTGTCGCTCTTCGTGGCCTCGTTACTAGACCGGCTCTGACAAGACTGCGTCAGTCAAGCATGTGTCACGCGCGCGCAACACGTCAGGCAAGTCACGCCATATGGTCGGGTTAGCAAAAGCCAAAAGAGCGCCGGCGCATGGCCAGCGTAACAGGGGACAACAGGGCCAAGCGCACTGACGTTCTCTTATCTAGATTGAGTTGGTGAACGCAGCTACGTTCGCACACAAAAGGCCAAGACTGTAAGCACAGCAACAATCTATTTCACATTATTTTGTTATCACCAATAGCCCCAAGTGGCCGATCCTGTCAGTAAAGGTGGCATAGTGGCATCGGAGCCATGGACGAAGGGCAAAAAAGAATGACTGGATATAAAATAGGGCAATTGCTCGCATAAAATTTTAGAAGTGTTTAGTGAGCTTTTACAATGCAACGCCCGAGCAACTAAAAGCGATAGAGTGTGGAGACGTCACTCTTGGGCAAATGGTTGTCTTTTCAGGAAGAGTAAGTTGGCTAGTTCAAGTAAAACAGCATGCCTTGCGCAGCGCTCATCACAACATCCGATTGCATTTGCATATTTTAGACTGATATGACGAAACCTGTGGGTTTTTTTCCCTGCAACGAACGTTGTTGCACGCGTGCCGGATTCTTTCCAGTGGGAAAGCCCACAAAAATGCATCTCTTCGGCACCATGCCTTATTCTATGAACAAGAAAGAATCGGAATATGGCGGAAAAACCCTGTTAAGGACAGGGCTCATCAGGCACCCATCCTTCCCCTCTTTTTGAAGAAAAGAAACATGCATTGGGTCAATTTTATGGTTACCTTTCAGAAAAGTAAATGCGAGCTCGACACAATGTACGAGGGTTGATCGAGAAATAAGGTTCCCAAAGAGCTCCAGCTGCAGGGGAAGGTGCGAGGCGAAATACGGCAACACCGCTACGCGCGGCAGTTCCCCCACTCTCTATTCCGCCCGGCCGCGCTACGCTGCGCCGCTCAGTCTTAGCTCAGCAGCCGTAGGGACTTCACCCGTGGATATTCATCGTCAGTTGACAGAGGTGTAAGGGGACAAGTGTATGTCTGTTCAACACGTCCGAAAGTGGTGCAGGGAGTTTAGTGCAGGTGGGAAGGTCGTCCACGATGAAGAACGGAGTGGAAGACCGTCCGTTTCGGAGGCGATTATCGAGATGGTCCAACGCGAAGTACTTCAAAACAGGAGGATCACCGTCCGTGGACTTGTTGCTCGGATTCCTGGGAGTTCTTACGGTAGAGTGAAAAGAGCTTTGACCGAAAAATTGGGGTATCACAAATGTTGTGCTCGATGGGAACCGCGTCTGTTGACAACAGAACACAAAAAGAAACGCCTTGCCTGTGTTAGCCAGTTTCTTCAACACTGTCAAGAAGATAAGGAAGGATTGTTGGACTCCATTGTTGCGGGAGACGAAACGTGGGTGTTTCATTTCACTCCCGAAACGAAAGTCCAAACAATAGCGTCACTCGAGGTCACCAGTCGCAAAGAAGTTCAAACAAACTCCTTCTGCTGGAAATGTAATGGCCAGTGTGTTTTGGGATCGTAAGGGCTGATCAATTTCATGGAACCTGGGACAACAATAAACTGAGAAAACTCAGGCGAGCTATCCAGAACCGCCGTCAAGGACTACTGACAGCCGGTGTAACGCTGCTTCACGACAACGCCCGACCTCAAGTCTCCCGTCAAACCCAGGACCTTTCGACAAACTTTGGGGGTACTGTCATGCCCCACCCACCGTACAGTCCTGACCATGCGCCTAGTGATTATCACTTGCTCGCCAAGTTAACGGAACACTTGAGCGGCCAACGCTTCCGTGGCGACGACGAAGTCAAAGAAGAGGTGAAACGCTCCCTCAACGGGTTGGCGGCGAAGTACTACGACATTGAGATACTGAAGTTGGAGCACCGTCTACAAAAATGCGTACAACAAAGTTCTCCTTTCCAACGATGTACATTGCTATCAGAATATACAATTTTGTCTATTTGTAACATTGATGGGAACCTTATTTCTGGATCAACCCTCGCACTTTGTGGGCATCGAACAATTTTTTTACCAGTGAACGAGAGGGAGTCAGTTCTTCCTGTGTAAATGCGTATTCTTTAAAGGCCAGATGCAACGAAATTTTGGCCGCATAGAAAGCATAATTTAAGGTCATTCAGGTATAAAGGAGCCTGGGTGCAAAACTTTACGTTTGAAAGATGAGCGGTAGCGTCAGGTAAAGCTGTCAAATCGCCGTTTTAAAAGCGGACCTATTTAAGCCGACCGTCAGTCCATTACGCGTTAACAAAAAAACTTGCCTAGCGAAGACGTCGCTGCGCGTTGCCTAGCAACCACCTCGCAGAGCGAGGTGTGCTTTGCCCCGTTTCCGTGCCGTGCACATGTTGCCTTGACATAGGACGTTAAGGAGAGGGAAGGAAAGCATGCGCGCGACGCAGTGCTATGCTCGGGAGAGAGAAAGAAGGAATGAGAGAGAGAGAGAAAATGTAGCAGCACATACGAGGCACTGCGCAGAGCTGCTGCTGACGCCGTCCGCGCAGTGCTGCAGCCGGCGCCTCTGGCGGTGGCTTGGCAGGTTTCGACCAGCCACGCCCCGGCAAGGGGGGAGGTGCAGCTTGGCCGTGTCATGACCGGGGAGATAAAGTTGGAGCCGCCGCGAGGGCGGCAGAACTCTCGTTGACTCTATGGCGAGTATATGTAGCCTTGACATGGGACGACCAAAGAAGATCAGGACACCCGAAGAAGAAGCCGATCATCTTGAAGCGCGTCGCGCGGCCAAGCGAGAATCTGCGCGTCGGCGGCTTGCCGAATCGGAATACCAGTGCCTAGCAGACACTAAGCATTTCCTAGCAAAACTTAGCCAAGCCTAGTAAAACCTGGAAGAAGCTAGGTTGATCATCAGCTCCGCTGTTTACTTCAGCCTTGCACCACTAGTGCAAGATTCCCAAATTTTTTCTGGTATTGAAACTGAAAAAAGATTAAAAAAACGAAAAGCACTGCCATTACTCATGCTCGGTGGAAGTAACGCGTGTCCTAACGCGCGCATCCTCGACAGGACCTTCTGCAATTTCGAAGGTCGCGCTGCTACGTAGGGTATGTACACCGCGGCGGTCACGAAGTGCGGCGACAAGCCCTCACTCCGCTCTCACTGTAGTAGACACTCGGACTCTCGGACTAGCTGTAGTAGACACACTGTGGTTTTCCAAGCGTGGCTAAGCGAGCCAGCGCAAACGCCCCGTGCCCGCGGCTGCCTGCGATGCGCTGAATTCGGACATGACATGCTGGGACTTACCTCATTGCGGCACCGCCAGGTGCACGCATCGTTTCCTTAGGTGCTGTTTGCAGGCTGCTTACAAAGCAAGCACAGAATTACCAGCTCAGCGGATTTGCTAAGACATGTTCAGTGGTATTTACCACGCATTTATAACGAATTTAGCCAAAGTGATACTTCGTTTCAGTTGGCTCTAAATCTGTATTTTTGATAGTTTTACGTAGAAACGTCCTTGAAGCTATTTATTTGTACAATTGATCGACCACTCGAGATTTGAATTTGCAAGAGCTTGCCTAGGGTATCGCACCTGATTAGTATATTCCGTTTGCCTGCAGTGCCCCCCGTCAGCTTTGTTTATTTTTCGGTCTGCAGATTTTTCTCTCGTACTTACGATAGTAGCTTGAAGTTTATTCCTCAAAGGGAGGTGTGCGAACTTCGTTCACTGAGAAAACCACAGCAAATCAGCTTGAAAGGACATCTTGCGATCATAGTATTGGCTTGCCTTTCACTGGTTCTCAAAGGCAATGGTGCGCCTTCCTTCAGCATAGTCGCGAAAGAGTTAACATGACCTCTGTCGGGAGATTGTTCATGTCCATCTTCTAAAACAAAGGAACACGTTTGTAATAGGCACTTATTTGTCGGCGACATTAAAAATTTGTTCAAGAATAAAACCTCTCTCAAGATAGGACATGGACACCACCTATTTCCGTAAAGCCCAATGCTCAATTGTTGAAAAGCCCAAGGTTCAGAAACTAGTGTAAAGCCCAATGTTGAGAGACTGGAATTTCGTCGCAACACAATTGGCCAGTAGGCCATTCACAATCCGAATACGTATCGTTACACATTTGTCTCATAAAAAAAGCCGGCAGATCCCACGCCCTGTGGGAATCGATGTTATGCGAAGCAGTGTGCGGGGAGCCTACCAAGCTAACGAAACGACCATGAGAGCACCAAGACGTAGGCGGCTCTTTCATGACCTACATGACACGCATGTCACGACATTCGCCAACCCATAGCCCAAGTTATCTACCATGCTTGGGCCACTAGGTATGTGCTCGTGTTTGCGATGCCGTCGTGGTCATTGCGTCGTCGTCATTCAGGCTTTGTCATGCGGATATCGTCATGCTGCCATCTTAACGACTATCGTGCTCCCGCCATCGTCGCCACACAGTAGTCGCGCATTAGTTCTCGAACCGCCGTCATGGTGCCGTCATGGTCGTTCTATTGGCGTCATTCTAGCTTCCTCATCAGACTATCGTCATGTCGTCATCTTAACGTCATCGTCATACCATAACTCTAATGCCGCCGCCCTCACGCTGTCATTCCACGATCGTCACCGCTCAAGCAACACCATGCCATTATCATCCTCGTCATGCCGTCTTCATCGTTGTACTGACGTCAGTCATTCTATTGCAATCATAGTGGATTCTATTCTATGCTATTCTATTCTATACTGTGGTCATTCAATCCGGATAGTGCCGCCGATGTCATGTCATTGTCGTCAAACAGTCCCCCTCATGCATCCGCTGTCATATCATCGTCCTCATAAGCTCGCTGTGATCCCACTGTCCTCATGTTGTCCCCGTCACGCTATTTTTATTATACCATCGTCATTATTTTACAATCAAATGGTTGCCGACAAAAACAAATTCGCTGCTGCCATTTATGAAGACGGGAGCTGCGCATCTAAAGCTTCCTCCTAAATGCATCGAAGGTGTAGGTGCGGACGAAAGTAATTAGAACACCGGAGCTGCAGCTGAACTGCAGTCTAATGCCCTCTAGCAGTCGTAAGGCTATCGGAGAGTATTCGAATTGTGCGTCTATGATCGCCAGTCTGCGCGAATGCGCAATCCAATTTCTCGATTACCACTGATTCTGCCAGAGAGCATTGCATTGCATTGTGACCAAAGCTCTCGTGTTCCAATTATTTTTGTCCGCACCTGTACATAATAGTACAGAATAGGTAAGCCTCTCAAGACCAAGCGACAAGGAGCAACAGCGAAACTCCTAACATATTCTTGTCACGCTGTTTAGGCCAGCTATTAGCCACACCGACTTGTTCTTTGTGATAGAACGCACACATCGCTCGCTATCATCGCTATTTTGGCAGTGCCAAATGGCTGCGCCGTTTACATAGAAATATTAGTGTTCTGGTTTGTCTGCAAACTTCTTTTCTCCAGTAGCGCTGTAGACTAAATGTGGTTACGGCAATAGTAGATCTGCGTTAGTCTGGTTGAGCCCTGGGTAACCAGCTGGCGGCACCAACTCGGCTGCTCGCGTATTCGTTTCCGGTAACCCGGAAACTATAGGATAGTAATTCGAGTTTGCGGATAAATTAAAAACTTTTTATTGAACGGACACATTTCCAGGACCACTTGGATCGTTTAGCAGATGCTTTCCTTGCGATCGGCTCTAATTCTAAACACAGAGTGTGAAATTGCGCCAAATTCATGAATTCATACTCGCCTGAGCTGCGCCTCGGCTTGCACGTGATATTCAGTCTTGCATATACCACTTTAATGACAGCCATCTACCACTAGAGAATGAAGATGGAGCTCTGACAGAGCACGCCAACTGAGCCAATTAATTTAGCTTTTCTATGTGTCTCCTTGAATGGGCCAGAATTATTAGAATAAAAACAGCTCACCTCTGGGTTACGTTGAAGTTATGGGGGTTTTATGTGCCGAAACCAAGATCTGATTATGAGGCACGCCGTAGTGGGGAACTCCGGAAATTTGGACCACCTGAGGTTTTTTAACGTGCACCTAAATCTAAGTACACGGGTGTTTTTGCATTTTGCCCCCATCGAAATGCCGCCGCCGTGGACGGGATTCGCGATCCCGCGACCTGGTGCTCAGCAGCCCAACACCATAGTAGCTGAGCAAACACGGCGGGTAAACCTCTGGGTAACGTGGTTGAGAGATACACGGAATCTGCGTCGAAGAAAAATAAAAAGGAAACCCCTGGCTTTCTTTTTTTTTTTTGAATAAACACGAGACAACTCGGAACATTAGCATATCGGTTCATATAATTTATTGTGTTCAACATGAATAGAAACAAAATGAAGGACGTTGAGTTGGGCTCTGTGATAACAGCGTTCCTTTGATAGGCCACTCGTTTTGTTTGCAGACTATGCTATGCAGGGTTGTGTGTGGTGAAATTGTATCGTGAAAGAGCCACTTCATCCAAAAAACATTCATAAGACAGAAGAGGACATACTGTCTGGCTCTTTGTTGTCAATAATGCACCTTATTTTGTGGTGTGATGAACAATTACAAATATTCTTGGATGACTTCCCGAATAAAAAAAACTATAACGTCTACCAGTACCTCCATACCACTAATATTTTATGTTGAAATAGAAGAAAAGTATACACATGAGCAACTGTGCTGTTGATGTGAACGGTCAATGAAAGGTGCATGAAATAATACCACATTAGTCCTCATTCCGTGTTTTAACTGCGGAGTGATACTATTTAAGTGTTTCCTTTTTCTTGATAGAAGTTTTTAATAGTAGCTGTCTGCGTATGCTAACACCAGCAGTCCATTTCTTTCGTACTTTCTTCCATGGAAGTTCCAGCAGCTGCTATCTCAGAATCAAAACATCATGTTCTGCAAAATCAAGAAAAAACGAACAAGGCATCAGGGCACCACAATTAAACCACCTTATTTTACTGTTACCTGTGTATCACTGAGATCGAAGAATAAATTTTTAATTTACGAATTCTGGGAAAAACAATATAATCAAGAAATTAACACAGCAAGTCAAATATGTTTTCAGCACGGAATATCGCTACGTTATAAAATGATTGCTTGTTTTTGTACGCAGCTCATAACTTAGGTTACTTCGTCAAACGACCTGCAAATGAAACAAAAATATGAATAAGTGAATAACCGGACATATAACTTGTTCTGATTGTCAAGTGCATTTTTGAAATTCACGGCTGTCATATGCGTCTCATAAAAATACAGAACATATGGTTCTACAGAAAGCCTGGATGGTAATTCAAATTTCCAGGGCTTTATTAGTCTAAGAACTTTCCATTTTCATAGTCATCACTGTAATCATTGTTCGCAGTACTTTTATGCAATAACACGGATAGCAAATGGAAACACTTTTTGAAGTAGAGTATGCTAACAAGATTGATACTACTGCATTTCTTTGATTAATGTTACATGTCTGAGCATAACATGGAGTAACTGTGATGTTTCTTTTAAAACATTTAGCCAATGAATAATTTCTGGACAGTTTCTGAAAAGTTATATACTTTCGTGATTTTCGTATTGGAAATGGCGCCACAGTCAAAAAAGAAAACATCGCAGACACGAAAGCACAAGATAACACAAGCTACAACTCTCAACTCAGGTTTATTCGCGACAAACAGAAAAATATACAAGACGTGGTTAAACGAAGTGAGAAGAGAGTCGATCAAAAACAATAGTTTCTTCTTATGCAACGAAATTGTAGGAAATCCGATATATGTATCTTTCTCGCGCTATATGTGTCATGCCTGACTCGATCATCTCCCATGCTGTCTTGCTATCCTAGTTAACGACCACATGAACCTGACTAAATCCAGGGGAGCAGTCGCATTTTTCGCAGTGCAACGCATGCGCCACTAACAGTTGACCCATGAAGACTACTCGTGCTCCCTTAACTTTATATTTACACAGCGTGCGGTCTCTCAGATATCGACAGAACCACACTAAAGCGGAAAATTGCGCACTATTTTTGTGGCGCATAGAATTGCTGCTATATTGACTATGTGAGTCCGTGTGGGTTCTTTGCGACTAAAAAGCAAGGACTTACTGAAGAGGTCCGATCAGTAGCCAATGTGTTAGTTTGATTCCCTGTTACCAAAAGTTAGGCGTAAATATCTTGAATTCACTAGTAATCAATCAAGGAGCAGATAACACATATACATTTTATAAGAATATTTGCAATTCGATATCAAAAAGGTTAAGCTAAGAGTACACACGCACAAGTACAATAAAAAAAAAGCTCAGCAGATGAACCACTTTCAAAAGGTAGGAAAGAACGCACACAAAGGTGCTTTCTTTAATTACAATTAGAGTCCTGTTTCCACGTAGATACCTTTCACGTTAGATAAAGGTACGCTGTGCAGACAGACACCTGTAGAGGTAAATGGATCACAACCACACAACCTGGAAAACCTTTCAGAGATCGATGAGTATCTGCGGGCACCTACAGGTGATCCGCCACCCTGAGTTTCCTCTATTCTTTCTTTTTACAGCGTAAGCTATTATGGACTGATTATGGGTTGGTGATGTAGTCTGCCGCCGCCGCTGCCTCCGGTGTTTGTCGCAGCTATTGCAAGGAATGAGAAAGAAAATACCCATTTCCAGCCGCAATCCAACGCAGGCACAGTACGCGGGAGTCAACTGCTCTATCTCTGCTCCACGCCAGCACTTGCTATCTGTTGCGGAACCATGCCCTGTGCACGCGTCCTAGTGCGCGAGGAGTCACGATGATGATGATTTAATGGCATCCCCTTTGAAACGGGGCGGTGACAAATAGTACCTAGCCTGCTTGATTTATTCAGGTATTATATAGATGTCTTTTTATCTAGCATTTTGGCATCATGCTCATCATCAGCCTATATTTATGTCCACTGCAGAACGAAGGCCTCTCCCTGCGCTCTCCAATTACCGCTGTCTTGCGCTAGCTGATTCCGAACTTAGCCCAGCAAATTTCCTAACTTCATCACCCCACCTAGTTTTCTGCCGTCCTCAACTGCGCTTCCCTTCTCTTGGTACTGATTCTGTAACTCTAATGCTCCACCGGTTATCTACCCTACGCATCACATGGCCTGGCCAGCTCCATTCTTTCTCTTAATGTCAGCTAGAATATCGGTTATCCCCGTTTGCTCTCTGATCCACACGGCTCTCTTGATGTCTCTTACCATTAGGCCAGACATTTTTGTTCCATCGCTCTTTGTGCGGTCCTTAACTTGTTCTCGACATTCATTATTAACCTCCAAGTTTCTGCCCCCCTATGTTAGCACCAGTAGAATGCAATGACTGTACACTTTTCTTTTCAACGACAGTGGTAAGCTCCGAGTCAGGATTTGGTAATGTCTGCCGTATGCACTCTAACCCAATTTTATTCTTCTGTAAATTTCCTTAGCATGATCAAGGTCCCCCGTGAGTCATTGACCTAGATAAACGTACTTCTTTACAGACTCTAGAGGCTGACTGACGATCCTGAATTCTTGTTCTCTTGCGAGGCTATTAACCATTACCTTTGTTTTCTGCATGCTAACCTTCAACCCCACTCTTACACTTTCTCGGTTAAGGTCCTCAATCATTTGTTGTAATTCGTCCCCATTATTGCTGGATAGGGCAATGTCATTTGCAAACCGAAGGCATTTTTGTATACGTCACCTAAATCTCTTTTTTTCCCCTTCAAAATCTACCTTGTACCGCTACCTATGACTAAGAGATCCGGTTATACCAATCTCTTCCCTGCTCTTTTTCCACCAATACTCCAAACATCTCTTGCTTATCTCTACTGCTGAGTGGTTGACTTTAAATCAATGCGCCTCTGCAAGGTGTACGCGATGTGAGACGCACCGCGTAACGTCGATACGTGCACATTTCCCACTGCAGTTATATATTACTGTACCATGTGGAACGCCATGTAGCAGTTACTTTATCATCAGCCTATATTTATGTAGACTGCAGGATGAAGGCCTCTCCCTGTGATCTCCAATTATCCCTGTCTTGCGCTAGCTGATTCCTACTTGCGCCTGCACATTTCATAACTTCATCACCCCACCTAGTTTCCTGCCGTCCTCGACTGCGCTTACCTTCTCTCGGTATCCATTCTGTAACTCTAATGGTCCACTGGTTACCCATCCTACGCTTTACATGGCCTGCCCAGCTCCATTTTTTCCGCCTAATGTCAACTAGCATTTATTAGCAGCAGCAGTTACTTAGCTAGCGGTAAATAGACACGATAGACGATAGACAAGACAAGTGAGACAAGGTAGACAAGAAATAGACAAGGCAGGATAGACAAGATTTGAGGAACAAAAAAGATAAGGAGATGAATACAAAAATGCTACAATGAAACAGGTGTATAGCATATCTGAATAAATCAAGCAGGCTAGGTGACTATTTCTTACTGCCCCGTTTCAAAGGGGATGCCGATAAATGAATCATCATCAGCAGCAGTATCCTATCCTGCCACTTGTCACGCGATGTGAGATGCGCGCCGCGTAACATAGATGAGTGCAAACTTTGCATTACAGATGCATTGTATTGCACCAGGGGTCACGACATGTAGCACTTGCATCGTATCGTACAATGTATCAAGGGATGTGACATATGCGCCCCACGTAGTTTCGATACCTCTGTTAACTTTTTGGTACATGTTATGGCGCCTCCTCGCAGGGTACGGACCGCTGCTGACGAAGCGAATCGTAGAGCTATACGCGCGTGGCTGCAACAAGCCAACGCCTGGCTCGGCAGACCGTTGTGCAGAGACCAGCACAGGCCGCAGCTCGCCGTCGACGACGGGTGGATAGTTCAGTTTGTTCTTGTGCAAACGACGCAAGAGACTTTGCCGTGAAGACTCTCTAGTGCGTGCTGTGACTGTGCTGCTTGTGCCGCGCAGGCCTGTGACTTTCTTCCGTTCATTCTTTCATTTCATCCCTTAGGCCCGTTTCCCTAATTAGACTTTACTCCCTCCTAGGTATCTTTCTCCTTTTGTTCAGAGCTTTAGCAACAGGGACGCCTCTGTAAGTAAGACAAGCCATGTACCAGTAAAATTGAAGGATTGTATCAACATCCCTCGCGGTTTCAGAAGTTGGCCTTGTGGAAGGCTTATGTACTTGACATGCCAATGAAGCAAGAAATAATCGAATTCTACGTTTTGTGATTTGGTAGCGGATAATCTAAAATATACAGGAAAAAATTAAGTTTCATTTTTCAGATTTCTCTACAGCCTGATTATGATAGGTTACTTTATGTCAGTTCATGTCACGGTACGTTTTGCGGGACCGACCTCGATATTATGCCAATGATGATGCTGCGTAATTATTACCGCGAAGTCTGTCTCGTCCATGTAGAGTCTAACAATACCGGACGAATGCATTTTTGTGGAGTTTACTTCGCCAAAGAAAAAAGCAACCCTTCTTGTTTCAAGGTGCCCCGTAAATCATACGATGAGCCGGTGCCACTTTACTGTATCGCGTATGCGCAACGAGACAAAATGTGGCGATCGCTCAAAAAAGTCACAGGCCTGCGCGGCACACGCAGCACAGTCACAGCGTAAGCTGGTTGAGCAGCGCAAGAGTAGCTCCAATTTCGGCACCACGCACAACGAGGTCTTCGCGGCAAAGTGTCTTCGCCTCGATTTTGACGAGAAAGATTTGAACTGCCCGGCCGGCGACGACGGCGAGCTGCGGCTTCTAATGCTCTCTGCACAGTAGTCTGCTGAGCCCGATGATGCCTGGTTGTAACCGCGCACGTAGCTCTACGATTCGCTTCTTCAGCAGCGGTTCGTACCTTGCGAGGAGACGCCATAACGTGTACCGAAGAGGTACCCAGAATACGTGGCGCACATCTAACATAGGGATAGCATTGATTGCGCGCCTCGTCTGAATCGCATCTAGTCGCACGCGGCGGTTGCAGGCACATCAACTAGATGGCGCCACCATCCATCGTCTGCGCCTGCGCGCCTGCCTAGGGCGCGTTTATAGGGCCTTTTTCTGACGCTGATAGCAAGCGCTTGCGTGGCTCAGTGGTAAACTATCCGACTCCCACGCAGCGGGCCTGGGTTAGATACCGCCGGAGAGCGGGTGCTTTTTTTCGCGTCCGGCGATAGCGGCTACGGGGCGGCGGCGGCGGCATCATCGCGACCAGAAACGGCTATTGGAATGAATCCATAACAGCTTACGCTGTAAAAGTGACTGCTGATCCCTACACAAGCGATGTGCGATAGTTGGCGCACATCGACTTAGTCGGCCAGCATGACGTTACACAGGCACACAGAGACGCACATCGACGGAGTGGTGTTCTTGTTTTCTTTCTGTGTGCCCGTGCGACGTTACACCGGTCGAATCAGTCGGGTGATACTTCGCCGCGCAAATAGAACAAGAGAAAGGATGGTAGTGGATACCCGCGTTTCCGCTGATGCAGGCACAGTGTTGCCGGGCCGTCGCGGCCCGGTGACATCAATTGAGTTCCGGGACTTGCGCCGGGATCCAGGCCCTTCCTTGGCTCCGGCTGCGGTCCCATTGTCAGACAAGGACCCGTCCACGGAGCTGAGCACGGCGGCGCTCGGAGGTGGCGATCCAGCGTCGGCCATACGATCACCACTGGAGGGACCGAAACGGGCTCTGCGGCGTGGCGAACATACACACGTCGGCGACCCCATTCGCACATAAATTTTCAGGGAGACGATCCCACCATTGAGTATATTTGGTGGAATTTCAACAACTACGGAAGGCGGCATGTAATCGGTCCAGATGGACAGTTCTGTATCATCTCGAAGGTTACACGAAGCCACGAACCTTTGCTAAGCAGGATTCGCTCCGGGCGTTGCCTTAACCCGGAGCTACCTAGGCGCACCTCATAGCCCGGGCGAATGGGCCTGTCTGCGATCACGACTAGACTCCCGAAGCATTGGAACCAATACTAACTGATTGCACAGCATATAAGCGGCAGAGATGGACGCTGAACAGTTTTGCTGAACAGTTCTGCCATCACTGCTGAACTACGCAGTGATGGCAGCCAACCACTGTCGGTGGACGCTGTTCTCGGCCCATAGCCTGACACTATAGCCGCATGGCAGACCACTAATACGTCTCTGAAGCTCTTGCATACCACAGGACTGGACGAGTGGCTATAGCACAGGACCACTATGTAATGTACATATATACGGCTTCTCTACTGCTTCCCTACTCCTTATCATCATCTATCACAATGCTCTCAAGACCCCTTATTCTTCCGCATTGCACAGTAGCAGGATAGAGCACAACAGTTCCGCCCGACCTCTCTGCCTTTCCTGCCAATAAATTATGCACACAATGGCTATTCAAGTAAAATGAGAGTATTCGATTTTTTTGTAAAAAAATGATGCTTATGTATATTTTTATAAATGGAAGTAATCGCGTTTTGGGCAGGACAGCAGCTCAGCGGGGGAGCTTGAAAATGAAAAGCAGTTCCCTTCAGCTATCTGGTGCACTGTGACAATGACAACAATAACACAAACGAACAGCAGGTGAGACGATGCACGTAGTGTGGTATTCGTTCAAGAAGTGAATAGTGGTACTATACAGGGTGTCCCAACTATCATGCACCAAGATTTAAAAATATGCAAATGCCACGTAGCTGGACAGAACCAAGGTAATATCATCTGCTGTCGCTTGGAGATACTCGGATTATATTTTGCATTCCGCCTAATTACACAATTAACCTTAATTTATGAATCAACTTCTCAAACATTATACTTAGATGAAACAGTAGGGCAACATGAAAACATTCTCGATAGAGCTTTCTGTTGCTCAATATGTGCTACATAAAAGCGTTTTTCCGAGCGTGAAAGAAGGCTGCGAATACACGCAAAGTGCCTCGAGCGGCCAGACGCGCGGCAATCTATTATAATAGTCTGAAGCGAATTCGTAGCTCCGGCACACACTGCGCTGCATTTAGATTTATTATCGACCACGCCGCCGCCGCCAACCTTCATCGCCACACGAAAACCGCTGTGGAGCTTCCGTTTAACAGCATGGTTGTGAAATTTGTCAGATTGTCCGAGGCGGCCAAGCATTGAAAGTGATGAGACGCTTGTCTAGCTATACGCGGGGGAGACATGGTGCAATTGACGCACCCTGGCAACGCAACTGCTGCTTCTGGGCAGGACTAATAGCGCCCCGGTAACCACTAAGCGTCTCGCAACGCTGACGCGATGAACAACATTGCCAGTGGGCGTTGCGGGTGTCGCATCTCGATTAAGAGCGAGATGAGACCGATGGAAAATTCTTGGCATTTAGGAAGCGCGCAGTGAAATATTAGATCATCTTATCTCCACTTCAATTCCCCACCCAGACCGAAATTTACCAAATTTTCTTTAAATTTCTTTAATTATTGGCTTTGAGCGATTAATTCACTTTGTTTACAGGAACCTCCCTAAGTAATTTGAAGTCATTAGGACCAGTTTCGACGCGTTTTTACTCTGCGCCGTAGGCCATTTCTGGTACCATCGATCGGTCACGCCACCGACGTCGACGGATTTTCGCATAATGGGCCAAATGATGTTTTTGCATTAAAAAATTGCTGCAGTGGAAATGACGTCTCAAAAGTCAAGCCGGACAGTCGTCATCTTACCGCAGGCACAAAAAGACGTTAGCGAATAGCGGGGATTATACGAAGCGCTTTGTTCCTACTTCATGCTATTTAGGGTGGTTAATTTTAGTAGTTACTCAAGAAAAGAATGGTTGTAAATTAAATATTTAGGATGACTAATTTTAATTTCACCGTACAAATCTTGTTCGACGTCTTTAGTTGTGCCACTAGTTTAAGAATTAGGGAGCCTAAAGGTCTTGTCAAATGTTATGTCATACCGTGACATCAATACCCAGCCAATTAAAGGCAACATGTTAGCAAGAAACTATACGAACTTTTAGTTTCCAGTTAGGCTAAAATTTATTATAACTGAGCTGTGAACGGATTTCAGATGTTGCGGCCCTCTTTCAAGGAAGAAGTATAGGCAAACTCTGGCTTCACCTCTGCTGTTAAGTAGGGAGCCTACATTAAAGCGTTGCATGCAGGCTGCCTACTGTTAAAAAACTGCGGGCGCTGCCACTCCAGGAATTTTAGATGCGAAGCAGCTTATGATCGGGGCTAAGTCACTCCCTCCCTCCATCCGCCGTGCGGCGTCCACACCCGCACTGCGCATGCGCATCCTCCTCGCCCTCCTCTACTACTACTACTGGTGTTTATTATACATAAGAAAGAGGCGCTTAATTCTGCAACCCATCAGGGAGCACGGCGCAGCGTCGTAGGGGAGAGGGGGAGTAGGAGGTAAAGAAAAAAGTTGTCGCAGTTTCACCTGAAAGGCGAAACATCATTTGCGATAGCAAATTTGTAGAGAGCTATACGGAGTAATGATAGTAGCTTTATCAGGTGTATAACCTTGGACATGCAGCAGCACCGGCAACACGCAGAACTGTTGTCGACGCCGTCGGCGTTTTGCCCGCGTTCGCACAAAATGCGTACGGCGTTGGTGACTGTTGCCGGAGCCTCTGATATAATAGGCACTTGATGCCGCAGCTAAACGTCGCCTCCCTTCCCCTCCCCGCCACGGCCTTTCGCGCGTCGGAAGAAGGCGCGTTTGTTCTACATATATGGTGATTGTAAAGGAGGAAAGAGACGCCTACTTCTGCAGCCCTTAAGGGAGCACGGCGCAGAACGCGCGTTTGTTCTTCGCCGTGCGTTCACTCCCCGTGAAAGCGCTCGTCCCTCGCGCCCTTTCAATCGCACATACAGCGTTCGGCGGCGCGCGGCGACGATTTCATCTCCACTGACGTCATACAGAACCTCACGGCAACGGCGACGGCGACGCCGACGCCGACGGCAGAAATCTGCTTTGGAGTGTCCATATAATTGCTATCGCAATAAAAGAGAAGAGATAGTTCAGGCACGGCCGCTGGATAAAAAAAAGTTGTCGCAGTTTCACCTGAAAGGCGAAGCATCAATTGCGATAGCAAATTTGAAGAGAGCTATACGGAGTAATGATAGCAGCTTTATCAGCTGTATAAACTTGGACATGCAGCAGCACCGGCAACACGCAGAACTGTTGTCGACGCCGCCGGCGTTTTGCCCGCGTTCGCTCAAAATGCGTGCGGCGTTGGTGACTGTTGCCGGAGCCTCTGATATAAATAGGCACTTGGTGCCGCAGCTAAACGTCGCCTCCCTTCTCTGCCCCTCCCCCCCCCCTCTCCCACAACCTTTCGCGCGTCGGAAGAAGGTACGTTTACTCTACATATATGGTGATTGTAGAGGAGGAAAGAGACGCCTACTTCTGCAGCCCTTAAGGCAGCACAGCGCAGAACGCGCGTTTCTTCTCCGCCGTGATAAGTGGTTCTTGAGGGAAAGGGAAATGTTGGCGCTATCTTCTGCAGCCCTGCAGCCCAGGAAGCACGGCTCAGCGTCAAATGTGCGTTCACTCCCCGTGAAAGCGCGCGTCCCTAGCGCTCTTTCACTCGCACATACAGCGTTCGGCGGCGCGCGGCGACGATTTCATCTCCATTGACGTCATACGGAACCTCACGGCGACGGCGACGGCGACGGCGACGCCGAAGGCAGAAATCTGCTTTTGAGTGTCCATATAATTGCTATCGCAATAAAAAGTTGCAGTGGCTTAGCTCGGCTATGCCAGGATATACGTAGCGTTAGTAAAGGTTCAGCTGATTATTCATAGCTTTCCTGGTTGTCTAGATTGTCAAGGATTAGTTTGAGAGCAGCATTTGCGCTCTCCTTCTCCATGGCTATACCACGCTGGCAAACGCCAGTCAGAAGCGCAGCGGCTCCAGCGCAGTGTCAGACGGCGACTGCACAGCGAGCGCGCGCCGGCGCCAGTGCGTCTACCACGTCTACGACGTCACTCCTCTGGAATGCGCAGACCGGCGGCGGTGAGTCGCGCGCGGCGGCGGCGGAGTGCGCGAGAGGTGCCGGCTCCGGTGGCTCCGGTGCGCAAGCCGTGTGACATCACTGATCCTTGCGCATGCGCAGCACGGCTCTTGATGTGCCGCGCGAAATGGGCTTGGCTAGGCCAGTGTAGCTAACGCTACAAAAGGTGCCCTTCTTTTATCCAGCGGCCGTGGTTCAGGGGGCTCGTCCGCACATGGGTAGGCAGCAGAGGCGGCAGGGGCCGGCACATCCGCCTCCTCTCGCGTCCACACCCGCACTGCGCATGCGCATCCTCCTCCCCCTCCTCTCCTTGTCTCATCTCCTCTCCTCTCGGCATTCCTCCTCTCCTCTCCGACGCTCGTCTCCTCTCCGGATTGCGCAACGAATGGCAACACCTGCGGTTTCGTGCGATAATGCGAAGCAGCTTAGGTTAGACGCGCGACGGTAGGCGCTGCATACTCTGCTGGGGGCCGCCACAACGCGCATAACTGTTGTCGACGCCGTCGGCGTTTTATTGCGATAGCAATTATATGGACACTTCTACCGGATTTCTGCCGTCGCCGTCGTCGTCGCCGTCGCCGTGAGGTTCCCTATAGATAAAATCTTCGCCGCGCGCCGTATGCCCGAGCGGAAGCGTGCGGGGACGCGCGCTATCTCCCACGCGCAAGCAAGGAAGCGGAAAGCCAGCGCCGGAGGGAGCAGGGGGGGGGGGGGCACTTCTCTGCCAACAACCGTGCTCGTCGCTCGTCCGCACAGTCTCTTATCTCTCCCACGCGCAAGCAAGGAAGCGGGAATCCAGCGCCGGAGGGAGCGCGGGGGGGGGGGGGGGGGTCACTTCTACGCTGCCAACAACCGCGCTCGTCGCTCGTCCGCACCGTCTCTTATCTCCACACGGCTCTGACCTTTCTGCGCCGTGCATTCGCCGCTGAGTTTCCGTTGAAGCGATAGACCGCACGTACCTTCGCCCGCTGCTGCGGCGTATATATGCGCTTGCTGCCAGCGTTTTGACAGTCGTTGTCTGCAGTCATTCAGTGTGATCTATTCATGTTTGTTTGTGCGCGCTCACACCACGCTTGTTCATTCAGTTAGTAACAGTCGGGCCACATTTTCCAAAGCACGCTACACATGCAATGCTGCCCGGATCGGCAGTGTAGCGTTACAGGTGTGTCCCTTCGCACGCGCTGCCCACGGGCCGCGCTTCTCATCAACACCACCGTTTCACACGCGCCTTCTCGTGGTCATCGAGTCTCTCTTCATGTCGGTCTACTTACGCCGCAGCACACCTGCTTACTTAATCAGCTCATGTTTACTACAATTCATATTGCTACCAAAGCCGCTCACCTTACTTCGTATGACATTGCTGTGTTGCTATCGCATTCATTGCTTCGCCCTTAGGGCGAAACTGTGACATTTTATCCGCGTTCGAACCGAACGCGCGTGGCGTTGGTGACTGTTGCCGGGGCCTCTGGGGGCGGCTCGGATGTTTTCGACGAGATCAGCCATTACTCGTCGAGCAGCATCGGAAATATTACCTACGCAACGCCGCGATGAGTGCCATGGACAGCGCCAGCGTCAACGCCAGTGTCAGCGCCGTGGTCGACCCCATGGCTGCTTCGAATACTACTCAGGGTTTCCCTGCAGGAAGATGGTGTAATTATTTTAAGCCTGCTTTGTTTGTAGCAAGGTGGTTTACGCATTTGTTTTATTGCGATCGCAATTATATGGCCACTGCAAGCGGATTTCTGCCGTCGGCTTCACTGTCGCCGTCGCTGTGAGGTTCCGTATGAAGTGAAACGGCGATGAAGTTGTCGCAGCGCACCGTATGCTGTGTGTGCGAGTGAAAGCGCGCGAGGGATGCGCGCTTTCACAGGGAGCGAATGCACGGCGGAGAGCTAATGCGACTTTTTCCGTCGAGCGAAAACCCGTGGGGGGGACGGCAGGGAGGGAGGAAGAGGAGGCGACGTTTATCTGCGGCACCAAATGTGTATTTATGTAAAAAAGTTGTGAGGCAAGAAGGAGGTAAAGACATCCGACGCTGCTCGACGAGTGTCCCGTTCTGATTTCGTCGAAAACCTCCAAGCCGCCGCCAGACGCACTGGCAACAGTCACCAACGCCGCGCGCGTTCAGTGCGAACGCGCGCAGAACGCCACGGCGTCGAGTCGTCGACAACAGTTGTGCGCGTTGCTGGTGCTGCTACACGTCCAAGTTTATACAGCTGATAAAACTACTATCCTTGTTACTCCGTATAGCTCTCTACTAATTTGCTATCGCAATTGATGCTGCACCGTTCGGGTGAAACTGCGACATTTTTAAAACCTTCTTTGATTTGTAGTGCCTCTGCGCACTGCGCTCATCCGAGCAGTGGAAAGCAGCCCGCTCTCCTGGCTCCACCAGCGAGCAAATTGACAAGAGCGTTGGCCGTGCGTGCACTTAGGCTCATTGTTTGCGCACTCAAATGAACTCCGTGTTTCTGAAGACCCTCTACGGTACACGCGTGAGCATAGGATCGCCTTCAATAACCACGACTACGGCCGCTGGATTAGGGAGCCTACATGGAAGTGCTATCATACAGCGCTTGCATGTAGGCTCCCTACGCTGCATACAGCGGCAGTGTCATGACGATGGCAGCAATAGCTGCAACGGGGTAGGGAGCCTACATGCAATGCCGTTTTAGGGTGGTGACAGCCTTCCTAAGGGCACTTGCCGCCGCCAGCTAAATTGGCCGGTTAAATCTGGGGCACAAAATGGCGAAAGACCAGCCGACAGATCACATTTCCCGCAACCCTTGGTGACGTGAAATTAATTAACTTCCTTTAATAAACTTTGGCCTCAGCAGCCACAGACAAATGGCGCGTCCGAGCGCCGTACACGGCACGTCTACGTTTTAGTTAAACACGCTAGTAAGGACAGTCTTTATTACAGCCCACTTCGAAAAGCACCCTTTATATATTATGTACAACTGGAAGGCAACAACAATGCTTAAGACAGTTCACGTTCTTGGCGTGAGATAATGCTACCACGAGGCACGCCATTGTGACTTGTAATATTTACTTTACATGTGTCGCACGACATGCAATAGAAAAGTAAGTGTTAAAATGAAAGGAAAATGCTACTAGTATTTTAAAGACGTATGCAGGTTTCTTGTGCGCATTTACGCAAAACTAAATTTGCGCCAAAAACTAAAAGCGTGACAAAAAGAGGCAGAAAGACTGGGGTCCAAAATGGCTACCCACCAAATTTTGCAGTAAGTAGCGGTCAAAATTTTGGTGTTGTCACCACCCTAAAACGGCGTTGCATGTAGGCTCCCTACAACGGGGGAACGCGCCTCGAGTGTCCCAATAATTGCTTTGCAATAAACACAATGGAAAAAGCACTCACTTGCTGAAGAGCCTGAGGACGAGGCAAAAGAGTGCCATGAACAGCAGTAGCGCCACGATCACGCTCACCATCGTTGTGAGTTCGGTACCATCCAAGACAGCCGGAGCACGCTCTGCAATTGAAAATTGAACTAAAGAGATTCAGTATTCATAAGAAGAATGCAAAGGTTTACCAGAATTGACAATGAAGTCGACAAGAGAATGTTTGAACGCGTGAAACTTACATGAAGAACCCTAGTGGCACTCGGGAGTTAGTTTTAGTACACTTGAATAACCAAGCGGAATCTTCGTACCGTGATGAACGTACAGTAGATTCCAGAATGGTCATAGAAAAATATACTAACTATGTGGTTTTGCACTAAAATTTGCCAGTAAATATGACGGAAGTTTTGGGGCTCCATCAAAAAATTGGAGGACGCCTAAGCTTCGCCTTTAAGAGTGGAATGCGATAGCGTTATCGGGCCCTGTTCACATCACATTTTTCTTTCTGTGGGCTTCACTGCAATACAGAACGGGGGAAAGCCAGCTTACAAAGACTAAGCTTACACCAATCACCTTAAAGTTGGCTTCATTTTTAAACAGAAGTGCATTGCTAGGAAGACGTTTTCCAGGGGCAACATAAGTCGTCTTATATTAAAATGTGAAGGCACCTTTTTTATTTTATTAATTGTTTGCTATTTCCCCGACGCTCGCGCGTGTCCAAAACGCATTAGGCAGGCAAAGTACCAATTTGACCGGCCGAGGATGCGAACGCCATCCGGATATAATTTTTTCATGTACCCTACCTGAGCGCGCCGATGTTGGTATGGTAGAAATACTAAAAAAAGGGGTTTGTGTTTGAGTTTCCCCGTAACAGAATTATGTTTTCTCGTACACTCAAATTACAATCTGACGTCACCATGTCTGTAGGGTGTGGTTGTGGTCAAGTCATACTTTACCGTTTTTCTGACGAATTTCACTCTGAGAAATTCAATTTTTGTTCACCAAAACCTTGCACCACGTGGAGGGCCTGCGCAGTCGGGGTTGTTGGGGATAACTTTCTCCTCCACCGACGCCGACATCCAAGCTGACGCCGGATTTTCTACGACTCGTGGCGCTTAACGCGATCGCGTTAAAATTGGAGGACGCTTAAGCTTCTCCTTCAAGACAGCATTCAAAGATCCCTGACTGCTTCTCACGCTTCCCGGCAACTGCAGTTTATGTAACCGCAGTTGCCGCAGTTGTGTATACCGGGAAACTGTCGGCGAACGCTACGTACGAAGGCGAGCTTTCTGGAAGAAATGCGGCCTCTTGCGTGGACCAATCCCGCAGGTCGTGCACAGCCGTGCCAAAAAATTACATCATTTTGATATTTCTGTTTGTGTTTCCCACTTTTATTATATAAGTCGGAGAATATTTAAAATAATAGGCATGCGCTGTCAGTGTTTTGTTTCATGACATTTGTTTGTGGGCTGCCATTCTCAAAATCGCAAGGAATAACTTTTGTGAAGAATGTAAGACAAGGTATGAGTAACTTTAGTGATAGAATGATGCGGCAATAAAACCCGCATATACCACATGTCTTATAGCACAGCGTGGCATACACATCATCATCATCATCATCATCAATCTATATTTATGTTCACTGCAGGATGAAGGCCTCTTCCTGCGATCTCCAATTAACCATGTCTTGCGCTAGCTAATTCCAATTTGCGCCTGCAAATTTCCTAACTTCATCAACACACCTAGTTTTCTGCCGTCCTCGACTGCGCTAATCTTCTCGTGGTATCCATTCTGTAACTGCAATGGTCCGCCGGTTATCCATCCTACGCATTACATGGCCTGCCCAGGTCCGTTTATTCCGCTTAATGTCAACTAGAATATCGCATATCCCCGTTCGCTCTCTGATCCACACCGCTATGAGAGAAAACGGGGATGGCATACATATATACATAAATAACTACAAAATTTTCGCTCGCGGAACGCCGGACGCCGACACCTCATTTTCTGTGACACGGGGCCCTTAAAGCTATCGCGTCAAAACTGAAATGTGGGAACGTTGTCTACATAGAGCGGTGCGGTCACCAAACCAGTGCGGCGATCTGTCTCCGTTGTATTCACTAGTAATTATTTAAAAAATGAGTTAAATCACGGCCACACTCTTGACCAATATTGGTTTATGCACCCGTGAGATTAGAGAGTTTTAGTATGGCGGAAAATGTTTGGGTTAGCCTTAGCGTGTTACGCACGCTAAATGTTTGCGAAACGCTGTTCGATAGAGTTTTAGTATAGCGGAAGACAACGATGCGCGTTAAGCGCAAAACTTCGCCGCGCCATCGAGCGGCGAGCTAGTCAAAGCAGCAAAATGAGCAGCTCGACAACCAAACTAGCCGTGTGGATCCACGCCAAGCCTTGAAACGAGCCTGCATGGTCAAGCGCTCGGGTACGGAAATTAATTTTTAACAACTTTGAGACCTATCGGACGCTGCCAGTAAGTTCAAAACAATTGAAGCACGTAAGCAATTATTAATAAATAAATTGGGCAACAATAATTTTAAGATTTCTTCGCTCAGTATGACGAGTGTTTACCGGCAGAGTTACGCTTTCGCTGTGCATGTGGAGTGTGCTTAACCTAGAATCGACAGCGAAAAAACGCTGTCTTATCGACCGTAGGCCGTCACCGAAGCCAGAATATCCAGAGTGAAAACCAGTAGCGCCATTTATTTGTAAATCAGCGAGTCCTACAAGGCAGCAGGACGAGACGATTTCTGCGAAGCTGCAGCCGTCAATTCCGAGGGTGCCGCCATGTTTGCAACGCTAAAAACTTAGCGACTGTTTAGCGTCTCCGCTATATTCGAAAAATAGCGGACGAACGCTACGCGCGAAACTGAAATAGCGTTCTGAGAATGCGCAGTCTGACCCCACTATTGTTTCTTGATTTTTTGCGTTTAGCGTGGTGCCAATTACGCAATACTAAAACTGTCTATTAACGCAAGGTGTAAGATATTATATCTTACACCGTGGGTTAACGCAATTCTATGTTATAAATGAGGCATTCAAGCAGGCATATACTTTAGAGCATGAGAGAGAGAGAAAGAGCTGCTCGCTGAAAGTCAGGAAAACATATTCGCCGTTACTATTCTGTAATAAATGGGGAATGGAAGTTAAGATCGAGCACAATGTGACACTCTGGAAGAAATCAAAAACGCATAAGTTTTGAAGTAGGGTGACAGGAATTTATGAATCGTTGCGCATATATACAACTACCGTGCTTGCCAAGCGTCAGCCAGTGCGACGGGCACAGAATCGCAGCCTCCCATTACATACAGTTATTGCCGAGGCGCTTCGAATATGGTGCGACTAAACCTAAACATTGTGTTTTTTGACAGCAAAAGTCATTATGGGCTCCCTTCTCCTAGCCCTTTTCTATATCCGCTAATGTCAGTCCCCTACCAATATGTGAAGATGAAAGACCAGCGAGGTTGTAGGTTTTGTTTAATTAGATTTTGCATTTTTTAAATTTGGTGGTTATGTTAAATGCTTGAAAAGACACAACACATAAATTCGTTGCGGCGCCGCACGCCGTATGCTGTATGTGCGAGTGAAAGCGAGTTTAGGTTACTAGATTCACGCCACCTTGCACCACCAGCCGCAGCACGTTGGGACGCTGCGCGTTCGGATTCTCGTCGCTTTCGCATCCATTCGCTCTGTTGAGCGCACCGGCGCTCCTTGAAGGCGCGCTCTTCCTCTTCGGAGCGACCAACACGGGTCTTACCCATACCGAGTCCAAGGGGCAACTGATGACGTCGCTAGGGAAATGGCAATGTCAAGAGAGAATGAGACACAGCTATTGGTTGGTAGACTACTACGTTTTATCACTGACGTTGCGACACGCATCGTCATAGACTAGCGTTTGGGCAACAGCGTTCATCTCTCCAGCGCATTGTTTTTGTCTCTTTGGGTCCCACGTGTGACAAGGTAGTTCAAGGGCGCATTACAGGTCCCCGAGCCAACAGGGGTATGTGCCATTGAGCTTGGATCCTTTCTGCAATATAACCAGGATCAGCCCACTTTGTTGTTCTACGCGTTGTTTTGTCTGCGGACGCGATCCGCCAGAACCTAACCATATACAGCTTCGCTGTAAAAATAACAGCAACAAAATACTACGAAAATGCAAGGTACACTAGCCAGCGCACGGCACAATGGTCAATGCTCGGTACGCTGGCATTTCTGCATTTAACCACCTTCGGAATGCAGCCGTCACGGCCGGATTACATCCCCAGCTCTCGGGCTTAGCAGCACCACGCCAAAGCCACTACGCCACTACTGTGAGCGAAGGGGACTCTGAACACACACACTCAAATGTAAAGCAAGCAAGTGAGAAGCTCCAATAAAGACAGCCAGTCCGATGGTGATTCTTGAGCTGCATACACACTGTAAACGTACGCAGCATAATACCGAAAGAACGACCATGTGCTTCGCGATGATTCAGCCCGCCTGTCGCACATTCTACTGCGCCAACGACTATGGGCGCCAAGTAACCTAAACATGTCATACGTGGTGGGTAACAGGGATTTGTAAAAGGTATAAAGTGAATTTTGTATGGTGCGACATCTAAATATTCCTTGAGTTCTTGGCACTTCTCCAAAGAGAATGACCAAGGAGTGTATAGCACCTCTATGGTCTGTACAAAAGTGAGCTATCGTTTCACCACGTGGACAGAAACGGCAGTTTGTAGACCATGACACGGCACGGCAGTAGCCGAGGCCAAGCTGGTCTCAGCCGTTCCACCGTTGTTAAAGAAGAGAAAAAAATTCAACTCCAGTTTGCACCTTCGTAATGCGAAGTTGTGTTAGGTTTGGTAGAGAATGCTTCGGATGACTCTGTTCTCGAAAGGTTAAAGTGGCGCTGGTGTGCTTTCTGAACATAGAAAGAAAACGTTGCCGACCCGTCGTAGAGGCTGCTGTGAACATCTGAGGCGTATATTACTACACTGCATGCAGCAGATAATTTACAATCTGCAATTTTG
This sequence comes from Dermacentor silvarum, assembly GCF_013339745.2. Lineage (NCBI taxonomy): Eukaryota > Metazoa > Arthropoda > Arachnida > Ixodida > Ixodidae > Dermacentor > Dermacentor silvarum. The sequence goes on from NC_051159.1 coordinate 119,195,817, forward strand.
CTGTGTCAAGAAAGTCGCAATTTCGCTCGAAAGGCGAAGCATCGATTGCGGTCACAAATTAGGTGTCAGCTATACGAAGTAAGTATAGTAGGTTGCTTTATCGGTGGTATAAAATTGTATCCATAGGCATACTAACTAAATTACCAAGCATGGTGTCACGCGCAGGCAAGCAAACATGAACATATCTCACATGATGACCGCAGGGACTCGCTGTCGAAACGCTTTAGTGAGGAAGCGTGGCAGCAGTATCGAGCGAATTGACCTTCATGCTGCCGCTCGTATCAACGCCAACTAAGCCGCGAAAACACAGCCCAGGGCGGGTTAAGTCCCCGTCGCAGATGGCTTTGAAGATACAGCAGCCGTCCGGGCCACCGTAGCAGAACGCACCCCGGCTCCCCCTCACTACCCTTCTCCCGGAGCCTTGCGCGCAACGGAAGACGGCGCGCTTCCTTCCCGCTTCCCTCCTTTGCATGCGCGAGATTGAGCTGCGAACGCCGGTTCATTCTCGTACGCTTTCACTCGTTACTACAATATACGGCGCGCGGCGACGATTTGATCGCCCTTGGGCTTAATACGGAATCTCATGGCGACTGCGATGCCAACGGCATAAATGCGCCTGGAGTGTCCATACAATTGAATTCGCAATAAAACAGCCAGAAATCGCTTGCTCTCGCTTCCACAGTGCCGTCATGCCGCATCATGGAAAGCAGCTGTCCCACGACCGCTATTGGCTGATTTTGTAATAACGAGAGCGTTCTCAGTAATGCATAATTACTAATTTTGGTTTAAATAAATAAAAAAATACATGTGTGCGATCACAGAAAGACAGAAAAAAAGTTTTTTCGTGTTGGCACTGTGCGTAGCTAAGTCAACAACGCGTGGCCACCGAAGGCGGGTGCGAGCTGGCAGCGGCGTGCTTCGTAGCGTTCATGATACAACGGCCCGCTGGCCGTGTGGAGTATAGAGCGCGCCCCACACACTCCCCTCGGAGTTTTGGGCGCGACGGAAGACGGCGCGCTTCTTCCCCGCTTTCCTCCATTTTGCACGGGAGATTGAGCCACGATCGTCGGCTTACCCTCGCACGCTTTCACTCGCACATATAGAAACGGCGTGCGGCGACAATTTTCTCCCCCTAGGACTTTGTACGGAACCTCACGGTGATGCCGATGGTAGGAATGCACCTAGAGTGTCCTATGATAAAGAAGTCCGACACGGCTGTGGACGAGACGAATGACGCTGACTGGAAGACGTAACAGCGTAGGCTTAGTCAGTTACAGCAGGAATAACGTCTAGCCCGAGCCCCACATGCGTAGCGCTGGCGATCCGGCTAAATATAAGTCCTGTAGTGAAGACGAATGCCCGGCGCTGCAGCCACATCGCCAGTCATCCGGGAAGCGCGAGCTCGAGATTGCCTGAGCCGCTCTGGTTGAGACACGCTGCCAACGCTGCCCGCTGCTCTCTTGTACTGTGTTCACATTAGATTCTGGTGGAGGTGCTGCGGTTTCCCCCAACCTGGAATTACGCACCCGAACTCTGCCGTCCGTCATGCCTGACGACCCCAGCCCGACATCCCCACCGGTTACTCCAGCCATCGTATGTGCCGGTGCCCAGCGTCAGCGGGATCCTGACATCTTCTGCGGCACCGATGAGAAAGACGTTGAAGATTGGCTGGAATCGTATGAACGCGCCAGCAACACTAACAAATGGGACGACACCCAGAAGCTCAACAACGCGATGTTCTATCTGTCGGGCGTCGCCAAGCTGTGGTTTCGAAACCACGAAGCCGATCTCCGCACATGGGCTCGCTTCAAAACCAGCATTGCAGACGTTTTCGGCCGCCCTGGCGTGCGCAAGCTTCGCGCTGAACAACGCCTGCGCAGCCGATCCCAGCAAACTGGTGAAACGTTCACCAGCTACATAGAGGACATCGTCGACCTCTGCCGGCGTGTCAACCCGTCGATGGCGGAGGGGGACAAGGTACGTCACATCATGAAGGGCATTTCCGACGATGCCTTTCATATGCTGCTGTCAAAAAGCCCTGACACAGTTTCTCAGGTCATTGAGCTTTGCCAGAGTTTCGACGAGCTCTGCAGGCAGCGTCTTCTCACACGGCGCCCACCTGTGTCCGATGAAAGCCTCGCGAGCGTGGCCGTGGCTCCTGACATGGACTCCCTGCTTTGCCAAATTAAAGAGTTCTTCCGTGCTGAGGTCGCTCGCCAGCTTTCGCTGCTGTCCTCAGCCACGTCACCACCCTCGTCTTTGCCGGCCAACCTTCGCCAGGTCATCCAAGAGCAAGTTTGCGCATCTCTCCCTTCTGCCCGCGAGACTCCACCGGTGCCGACTCCCGTTGCTTTTCCCGAGGTGACTGCACCTCTTAGCTATGCCGAGGCTCTCGCACGGCCACCACCTCAGACCTTTGCGCCATTCCCATCAGCCGCGCCACTGCGTCCAGCCCCTCACTTCGTTCAGCCGCGGTACCCACACAGCAGTGGACAATGGCGCACTCCTGACAACCGCCCAATATGTTTTGCATGTGGTCTACCTGGCCACATTGCACGATTTTGCCGTCGCCGCCCAACATCCTACCGCCGTAGCTTCGACACCGAACCATACGGTTCACCATACCCGTCGTCCTCCGTGCCTCAGAACCCTGGCTAGATGTCTTCTTACTCGGACCACCGCCCTCTTGTTGACCGCCGTTCGCCATCGCCCCGACGTCGCTCGCTTTCACCGATGCGTCGTCGTCCTTCTACGCCGGAACGGGAAAACTAATCGCCGCAGTTCCAGAGGCGAGCACTGCGTCACCCACGAACAGACCAAGGCCTCTCCCTTCTCCGACTAATATTATTGATGTATATGTGGACGGCCTCGCTGCACTCGCCCTCGTTGACACTGGTGCCGCAGTTTCGGTTATTAGTGCCACACTTTGCCGTTCGCTCAGGAACGTTACGACGCCACTGTCAAACGTATCCCTTCGTACTGCCAGCGCAGACCGCATCACGCCTGCAGCTGCGTGTACTGCTCGTGTTGTGATCAACGGCCTCCTCTACATCGTCGAATTTTTGGTGCTGTGTTCTTGTTCCCATGATCTTATTTTGGGCTGGGACTTCCTTTCCGCTAATAAGGCCATCATCGACTGTTCTCGTGCTGAGGTGGAATTTCAAACGCTGTGCGACGCCCCGCTCCTTGACGCTCGTGAACCTGACGATAACGTTTTTGTTGACGAAGACGTTACCATTCCACCGCACTCTTCTGCCCTAGCCACGGTGTCATGCAACCTTGTTGCTGATGCCAGCGCACTTTTTACGAAATCCGCCATTTTCGCTCGTCGCAAATGTTCCCCGCTGCCTTTCGCTGTTTTGGACGTTCATGCCGGCATCAGCAGACTGCTCGTCTCCAACCAATTGTCCTGTCCTCTCACTTTGCTTCGTGGGGAATGCGTTGGCCGCGTCCAGTGTGTCGACCCTGCTGCCATCATTGATATGCCAACTGGTTCCACCGCCACTCATGAGGTCGCCGGAATGACCTGTAACCCCGTGCAGGAGCCGACTTCGCCCGATGTTCTCCATAGCTCCATCGCCGACACGTTGACTGTTTCCCAACGCGCCCAGCTTCTACGCCTTCTCGACAAGTTCCGTTCGTCTTTCGACTGCCAGCATGTTCCCTTGGGCCGCACGTCAACTGTTTGTCATCGCATCGACACGGGTACTAGTGCGCCATCGTGTATCCGCGACAGAGCGCCGTGTCATCGATGACCAAGTAGCTGACATGCTGAAGCGCGGCGTCATTCAGCCTTCGGATAGCCCCTGGGCATCTCCCGTTGTTCTTGTTAAGAAGAAGGACGGATCGATTCGATTCTGTGTCGATTACCGTCGTCTTAACAAAATAACTCGTAAAGATGTTTACCCTCTTCCGAGAATTGACGCCGCCCTTGACTGTCTCCAAGGCGCGGAGTTCTTCTCTTCTATCGACTTACGTAGCGGCTATTGGCAAGTCCCCATGGCACCCGAAGACCAACCTAAGACTGCCTTTGTAACACCAGATGGCCTATATGAATTTCGTGTCATGCCTTTCGGGCTTTGCAACGCCCCAGCCACATTTGAGCGTATGATGGACAACCTGTTGCGTGGTCTAAGGGGAAAACGTGCCTGTGCTACTTAGATGATGTGGTTATTTTTTCGCCCGATTTTCCCACCCATCTCTGTCGGCTGGAGGAAGTGTTACAGTGCCTAACTGCCACCGGCCTTCAGCTCAACCTGAAGAAATGCCACTTTGGCGCAAGTCAGCTCACCATCCTTGGCCATGTCGTATCTAAACACGGTATTCTTCCTGACGCCGCCAAGCTCCGTGCAGTTGCCGATTTTCCCAAACCTTCCTCCGTACGAGAACTTCGCAGCTTCCTTGGCCTCTGCTCTTACTTTCGCCGCTTCATTCGGAATTTTGCGTCCATCACTGCTCCCTTGAATCAGCTTCTACGGAGCGACTTGAACAATTACGCCTGGTCCCCTGCCTGTGACGATGCCTTCCAAGAGTTGCGTCGTCTATTAACATCGCCGCCTATACTGCGTCACTTCGACCCGAGTGCTCCGATCGAAGTACACACTGACGCCAGCGGTGTTGGGCTCGGCGCTGTGCTTGCGCAGCGCAAATCTGGGTTCGACGAGTACGTCGTTGCATACGCAAGCCGCACCCTCACCAAAGCAGAGACAAATTATTCCGTTACGGAGAAAGAATGTTTGGCCATAATCTGGGCACTTGGTAAATTTCGACCCTACCTCTATGGCCGCCCCTTTGACGTAATTACAGACCACCATGCACTTTGTTGGCTGTCCACATTGAAGGACCCCTCAGGTCGATTAGCTCGCTGGGCTTTGCGGTTGCAAGATTTCGACGTGCGTGTTGTCTACAGGTCTGGCCGCCGCCACACCGACGCCGACGCGCTTTCCCGTTCGCCCGTGTCAACCGTAAGCGATGCCTGCCTCTCTGCCGTTGACCACGTACTTTCGTTCCCAGTAGGCTGCGACATGGCTTCGGAGCAACGCAAGGATGCCTGGATTAGTGGTCTTATCCGCTTCCTTTCTAACCCGTCGACTGTTCCTCCACCTTCTCGAGCTTTGCGCCGTCAAGCTTCGCACTTCGAAATGCGGGATGGACTTCTCTATCGCCGGAATTACGTCTCCGACGTCCGCAGGTGGTTGCTCGTCATACCGCGACATCTTCGTGGTGAAATATGTTCTGCCTTCCACACTGACCCGCAGTGTGCACACGCGGGTGTCTTCAAGACGTACACCCGGCTTCGCTCCAGGTTTTATTGGCGTGGCATGTACACCTTTGTGTGCAAGTACATTCGGTCGTGCCCTCAGTGCCAACGCCGCAAAGTTCCTTCTCAGCATGTCTCAGGTCCACTACAGCCAATCCCGTGTCCTGCCAGGCCCTTCGATCGCATTGGGATTGACCTGTATGGACCCCTTCCGAGCACGTCTTCCGGAAACCGCTGGATAGTCGTCGCCATCGACCACTTGACGCGATACGCAGAAACAGCCACTCTGCCTGCTGCCACAGCCCGTGATATCGCATCCTTCCTACTGAAAAACTTTATTCTCCGTCACGGTGCACCTCGCGAACTTTTGAGCGATAGAGGACGTGTGTTCCTCTCCGAAGTCGTAAACGCGCTCCTTACTGAATGTCGCATCGTTCATCGCACCATCACCGCCTACCATCCTCAAACTAACGGTCTGACGGAAAGATTTAACCGCACCCTTGGCGACATGCTCTCCAAATACGTCGCCTCTGATCACACTGATTGGGACCTCATTCTGCCATTCATCACGTTCGCCTACAATACTGCACCACAGGCGACCACAAACTTTTCCCCATTCTTCCTCTTGTACGGCCGCGAACCTTCGACTACTCTCGACACCATTCTTCCGTACAGACCCGATTCATCCGAATGTACACCCATCTCTGAAGTTGCCCGCCGCGCCGAGGAATGCCGTCAACTCGCCCGTTCCTTTACAGCCGTCGACCAATGGCAACAAAAATCTCGACGTGACGATGATCACACGCATTGTCACTTTCTTCCGGACTCCCTTGTGTGGCTTTGGGTTCCTGCCGTTCCTGCTGGCCTCTCATCCAAGCATGTATCAAAATATCAAGGACCCTACTGTGTTGTAGCGCAGACATCGCCTGTGAACTATATTGTCGAGCCTGTCACGCCACCTACGGACCAACGCTGTCGTGGTCGTGAAACCGTCCACGTACAACGCCTGAAGCCGTATTACAACCCCTTGATTCTATGTTCACCATGAGTCGCCAGGATGGCTCCTTTTCCGATGGGGGGTGATTGTAGTGAAGACGAATGCCCGGCGCTGCAGCCACATCGCCAGTCATCCGGGAAGCGCGAGCTCGAGATTGCCTGAGCCGCTCTGGTTGAGACACGCTGCCAACGCTGCCCGCTGCTCTCTTGTACTGTGTTCACATTAGAGTCCATATAATTGCTATAGAAATAAAACAGACCCGAAACAAAGGTGCATGCAACCCCTCTCCCACAAATAAATTTTATTGCAATAGCAATTATATGGACACTCCAAGCGGATTTCTGCCGTCGCCGTCGCCGTCGTCGTCACCGTGAGGTTCCGTATATAAGTCCAAGGGCGATTAAATCGTCGCCGCGCGCCGTATGTGCACTTGAAAGCGCGCGAGGGACGCGCGATTTCACGGAGAGCGAACGCACGGCGGAGAGCAAACACGACCATCGCGCGAAAGGCCGTGGGGTAATGGGATGGAAGGAGGGCGACGGTGTGCTGCGGCACCAACGGCGTAAGGGGAACTGGCGACTGAGTCTCGCACGCGAAAGGAGGAAAGTGGGAAGGCAACGCGAGAGGGAGGGGTTGCGCCTTGTAGTCTGCCCGCAACTGCGCACTTGTACTTTGAGCGGCTGCGGCCTGTCGCCCGCGCCGTGTCTTGAAAGCAATCTGCAGATGACTCATAGCTTTGTATGCGCTGTGCTTTCGCCGCTCAGTTTCGGTTGAAGTGATAGACCCCAGGAACCTTCACTCACTGCTGCCACTGCGCTTGCTCACGCCAGCGTTTTGACAGCGGTTGTCTGCGGTCGTCGAGTGGGATCGTCGAGTGTTTCCTTGCGCGAGCTGACACCATGCTTGTTAATTCAGCTAGTAAGCGGATGTGTCCAAGTTTATACAGCCGATAATACTACTATCATTACTTCGTATAGCTCTCTACTAATTTGCTATCGCAATTTATGCTTCGCCTTTCGGGCGAAACAGCGACTTCCTTTTTTTGTAACTAAAGAGTAGAATGTCCCACATGCAGTTGGGTGCCTCGTGGCAATAGCGGGAAACAATGAGAAAACGTTAAGGAAGAGTGCATAAAACGCGAGCAAGGATTGTACAGTAGCCTTGTTCTGACTACATACTATAGATATAACGTGTCTATCTTGAATATGCGGTGCTACGCTTTAGTTCTACAGACTAAGGTGTCAAATGGTAATTAATAAAAGTAAAATGTCTAACAATAAATTTAGGCATTTTTTGCATGTGTTAGCAATCTGTTACTTGAAAGGTATCTATGAAGGACGAAGCCCTAAACAGAAGAGCCTCTCTGTGAACAGCAGCCAGGCTCAGCCTGCCCATTGTACAACTGCAAGGTGACCCACGGATTTCGACTTTCGACGGCCATAATAGAGTTTTCTAAGCCTGCCTTAGCATCGATTATTTGCTTGCTCAGATCAATACCAAGACACAAATCGTGGCAATACAAACAAATGTTTTGACATTCGTTCACTTTTCATAATAGAGCAGGGCATGCGGACCTCCGTAGCGTTTTTAAGGGCACAAAGCCCAGCGTCGTACCGTGCGTAAGGTAGGTGGAGGCTGTGCAACAAGTAAAAAAAGTCAAGGCAAGCGATGTCTCTCAATGTTCACAGAGCTGACGTTCTGTTGTTCCAAGAAATCGCTTCCATTGACACGTGTTGTTACATAGAGTAAAGATAGGAACGCATATTGATTCAAGGTATTTTTTTAATAGCGAAGCTAGTGACATGCAGAATTTGAAATCATGTTTTCTTTGTTGTCGATGAATGCCTGTGTTCCGCCACAGCAAGTTGTTGATTTTACATTCTTCACTTCAAGAAATTTAAAACAGCAGGTTTAAATTTGCGCAATCGGGAGAGCGTAAAATAGCACCCCCAAGGTCTACCCAAGGTTCTGCTGCTATTTCGTGCCGCTGCGCGTTTTATCCTTTTAACATTTCGCTGGTTGTTATGTGCCAAGTTTATCACTCTATATTCTTTTTCCGGATTATATTTGTAGCAACAAATCTTGAATTTCTCTTATACTTATATACGCTGTAAGTCTCTGTAAAATATGCACATATCGACACTGATTGTGCCAATAATTCTCGTAATGTTTTTCAACATCATGTAAAGCAGAATGTGAATTGAAAATAGATCTTGTTCTCATTTTGAATATATATTCGTGTACGGAAGTCAGCGCCGGCCATTCTAACCCCGCTTCCATTTTTACTTCAACCACGCGTTTTATCCAGTGCGCTATACATTTCACATGACGCGTGTTCGCTGAGTTGAGGGCGGGGTGCACCTCTTGCCTGCTTTAACAGTTTGTTGCAAAAGTGCGCTCGCAACACACCTTTTGCAAGAAGACAAATTCCCTGTCAAGGCACACAGATGCCTGCAGCGATCGATTAAGTGGATTGAGCATCACATGGCAACCCATGAGCTATGTGAGCGATGTCGTAGTCTAGTGCCTGGGGTTACGATTCGACATCTTTAGGTTCTTTCTAAATTCTTGCAATAGTCGCTCGAAGGCAGTTTGTGCGCTCCGCCTCCATCTGAATCTGGTCGCCATATCTCAAGATTGAATCCGCTGCTTGACAATTATAGGCAGATTGAACTGAGCCAACGTGTCACGTAGACTGATGCGTTGGTTATTCCTTTAGCAATGGCACTGCTTCACCAATGGTAGGTGTTTCAGTTTTAGCGAGGTACAACGGAGCGTAGTATCAGCAGCATGAGTCCCTCTTGCTCTGTCCCTCCACAAAGTGCAAGAACAAGCTAGTTAAGATGCCTATTGCTCGGTGCTTGGTGTGCCCTTTGAAGGAAAACGAGTAGTGAGTACTTGAACTACATGTATTATCTCCAAATCATCGCTGTTAAGCATGGGGTAGTCAAAAGCACACAAACGCTCTCATTAGGTAATCGCTCGACAGATTTGAATAACATTGTTCTCAGTTAGCAGAGAAAGATATATTGTGCAGAATGCTCGACGCATAACTTTTGTTGAGAATAAGAATTGTTTACGACAGTTTCTAAGCATTGTCCGATATTCACACTAAAAGACGACGTTCATTACTGTGTAACACTGTACAAAACAGAATCATCATTTTACACTGTTTCTTAGCTGAGGTACTGGTCATAGTGTACAAGAAGTTAGCATACACATACATTGACAGGAGGGAAATAACATGGCACATTTCTGTACCACCAACCAAATCTTTATTTACGTTGGACTGAGGACGAGAACGCACAAGAAAAGTGCGTCATATATCTACATTTGCTGTCGTAGTATCAGCAGCATGAGTCCCTTTTGCTCTGTCCCTCCACAAAGTGCAAGAACAAGCTAGTTAAGATGCCTGTTGCTCGGTGCTTGGTGTGCCCTTTGAAGGAAAACGAGTAGTGAATACTTGAACTACATGTATTATCTCCAAATCATCGCTGTTTCGGGTTATATTTGTAGCAACAAATTTTGAATTTCTCTTACAGTTATATACGCTTTAAGATATTTCTTTAAAATATGCACATATCGACCCTGATTGTGTGTCAGGATAACAGGCGGAGCACTGACATAATATTCACCAATTTATTCGATAGTGAACGCTTCATTTTAATATTTATCGTGCCACTTTACATAGGTGTTTACAAATGATACCTGTAATATTAAATTGGGGGCTGCTTACAGATTGTTTGCACTAATATGGCAGGGAAGAACCGCATCTTCACACAGAAACTGGACCTACGCGAGCGCAGATACATGACGCATTTCTTGGTTTGTTTTCATTATCAGTCCTCATATATAACTTTTGGAGGTAATTAAAGGTTTAATTGGCAGTTCGACAATGCGTCGTCTTCCCTCCGTGCTGTCAAAATTAGTGCTTGCTGATTTCGCAAAAGACGTATTACAGTGCAACTGATTCATTTGTTTGCTAGACTTCTGTCAGCGTCCTAATCACCAATTACTCATTTACGTACTCTATATACTCATATAGCATTTCTTTGTACGTCATTTTTGTCCCCCTTATGTATGTAATAGTTGCAGTTCAGAGAATTGCGCTATCGACTGTCTTGTGCATCCGCGTTTATGTGTTTTTTGCGGAATAGCAAACATGTAAGCTTGGCATTTGATTTGCATATGCGAGAATTGTTAGGGTTATTTTACAGCGTAAGCTGTTATGGGCTGATTCCAATAGCCGTTTCGGTTCGCGATGGTGTCCGCCGACGGCGTCGGTGACCATAACCGTTATCGCCAGCAATGCGAAAAAAAATTACCCGGTTCCCGCCGGGATCGAACCTGGGCCCGCAGCGCGGGAGTAAGATACTCTACCACTTAGCCACGCAAACGCTTGCTGTGAGTTCGCAGAAGAATGACCTATAAACGCGCCCTAGGCAGGCGCGCAGGCGCAGACGACGAAATGCGATTCAGACGAGGCGAGAAATCAACGCGATCCCGAGCCTCCGCCAGTATGGTGGCGCTATCTATTTAGGGCACGTGCAAACGCAGTGTGCACGACATGTAGGTTGCATATAGCAGTTACATGCTGCATGTAACTGGACCTGCTTAACACAAGGAGGCTAGGTGACTATTGGTCACCAGCCCGTTTTGAAGATTCGAATAAACAATAATCATCATCATCAACAACAACCACAACCTACCATGCCACGGGTCAATGGATGTGAGATATGCGCCACGTATTCGGGATACCTCTTCGGTACACGTTATGACATCTCCTCGCAACGTACCAACCGCTGCTGAAGAAGCGAATCGTAGAGCTACGTGCGCGGCTACAACCAGACATCATCGAGCTCAGCAGACTGCTGTGCAGAAAGCATTACAAGCCGCAGCTCGCCGTCGACGCCGGGTGGACAGTTCAGATTGTTCTCGTCAAAACGAGGCGAAGAGACTGCCGCGAAGACCCTGTTGTGCGTGGTGCCGAAATTGGAGCTACTATTGAGCCGCTCCCACAGCTTACGCTGTGACTGTGCTGCGTGTGCCATGCAGGCCTGTGACTTTTTTTTTTAGATCTCTTGTGGTTCATAACCTACATCAAATATTGGCTCCCAAGAAACAGTTCATAGATACCTAGCATATTCTACTCAATATATCATATTGAAATTTGTTTAGTGGTTCTCGTGCACAACCACTTCTTCATTCAATAAATTTGGTAGCATCTCTTTAGGTAAAAATTCCTTTCAACACCAACTTGAGGTGCTTGCTCACAACCACGCATGCATCTATCTCTTCCGGTTAAATACGCGAACGCTTAGGTGAATGCTCACTACTCACTTGGCGTGCACTTTTTGGATTCAGTGTCGGGTTCATGACCATCAATGCAGCGGCACTTGTTGCTCTGACAGGACGAGTGGGCCACGTAGTAGACGCACACCTCGTGATATGCGCAGTGGCTGCCCAGAGAAGAAGCTTTGCAAGAAAAAAAAGAAACACAAAATTACGTCAGTTTGAACCTTGTGCTAATGCCATTCTCATTACGTCCCGACACAAATACGAGTGAAGCAGAAGCAGAAAAAGGTAGCACGGTTGAAACAACTCAACTAATAAGATTCATTTGCAGAAGCAAATACATTTGGGTTGCGTGAATAATGACTTGATCAGAAAAACAATTGCGCAATGAACCGTACGTGAGGAAGAAACAGACAAACGGCGATAACAACCGAATGTTTCCTCTTCCAAGCAGCATAAGGGTGTATCCGCTCAACAGGAAAAAAAAAAAAAAAACAGAAAGAAAGAAGACAGCATGCAAGTGATAACTACCCGCCGTGGTTGCTTAGTAGCTATGGCGTTCTGCTGAGCAGCAGGTAATGGGACCAAATCCCGGCCACGGCGGCCGCATCTCCATGGGGGTGAAATACGAAACCACCCTTGTGCTTAGATTTAGGAGCACGTTGTAGAACCCCAGGTGGTCCAAATTATTCCGGAGTCCCCCACAACGGCGTGCCTCAGAGCGTTGTTTTGCCACGTAACACCCCAAATTTAGATACGTAACTTAAAGTGATAACTTTTATAGGAATGATATCTCCTTTGGAAGAAGTGAAATAAATGCACAGCTTGCCGCATGCACCGCTGCTTTTCTGGATGTGGAAGGCTTTTGAGACCAGTCAGGTGCACTAATCATGATAATTTGCGCTTTATTTGATTTCTAGGCTGCAGAAACGGGTCGGTTAGTGTCTGCAAGATATAGCGCGTAATGTGTTTTTGAACTACTATGTAAGAGAACACTATTGTGCCAAGTGAACACGTATTTCGACTAACAATTCGCAGATAATCTGCCTATTGTACACCTAAATCATGCAGAGAAATATGCTTTGTACCTAACAAGCTCCACGTGTGCTGATTGTGCAGTGAAGATGTATGCAAGTACCATTCATTTTCTCTTCAACAAAAGGTGTCGAGCAGCTTAATTTGTAGGTTCAACAGAACTTAACGTTTATAATTTACAACTTTCGTTTGTGTGCCTCCATCACGTGGATTTTCACTGAATACATTTTTTAATGTGTGCCCTGTCTCTGGTTATGGATTAATGTAACCCTGGAATATAAATGTAAACTATGCATGCATTACGCGTGTCCTTGCTTCAGTTAGGATGTCGCGAGTGTAAGTGCATGATATACTTTAACCGAAAAGCCCGATATTGGTCTCTTTGTGGCAAAACACCATTAATTTTCTTGCTGCCAAAGCTATTTGAGTATTACGCCGATGGAATTCTGCCGCGTCTAGTGAGGGCCTCCATTGATTATATAAGTACTGTGAAAGCGTACTGCTTCATCGCCTCTTTCACACCCCATGCCGTCAGAACGCTTGGAAACAACAACGAAAACCGCAGTTTACTGACGAATGCTGCTTTGTTCGAGCAAGTATTTCGACACAGTAAGTACACAGCAAATCATTGCGCGTCAGGATTTCAGCACCACTTAAACTCTCTGGGTAGCTAAAATGAATAGCTTCTGTGATCGTCAGAGACCTTAGACTGGGCAAATGTGCTTATTGAGATTGCCGGCGTAGGAGCATACGTTATAGCGACTCCGTTATAAAGATCAGTACGCCAACAACGTCAAGCGGATCGAATGAAGATTTGACGCGAACCATTCATATAGGTGTCACCTTCGTCCTGAAAGTGCGCAGCTTACTGACCGGGTGTTTATAAAAATGGGACAAAGCTACTCTGAAATACCGGAGCATACATAATTGCCTGTGCAATTTATGTATACCAACGCTGAGAAAGCTAGTTTGCTTAGTAATATGGGTTGGTGGGGTGAGTTGGTACACTTTTTCAGGGTAGAAACGAACCGAATATTTGACCGGGCAGAACGCAAGACATGTGCAAGAACAACGTGTTCTGTGTCCTGCCTCGTTCCCGTCAAATTTGCTGCTCGTTGATACCCTCTGAATTTTATGTTAATGTTTGGACTCGAACATATAGGCTGAAGGCATATTTTTGCAAGTGGAGCAATATTCTGAGTTCGCCATTAGAGAATCCGAGCAGGGCGGCATTGACCTAGACTCGCGGCTGTGAGAATTCCTCACTGTGTTCTTAAAGCTGCGCGGCGGCTAGAAGTCCATCGAGGACAGTTTCCTATTGTCGTAATAGAATTTGCAGGAATGCCCTAAGCGCGTCCTGCAGCATCTAAATTTTTTCCACTCCAGTCCAGTCGATTTCTTGCAGTTGTATTCTACGAACAAAATTTGTACGGATAGAGGTCATGATCCTTCGACACCTCAACAGATTCAGAGACTCATGTAACAATGGCAAGAATTTTTTGTATTCTCGGATACGTTTGACAGCGTTGTAGTTTAATATTAAAAGAGACAACTCTTCATCACCGTCAAACCTTTTATAGAGCGTGGTATTCTTCTAGTAGCACATGTGCCGTGTTAATAAGCTCACAAGATGGCTCACACTTGTCGAAAGCAGATACCATTCGGGCTACCTCTTAGAACAGGCGCCAGTCCTCGACTTCGCCAGCTCCTAAACGTGCAGTTGCAACAGAAAGGTACTCCCCGTAGCACATTACATTGGCACTACACGCCTTGTAGGTGCCTTGCGAGCCCTGGTAAACACCTGGTCAGATGCCTGGTGAGTGCTGGCAACCATCTGGTGAGACACGCCTGGCCAGAAGCCTAGTAAGCGCCTGGTACGGGACACGCCTAGTAAGCGGGCCAACGGAAGTGGCTTGCACACGTGCACCATACTAAACTCCAGACGAGATCCCTTAATAGATAGATAAATTGTGAACCACCTTCTGCGCGTCAGGCGACGCTGGTTGTTTGGCCGCCATTGTACCGGATATACAAGGGCAGGCCCTACTAGCCGGTCACTAGCTGCACCATGTGCTTTTAGGTTTTGAGCTTTCTCTTTAGCGTCTATTCACTGAAATCGGACATGCCAACTTACAGGAGCGTACCCTTATCCAAGCAATGACAATGTGTGCAGTTCCGTCTGATAGGTGCTTAGGTGCGCGAAATTAATTACGACGTTCAGTGCTCAAATTAAACTGCGAACTCGGCCGATTCATTGAAATGCCAACAATGCGCCCATATTTCACACTAATTGTACATTAGGTGCCACGGCTTTGATTCACCGGCCACACAGTGTATTTCATTTAAATGTACACAACCCACACATGGCTAGTAATCTGTTTTTAACACTAATGAGCTACAGCACCATCATGATTGAGCTGCCTAGTTCACTTGAAGCCATTTAGGCGACAGCAATCACGTTTCTTGAGCCAATGATGATATTTTATTTCTTTATTTATTTATTTCGTACTGCCAGCCGGATTACCAGGCCCTAGGCAGGAACGGGTATTACAAAAACTGTCGCAGTTTCACCCGAAAGGTGAAGCATTAATTGCAATAACAAATTAGTAGAGAGCTATACGCAGTAAGGATAGTAGTTTTATCATCTATATAAACTTGCACACATTCGCTAACGAACTGAATTAACAAGCATGATGTCAGGTCGCACAAGCGAACATCAATAGATCACACTCGATGACTGCACACAACCGCTGTGAAAACGCTGGCGTGAGCGAGTGCGCCAGCAGCAGCGAGCGAAAGTTCGTGCGGTCTATCGCTTCAACGGAAACTGAGCGTCGAAAGCACAGCGCATACAAAGGTAGGAGCAGTGTTGCAGATCGCTTTCGAGATACGATGCGCGCGAGCGCCCGCCGCCACGCAAAGTACAAGTTCCTTGCAGAGCACAAGCCGAACGCCCTCCCTCTCACGCTGCCTTCCCGCTTTCCTCCTTTCGCCTGCAAGATTCCAGTTCCCCTTGCGCACGGTCGCAAGACGGGCATTTGGTGCCGCAGCAAAACGTCGCCTCCCCTCCCTCCCTCCCATCCCCCCCACGGCCTTTCGCGCCACGGAAGACGTCGCGTTTGCTCTCCGCCGTGCGCTCGTTCCCCGTGAAAGCGCGCGTCACTCGCGTGCTTTCACGCGCACATATAGCCTACATGCAACGCTGTTTTAGGGTGGTGACAACACCAAAATTTTGACCGCTATTAACCGCCAAAGTTGGTGGGTAGCCATTTAGGTCCCCAGTTTTTCCCTTTTTTGTCACGCTCATGATATACTCATGTTAGCACGCGATCTTTTAAATTTCTTTTTTTAATTTTGCGCCAATGCGCACAAGAAACTTGCACACATTTTTGATATACTAGTTGCCTTTTCCTTTTATTATAACACTTCAAACTTACTTTTCTATTGCATGTCGTGCGACACATATAAAGCAACAAGTTATAAGGCACGATGCCATGCTCGTGGTAATATTATCTCACGCCAAGAATGTGAACTGCATAAATCAGTGTCGTTGCCTTCTAGTTGTACATAATATATAAAGTGTGATTTTCGAAGTGTGCTGTATTTAAGACAATCCTTACTAGTCTGTTTAACTGAAACGTAGACGCGCCGTGTACAGCACTCAGACACACCATTTGTCTATGGCTGTTGAGGCCAAAGCTTATTAAAAGAAGTTAATTTCACGTCACCAAGGGTTGCAGGAAATGCGGTCTGTCGGCTGGTCCCTCACCATTTTGTGCCCCAGATTTAACCCGCCCATTTAGCTGGCGGTGGCAAGTGCCCTAAAACAGCATTGCATGTAGGCTCCCTACGCACATAAAGCAGACAGCACGCGGCGACAATATTATTGCGATAGCAATTATATGGACACTGCAAAGCGGATTTCTGTCGTCGGCGTTGCCGTCGCCGTGAGGTTCCGTTTGACGTCAACGGCGATGAAATCGTCGTCAAGCTCCGGATGCTGTATGTGCGAGTGAAAGGGCGCGAGGGACGCGCGCTTTCACGGGGAGCGAACGCGCGTCGGAGAGCAAACGCGCGTCCTGCGTCGTGCGCCCTGAAGAGCTGCAGAATTAAGCGTCTCTTTCCTCCTTTACAATCACCATATATAGAGAGCAAACGCAACTTCTTCCATCGCGCGAAAGCCCGTGGGGGGACGGGAGGGAGGGAGGGGAGGCGACGTTAAGCTGCGGCACCAAATGCTTATTTATATAAAATCGTTGCGAGGCGAGAAGATGGGTAAAATTTCCGACGCTGCTCGACGAGTGTCCCATTCTGATCTCGTCGAAAACCTCCGAGCCGCCCCCAGAGGCACCGGCAACAGTCACCCACGCCGCGCGCGTTCGGTGCGAACGCGGGAAACACGCCGACGGCGTCGACAACAGTTCTGCGCGTTGCTGGTGCTGCTGCATGTCCAAGTTTATACAGCTGATAAAACTACTATCCTTACTCCGTATAGTTGCTATCGCAATTGATGCTTCGCATTTCGGGTGAAACTTCGACAATTTTTATCACCCTTGGACTTTATACGGAACCTCACTGTGACGGGGACGCCGATGCCGATGGCAGAAATCCGCTTGGAGTGTCCATATAATTGTTATCGCAATAAAATATGTAACGGGTACTGCAAAGGTAGAAAAATAGTGGGTATACAATAAAAAATATGTGGGAGAATAACACTATTTTAAAATTGAGAGAAAGATGTATCTCAAAAAAGAAGGTAGCAGATAGCAAGTAGAAATAACAAAATTCAAAAGGCCAAGCGGAAACAATGACACGGTAGAAAGCATCATGGCATGTATAAGCCCAACGGCCAATAGAAAACAGTGCATCACAAAGGAGCGCTAAAAGCACAGAGCACGAAGAGCGTATTAGGTGATGTACAAATACATGTCTGTAATATTTATTAATATCGTACACGATCTAGTATGTAGCAGATATTCTGGGAAACAGTTAAGCTCATAACTATGCGAGTGCGTGTACGAATGAAGATGAGGTTGAACTATCAAGTACAGTAGGGTTCCGCGAGCGGCCAAAATGAGTCCGACTCAATCCTCCTTTGGTAGAATTTCACATCTGAGTTTTAATAGAACAAATAAAATCACCGCGTACGCAATTCGGTAGTATTCTTGAGGAGGATTCGTTAATCACACCACGCACCAACACAAATGACGCCGTGGATACGCAAACCTGTGCGGAAAAAAAGTCGGGAGGGGGAGGGGGGTTCAGCCGGACTCTGGGTAGCAAGTGTCGTTCCCCAGTGCCTGAACGTTTGGTAACCCCTGCTCTTGGAAACTTTCGCTCTTCCGTGTGGTAGACATTAGAGCACTGCACGGGCTCGGGCTTACCCGAAAGCCTGGGCCCGGCCCGTGGGCCAGGCCGGGCCGGGCCGGGTAGAGCAGTTTTTTTACGGGCTCGGGCGGGCTCGGGCACGGCGTGGGCTTTTTGACCCAGGCCCGGGCCGGGCTCGGGCTTTCTGCGAGTTATTCTCGGGCTTCTGAACTCTGAAAAACATGTATTTTTCGGTCTCGGGCCGGGTTCTGGCCGGTTTCGAGCCGGGCTCGGGCCGGCCTCGGGCTTAAGGTAAAGGGGTGGCGGGCCGGGCCGGGCGGGTAACGTAGATTATTTCCGGGCCCGGGCCGGGCCCGGGTCACGCCATAAAAGTTTTGATCGGGCTCGGGCGGGCCGCCCAATGTAAAAACGTGCCCGGGCCAAGCCCGGGCCACAAAAATCGGCCCGTGCAGTGCTCTAGTAGACATTATTGCGATGCATAATGAAAGAGCTGCAAAGAGCTTTTAGCAACCGGCATATCGAAGCTGACTTCATCGGGTTTGATTTATTTTCTTTCAGAGCCGAAGCATTACAGCGAGGAATGGATGATATGTGAAGAAAGAACAACACATTTTAGCTGCGTGTTAGGGTCACAACAAATTGGGAACAAGGGCTTTCATAATTTAGTTGCCATCGACTTTGAAAACGATGGCAGCGGGAGCATGGTTCCAGTCGGTTCTTATTGTGGGAACTAAAGAATTGAAATGGAGTTTAATAGGGCAACCTGGCACGTCAGCGTTGAACTGAAAATTGTTTACAGAAGTGAAGTCTATTCTTCTTTTCAGGGAAAAGAGGGGACCGGGACAATAGGCAGTAAGGCGTGACGAGGCCCCGGGACCCATACAGTTGGCAGTAATAAAAAAAATGTACATTGAAGGTGCCACAAATATGTGAAAAACAATGCTACAATGCGCACAGTGAAACTTATTTAGGGAAAAAGACAAGCATGTGCAAAGTAATACTCAAGCATACAAATTCATACACGTACAAATACAATGCATACATGACTGGTGAATTAGGACACGAAATATGCGACTACAGTACTTGTCCGCAACAAAGATAGATAGAGAAAAACATGTATATAAGCAAACGGTGGATTACATTTTTTTTACATTTGAATTTGGCCTTCAATCAAAGGTCGTTTCGTGTTTTTATTGAACACATTTTCAGATAAAAAGAAATCATCAGTGAAGGGAAACTTGTTGAGGTCTTTGGGTACTTGAAAATTTAGCTTTTATCTACCATAATTCGTGCGCGTTCGCGGAACTCGTAGCTTTACCTCACGAAGGTTGTAATTTATAATCCTGTCAGCAACAGAGTACAAACGGTTTCGATGAATGTATTGCAAGAGCCGTGAGAAATGTACAGTGGTGGTAACAAAAGAGAGTCGCTTAAAGTTGAATTGCAATGGTAGATATTATTAAATACAGAGATCTTACGTCGAAGTGATGCTCTATAAAAATCAAGACTGGATTTTGTTGAAGTGACGCTCACTCTGCGTGAGTAGTTGAGTAAACATGCGCTACGCAGTTTTGAATGGCTTCTAAGGCAGGAATTATTGAACTTGTTTGAGGATCCCAAAAGGACGATGTATAATAAAGTTTAGACCTTGCTAAAATTAAAAATAAATTAGTGTTTAAAGTTGGTGGGAGGTATATTAAAATTACGCTTTCTCTAAACAAGAGTATTGTTAGCATTACTTGTTCAGTGGTCAAAATGAGTTCGCCAGGAAAGGCTGTGGTAAATAGGTTAAGGTGCCTACAAGTAGAAACCTGGCTAGTGGAACAGTATTAAGATATTAGGTGTGTGGTGCGTCATGAGAAGTTCGACAAGGCACTCTCATTGTATTGTATTTAGCAACATTAGGTTTCATTAATCAAGTCACCCGCTATGCATACACGTTACTTAGGTCTGACTGAAATGCTTTTTGAATGAAGCTAGAGTCTGTGAAAGTATAGCACGTGCTGTCAAGGTGAAGAGACAGCTCCGGATCGCACGTGATACCGCGTGTTCTTCATTTACTACTAGTACACACATAGTGTCAGCAATCTGGCCTACAGTCCAAATTGTTGCCACGCTACCTGCCACGAACACTGCCAGCGCCTAAACGTATTTGTCTTAGAAAATGAAGGGAAACAGCCAGTTTTCGTTCTGCAGCAGCGTCTTTTCACTATCACCGCTGCTTACAGCTGGTCGTTTGAACGCATAAATGGCGAGCGTACCATTTTCGATGATGTATTGCACACATATGTGGCCACACAGCAACGTTTCTTTTTGGAGCTTTTTTGTTGCTTTTCACGACCGTTACGCTCAGGCATCGTATTTGGTACATCTGGAACCTCCCAGTGCTCAACTATGACTGCATACTGAAGGCACTACCCCATAATCAAGACACTACTATTTCACCAATACATTCCAGACGCTATAGGTTTCTCTCATTGTTGGACCTTATTTATTTGGAGGGAAGATTTCAAAGTAGAATATTTATCGACCGGTTTTAAAAAATCAGTCACGACTTTCTAGAACTTTCGACAATAAATTATATTATCGATCGTCCAAGCACAAGTATAACATCTCCATTACGTTCACTTCTATTACATCACGCAATGCTTCAACCGAGTCGTGGAAACAAGAGAACTATTTAATAAATAGTAACTAATGTTTATTCCAACATTCATTCTGCAGTTCTTCAATCCTTTTTGTCTTACAGAGTCTATGTAAAAGTAAAAATAATAAACAGAATCTATGTAAAAGGAAATATTACGTTGTGAAAATGCTGTATAAATTTAAAAAAGTTACATTAGATGCACCGAACGCTTATCAGATATACGTTATTGAATAGATATTGCCGAATTCATTAAAATATAAATTCCATATTGCGCTATCTTGTAGCATTACCTGAATTTGAATACAAGGCCGACGACGTCCAGGGGAACGTCCAAACAGTTCGGATGATTTGAAAGCACCTCAAGTTGCCAAAAGCCCATCCCCGATGACAAAAGCTTCGGTTGGTTGAAACACGGCTTGCCTAGACGGGACGAAACATTTTCTACCTTTGGGGCAATAAGTCTCCGGGAAGGGTTCACAAGCGCATATTTTATTCTGATGGCCATTCCATGCTGCAAAGTGAGCGTGAGTCTAAAGGATCAATGCGAATAATACAAAGAAAGAATGCAGCCGCAACGATTGTGGTCGAGGGTATTTTTGGACCGAAGTTAGCAGTGAAGGACGGCCGTTGGGATTTGGCAACAGGTCATCTCGTAGACTAGCAGCAGACTTTATTACATTTTCAGTTGCGAAGATGGATGGTCACGTTGCTTCTCTCATGTATCGTCTGCTGGTTTCCTACTGAAGCAGCTAACTTTAGTAAGCCACAGGCAAGAAAGTATCTGAGAAGAGTTATAAAAGTACGGCAGCAAATTATATATTCTACACTGTTTATCATCGCAGAAAATTACGTTCAGGTTAAGTCTATGCTTTTTATACACCGCTAAAACATGGTAAAGAATGTCACGCTAAAAGAGGCGCCATGTCTAACCTGTCGCAAGTCGCAAGTCTGGTCTTAACACTGAACTGTACAATGCCGCCGAGATAGCCATTGGTGATACCTCAATTAGAGTTCACCTGCATACAATGTAGTTGTCTTGCATCATACGGATGATGAGTGAAATATCACATTCTTTGTGCTTGCGCCGGCGCCCATTGTCAGAACACCGTCTAATATACGGATGCTTGTTTCACATGCTGCTTTTCACCGACGCGTTTATCCCTTATCTTTCATAGCAATAAATTTTTCAGTTGCTTTCCTAAAGAAAACTGTGTCAAATTTCGACACCAATGCAAGCGACAGAAAAAATGTTTACACATAACATTACGTAGCGAACGTGTACTTGCCCATAGTTCGGTGCTGGAAACACTGAAAAATAAGGCAAGGACAGAGTTCTTAGAAATATCTAATGCTTACAAATAATATTAAGTAGTGCTACTTGCATGTAGTTCACCGTTGGGAAAACTGTCTGTCAAGCTAAAGCAAGGACAGTGCTTTTAGGAAAGTTTTTTTTAGTCAACAAAATGATGTGTTGGTCTGAAATAAAGAGCGAGAGCAAGGCCGGGAGGTCAACCAGATGGGTGTCTGGTTTTCTACGCTACACCAGGGGTAAGTGAAAGGGGGAATATAAAGCCGAAAAGAGGGAGAGAGCGAGAGAGTACTGAGTACACGTGGGACGATCTACAGAGACACTAGAAGCGGTCTGTTAAACCGGTGCACTTCAAGTAGTGTACTATTGCCCGAATCGCTTTTTTCTGCCAGTGACGTGTGTAGCCACCGTCCAAGTATCTTTTACTCAGAGAACGGTCTCGGGTCCAGTCGGTTTAAAGTTTTCCTGAGAGAGAGGCGTTGTATGTCGTAGCGAGGACAGGTACACGACAGGTGCTCGCTGGTTTCCTCGCACCTACAGGAGTCGCACATCAGGCTCTTCGCTATTCCCATACGATATGAGTAAGCGTTCGGTGAACGCCACTCCCAGCCACAAGCGGCACAGCGAGGTTGTTTCGCCTCGGGAAAGGCTAGATGGCAGTTGTAGCCATAGCAAGGGGTCAAACTTATACAATCGACAATGGAATGCACTTGAACTCCAGAAAGCTTGTCACTTTTTGCATGCAAGCAGACGAAGTTCCCTGGCAGTGTCCATCCTCGCCAAAGGTATTGAACGCGTCGAGGTGTCTTCGTGGGCAGACCGGGCCGCCCCGTCAGCAAAATCGTTGCCGACGATGCCACCGGAAGATTATGTTGTGCCCGGTTTCCAGAGCATGGTGGTGTACTTCCCCGATGTCGGATATAATCTACCCGTAAGTTCTGTGATGTAAGGCAGAGTTATTACTGTAAAGAGCTGCCTTATAGTCACAAAATCTGACCCATTTCTGTGCCAGCTCTTCGGTTACGTAGATCACAGCTGCATCAATGGCTGCAAGTTCTGCCGACTTACTTGTAGTCATATCTGCCAATTTGAATTTAACCGTAACCTGCTTGCCTGGAGAGAGAGAGAGAGAGAAACGAGAAGGGAAAGGTAGGGAGGTTAACCAAGGACGTGCCCGGTTGGCTACCCTACGCTTGGGGAGAGGGAAAGGGGAAGAATAGATAAGGAGCGAGAATACGAAAAAAAAAACACATAAAGAGTCAGTTATTCACACAGTCAGTCGCAGAGGAAGGTCCACTGTCACAAGCGCTCATATAGTCCAGTCTCCTTCAAGAACTGAAGAAGAGCTTTTGTGGCCTTTCGCATGCAGGAATGCGTAAGCCATGGTCCCAGAATCTTTTCCTCTGACAGCACTCTGCTATCTAACATGCTGAGTTGAGTTTGAAGAATCCGTCGTTGAGCGTCAAAAGCTGGGCAATGACACAGAAGGTGCTCTAGCGTCTCATCGCAGCCGCACAAATTGCATGCCGCACTGTTAGTCATTCCTATTAGGAATGAATAGGAATTTGTAAATGCGACGCCCAACCACACGCGACACAGTAAAGTTGCTTCACCACGGGAGAGTCCAGGTGGCAGGCGAAGTCGCAATTTAGGGTCGAGAGAATGCAAGCGTGAGTTGCTGAAACCTGGTGAATTCCATCTTTGAAGTGTGATGTGGCGAGCAAGTGATTGAAGTTGCCGCGCAGCGTCCGTTCTTGAGAGTGGTATAGGCACTCGCTGATGTTTTTGATGAGCCGAGCGAGCAGCTTCATCGGCGCTGTCGTTGCCAACAATTCCGCAGTGGCTCGGCAACCACTGAAATACGATGTCGTGTCCTTTCTCAATCGCATGGTGATGAGCTTGTCTTATTTCGTACACTAGCTGTTCGTGTAACCCGTGACGTAGGGCAAACTGCAGAGTTTGTAGGGCTGCTTTCGAATCGCAGAAAATGGCCCAGCGATTTGGTGGTTGCTGGAGCACGTAATGGATTGCACCTTGAAGAGCCGCAAGTTCTGCTGCTGTCGACGTGGTGTTGTGAGAGTACTTAAATTGCAAAGAGACGGCGTCCGATGGAACCACCACTGCTCCGGTTGAACTGTTGGAATTAGTGGAACCGTCCGTGTAAATATGTATTCGGTCAAGATAAGACTCGTGTAGGCAAAGCAGGGACAACTGCTTCAGGGCTAAGGGTGACAGGTCTGATTTCTTAGCAATCCCAGGAACTGAGAGGCACACGCGAATTTGCCGGAGACACCACAATGCCGATGTTGGGCGTTTTGCAGGCTTGAAGCCAGAAGGTATCGACTCGTGTTGTCTCGTCACAATACTACAGTATGTAGCCTGTGGTCGTCGCGCTGGCAAACTGGCTAAATGGTGGGATGGTAGTCGTGAAAGGTGTCGAATGTGCGCTCTTAGCGTCTCTGCGACGATGTGGGTGGTGATCGGATGCTCCTGTGCAATGACAATCGTCGCAGCTGTCGAAGAACATCTCGGGAGGCCAAGACATGTCCGAAGTGCTTGGGCTTGTACGCTCTGTAGTGCAAGGAGATTAGTCTTGCATGTGTTCGACAAGACTGGAAGACTGTAGCGAAGAAATCCGAGAAATAGTGCCGTGTAGAGCTGTAACATAGAGCGCACGGATGGTCCCCACGATTTTCCAGCTATGAACTTAAACATATTCTCAATACAAATAAGTTTTTTCTTCATGTTGGAGACATGGGGACTCCAGGTGAGGTCTCGATCCACAATAACGCCTAAAAACCTGTGAGTTTTCTTATATGCAATTGAGTGGCCCTCGATGCGCACTGGGTAGAAATACATCGGTTTTCGTGTAAATGCCACTAGTGCACATTTTTCCGTAGATATTGTCAGACCTTGTCGGCGAAGGTATGCCACTGTCAGGGTTGCTGCTTTCTGTATTCTAGCGCGCACTTGTGGCCGTGTCACGCCGGACGCCCAGATGCAAATATCATCTGCGTAGAGCGAGACATTGGTGGTCTGTGGTAGCGTTTCGGTAAGCCCCACTAGAACGAGGTTGAAAAGAGTCGGACTCAACACTCCGCCTTGTGGGACACCACGACTGGAAATATATCTATTTGTCGGGCCATCTTCTGTAAGAACAAACACTGATCTCCTTGAGAGATAGCTCCTAATCCATCTAAAAACGTGGCCTCCAAGTTCTGCAGCCTCAAGAGCTTGGAGAATGACTTCGTGGGTTAGGTTGTCGTAGGCACCTTTTACGTCTAAGAAGAGTGCCACAGAGAGACGCTTCATAGCTTTTTGGTGCTGCACGGAGGTCACAAGATCAATGACGTTGTCTATTGAAGACCGTCCACGTCGAAAACCAGCCATAGCATCAGGGTAGATGTTATAGTATTCAAGGTACCACTCCAGACGTGTCAGCAACATCCTCTCCATGACCTTACCGATGCAACTCGCAAGTGCAATCGGTCGGTACGATGTAAGGTCCAGCGGAGACTTTCCAGGCTTCAGTAGAGGCACCAATCGGCTGCACTTCCACTCGTCGAGGACTATGCCGTCATGCCAAGACTTATTGAAGATATCCAGCAAACAGCATTGCGCTGTTGAACCCAAGTGTCTTAAGGCAGCGTAGGTCACCCCATCGGGACCGGGTGATGACGACCGCCTGCACATAGCCAAAGCCGCTTGCATTTCTGCCATAGTAAAAGGCACTTCCATACTTTGATCTCTCGCGACAGGGACATCATGTAGCGAGAGGTCCATCAGTGGAACGATGTCACCAGTAACCTTTGCACAAAAATCACCAGCGACTTCAAGCTCTGGTCGGCTTTGATGTAGAGCGAGTGCTGTGAAGGGACGACGTTGTTGTGGAAGTGATCGAAGACCCTGAAGAGTTCTCCACACGGGGGATAACGGCTTGCGAGGATCCAGGGAATCGCAGAAGCTCTTCCATCGTCGGTCCTGAAGTTTGTTCATCTCACGCTGAATTTTCTTCTGAATGCGTCGGGCTTCCCTCAAGTCATAAATAGACTTAGTACGCCTATATCGTCTCTCGGCCCGCCGGCGTATCGCACGAAGCCTCTCCAGTTCTTTGTCGAAATCTGTGCGTCTTGTCGATGGTGTATACGTCCGCGTAGAAGCCTGCAGCGCTTGTATGATAATGTCTTCAAGGGGCTCGGGATGTTCCTGTCTGCACTTGTCCTCGATCGAAAGTTGGTATGCTTGCCAGTCAGTCTGTCTTGACAGCATAGGCGAACTAGAACTGTCAAAGCCTCTGACATTAATGTAAGTAGGCATATGGTCACTGCCATGAGTTTCAATGTCTGTGAACCATTGAACTTTAGAATGTAAACTATGAGACACTAATGTCAAGTCCAAGCAGCTACTGTAAGTCGCCCCTCGGAGATAAGACGGACTGCCATCGTTCAAAACTCTCAGTCCGTGCTCGGCAGCGAAATCAACTAGACTCGTGCCTCGTTGATTAGTCCTGAAGCTTCCCCAAAGTGGATGATGGGCGTTAAAGTCACCCATGATTATCCAAGGACCTGGAGTTTTCATGAGTATGTCGTTTAGTCTCTGACGATCAAGTCGACGTGATGGTGATAGGTAGGCGCCTATTAGTGTGAAGGAAACCTTCTTCTTTTTGACATGGAGACATACGTAATGATTGTCGTCGTGAGGCTGCACTTTTTGTTGAACATATGTGAGCTCCTTGCGAATATACACAACAACTTGACTTCGTTCAACACATGATGAAGAAACAAATGACTCGTAACCCGACAGTCGAATTGTTCTTGAAAAATGGGGTTCACAAATGATGATAATCGGGAACTTGTTCTCAAAAACATAGTGCCGAAATTCTGACATCCGTGACTGCAGACCTCTGGCATTCCATTGAAGTATGGAAGCGCACTTGACTTGTTCCCGGAAAGGTCGCAGTGGTTGTGGATGGCAAGCCATCTTGTTACTGTAGACCTGCAAGTACTGGTTCGAGGGAGTCCAGGACTTGCAGTGCGCATTTAGCGGATGGTGTTTGCATGGTATTCAGAAGGGAGCGGATAACACTCACCAGGGACCTCAGAACAGCAACGACTTGGACATCTTGGGCAACTTGATTATCTGCTGCCGAATTAGCGCTCGGCGGTAGTCGATGCTGTCGATCCTCTGAGAAGTGTGCCTGGGAAGTGTGCTTGCCTGGAACGACGAATGCGGCGGTTGAGCTGGTAGGTGAGGTCGAACCGTCGGTATATATATATATATATATATATATATATATATATATATATATGTGTGTGTGTGTGTGTGTGTGTGTGTGTGTGTGTGTGTGTGTGTGTGTGTGTGTGTGTGTGTGTGTGTGTGTGTGTGTGTGTGTGTGTGTGTGTGTGTGTGTGTGTGTGTGTGTGTGTGTGTGTGTGTGTGTGTGTGTGTGTGTGTGTGTGTGTGTGTGTGTGTGTGTGTGTGTGTGTGTGTGTGTGTGTGTGTGTGTGTGTGTGTGTCTGTGTGTGTGTGTATGCAGTGATGATATGTGTGGTGCTGCAATAGGAGCGTCACTTGCTTCAGGGCCGGCGACGGATGATTGGCCTTCTTTGCAATTCCGGGAATAGTATGAATGGAACGAACGAATAAAGGGAACGAACGAATGAATGAATGAATGAATGAATGAATGAATGATGAATGAATGAATGAATGAATGAATGAATTTGGCTCGGGGATCATGTAGAGATGGTGAAAGCACGTGCTTCCTGCTAGTCTGTTCTTTTATGCGGGCTAAGGTGCTACGAGTGACAAAAAATAACTGATGCACATGTTGGGCATGTTACATAACATGTTGTCTTTCTAGCGTTCTTAACTTATTATTTGTGCTATATGCGCGAAGGTATAAAAATCTGAAAAAGTAATGTCGAAGTTATATATGCCTTTGCGAAAGCAATGTAAGGTCCTTAATATTTGCGTGATTCTTCGTCTATACATTTAAATGTACTGCCGAAAATACTTTCAATCAACATTGCAAAAAAAAAAAAGAACGCGAACCAAAGAAGATTTACCTCCGCTGATGCACTTGTATGTCTAGAAATATCGACGTAGTTTAAAGCTTCTACACAAACGACGACTCAAAGAGAAAAAAAAAATAAATTCATGGCGCGGCCATGCTAGCTTATGTTTCCGCTACCGTCATATTGCGTGGCTGCTAACACAAAGAACGATCTAAATATAATGCAACACAAATTACTTTTCAAGTGTTTGGTACTCAAGTGCTGTGACGCACTTTATATAATCCTATAAAACTTGTATATGACGCACAAGCTCCACTGATCTCTTCTGCCGAAGGATTTGTACGAGGAACGTTGTTCAATAATAACGTATGAAGACATTGTCGTAACGTAAGTATTTTGATCAATTTCTAAGAAAAACCGAACAGAAAATAAATAACATGCATGCCGGTAGACGAACGGGGATCTCAGCTAAAAAGAGCCGTGCTTGAGAGGTTCAGCAGTCGGGTGAAGAGATTATAGCACCTAGGAACTGCGGATATGTGTGATATAAGACAGAGAACTCCCCCATAAGAAAATTGGGTTGTCAAAAGCCCCGAGATAAGCCTCACCCCGCTATCCTGTAGGTGGTATTATGTCAAAGAACGGAAAAGCTTTGAAAAGATCCTTCGCGCGAAATTTGATCTGACAGAGTTGTTTGCGTCTCAACGACAGGGACAACACAGAATATTTGTGAAGATATTCAGCGGCGATCCTATATTTAAAGAAACGCTCTAAGAACCTGTAAAATTGATTATAGATAGATAGATAGATAGATAGATAGATAGATAGATAGATAGATAGATAGATAGATAGATAGATAGATAGATAGATAGATAGATAGATAGAAAGTGAGCGATCTTCTGCCAGCACAACACATCGCATCATAGCGATTGCAGGGATGGTAGTGGATTATAATAGAGATACGCCGCCTGGGCTCACACTGACAAGAAATTTTCAGTGAGCAGTGACTTCAATAAGAACACAATCACATTGAGTGCGTTGCCTGTGTTTTTGTGGACCATCTTTTGGTTTTTAAGATTGTTTTCGCGGCTTGATTTATATTTTGGAAACATGTGGTCTGGCGAGCGCACAACGCCGATATATCGCACTACCTTTTATTTTGTTTATGAATGTGCGCATTTTATACGTAGAAGTTATGGCGTTAATGATGGCTCTGGAGATAGGTATTTTCACATTAAAACAGCAACTGCTGTCCGAAATGGTGACCGTCACATATACGGTGATTAAAATGCCGCAGAACTTCGAAGCAGAACACGCCCCTTTTAAGTCTGACGGCCAGTGCTCGTTGGACGGAATTCGTGCAGCGACGAATAAATAAAACTTCCTGGCATGGTTTACCAGAATTGAACATAAAATCGGAGCTGAATTGTCATTGTCAGTTGAACCGGAACCCAACCAAAGCGTTACTTTTTTCGTCATCTTGGAACCGAACTCGAACCGGAACCAATTGCGTAGCGCCGCCCAGTCATGACAAGAGCAAGGAGGTTTAAAAGAATCGATCGGGTGGCAGCCCCCGCAGTTTCTTACCATAACAGGTGAAGCCAGTTTCGGTATACTTCTACCCTGAAAGGGGGCAGCGACAGCTGAAGTCTGTTCGCAGCTCACTTAATTTTGCTCAGTTGTTGTAAAGGTTATCCTTATTGGAAAATAAACGGATCGTGGTTTCTGGACAAAGTGTTACCCTAGTATGCGTATTGATATCATGATGCGCCATAAAATATGACAACACGTTTAGGCTTCCTTCTTAAATCTGTGAAAGCAAGAAAGACGTAGAAAAATATTTGTTCGAGCAAATTAACCGTCCTAAATAGCACGGAGAAGGAAGAAAGCGCTTGGTGGAATCCCCGCTATTCGACAACGTTCTTTGGTGCCTATAAGAAAATGACGGCGGTCGAGCTTAACTTTTGAGACGGCGTCTCCATTGCAGCAATTTTTTACGCGTAAGCGTGGATGGCCGGTCTGAAATCGGCGAGATTATATTTGAACCCCGAAGGAAGCAAGAGCCGGAGGAGGAATACACATGGAGGTGGAAAAGAGCATCGCCGCGTTCGCGCCCTTTCTAGTTGTGCTTCCACGCCGCGGTGCTCCCTGTACATGTTTGCGGCATCTCTTCCTTGCATGTGTAACAATATGCTCTTCCCTGTGGCACACCCCGCGTCGCACCATAGAGATCAATATAGCGTCTACAGCCGTGAACGTAGGAAGCATTTCCACAGCATATTGAGTCATATTGGCTTCATTTATTAGCACTGGGAGGTGTTAGGTTAAAGGATAATAAAGAAGACTGAATAGTACTGTCATCAGGTGTTTCTGGTGTGGTTGCCAATAATGCTTTTTACATATGAAGGCTTAACCTCCTGTTTCCCCTGAGCAAGCACGGAGGCTGTTCAGGATAACGTATTGTCGCAATTGCTTGGTACTTCTGTCTCCATCGACACACAGTCTGTAACTGTTCTTTAAGCAGCTGGTGTTACCAGTAGTTCCGTACTAAGCCTCTCAGGTATTACTTCCGCCTCCTAAGTGAATATTATTGCGATAGCAATTATATGGACACTCCAAAGCAGATTTCTGCCGTCGGCGTCGCCGTCGTCGTCGCCATCGCCGTCGCCGTGAGGTTCCGTATGACGTCAATGGAGATGAAATCGTCGCCGCGCGCCGCCGAACGCTCTATGTGCGAGTGAAAGGGCGCGAGGAACGCGCGCTTTCACGGGGAGTGAACCCATGGCGGAGAACAAACGCGCGTTCTGCCCCGTGCTCCCTTAAGGGCTGCAGAAGTAGGCGTCTCTTTCCTCCTTTACAATCACCATATATGTAGAGCAAATGCGCCTTCTTCCGCCGCGCGAAAGGCCTTGGGGGGGGGGGGGGGGGGGGAGGGAAGGGAGGCGACGTGTAGCTGCGGCACCAAGCGCCTATTTATATCAGAGGCTCCGGCAACAGTCACCAACGCCGCACGCATTTTGTGCGAACGCGAGCAAAACCCCGACGGCGTCGACAACAGTTCTGCGTCTTTTCGGTGCTGCTGCATGTCCAAATTTATACAGCTGATAAAGCTGAGCCGTGCTCCATCAAGGGCTGCAGAAGATAGCGCCAACCTTTCCCTTTCCCTCAAGAACCACTTATCAAAGCTACCATCATTACTCCGTATAGCTCTCTACAAATTTGCTATCGCAATTGATGCTTCACCTTTCAGGTGAAACTGCGACAATTTTTTTGGAGCTCAAGCTAGTTGGCGTCCAATGTGCAGAAAATGTTTTACGTATAACCTCCACGACCCGCAACCGATCTCCCCTGTATATACGTCACCGTCTTCAGCATGTGAAGCAATCTTGTCCGGTTTCTAGAGTCTATAAATTTTGTGCGGTTACAGATACGCAGTGTTCTACCACAGTATGTTAGTGTCAGTTTGTAAAACATACTTCGCATTCTTTTTTTTACTTTCTGTGCAACAATTTATGTGTACAGACTGAACCTTTCCTTTTATTGCTTATTTCTCTACTACGCATCAAACTTCGGGAAGTCAGTAATTATTATTGCACTGCTATAATATCTATACGAACCCTCCACCAAGAGGTTTCACAGTTTCACCTCTGAATGAACCATTGACAGCAATAGAAAGGTTCACCCTTGCGTTTCTTCTCCTCCGACTGTGTCGGCGTGAAGCAGCATGCAAGGGAACTCCAGCTGGGAAACAGCGCTCTTGCAGCTACCAGGCGACTCATAACGTTGGCATAATGACGGGCATCACCTGTGACGTTGCAGACATCGGATTTCAATGGTGCACGAGATTATACCGACGGTAAATCGTCGGTGTTAATCAGTGCTCGGTGAAATATAAGATAACGTTAGCATGACGCTTGCTGTCAGCTCCGCTCAGAGCAGTACATTTCCGCAGCAGCTCAGCAGGAACACTATATAGTGTGCTTACAGTCGTTTGTGCACAACTGACTTGCCAGAAGTGGAAGACCGAAAGCTGAGCTGCCAATGTCGTCACCGAGGCAATCGAGCATAGAGTTGACGGTGCGTCCGTCGTTGACGGACGCATAGAGCATAGAGTTGACGGTGCGTACTTCGCTTCGTCGTTTTAGCAGCCAAACAAACTCGGAGTCTCTGGAGACCCTCTAACCCTTCGCGTGCTAGCCGCGCAATACTCCGGTGAGTGGGAGAGCATGACAACAGGGGCTGTGGCGGCGGGGGCGAAGTCGCTGCTGCCGTTATTTCGCCTCGAGCGTGCGTATAATTCCTCTCTAAATAAGAAACAACAGATTCACCGTAAGGGTGAATCAATGAATGTGATAGCAACATGTTAGAAGAATTCACGAAGTGTAGAGGCTGGTAGCTGTAGTGACAGTATCAATTGCAGTTAACGTAAGCTGACTAAGTTAACGTGCATGGTGTAGCATGTGTATCCACAGACAGGGAAAACTAGATAACCGCAAGCAGCATCGGTTAGAACTGCCGGGTCACGTCGGCGTTGTCGCCTTGTGTTGACCTCACATTCCCGTACTGCGGCTTGCATACGCCGGGTACGATTTGTGCGTCGGCTTCGCGCTTTTGAACTGAGGCGTGTTGTCGCCGTTGTCGCTTAGCATCGCCCTCCTGTTCTGCCAGCGCCACGTCTGTGCACCTTTGGGGTTGAGCTTCAGCGTGCACAGCGCACTCAGCAACATATTGTTTCAGCATCTGGACTAACGGAGTGGTCTTTGTGCGTATGCGGGCCCGCCTTGCTTCACTGCGATTAGCTTAAGAATGGAGCTTTTCAGGCGGCATTCTGACAACACGCGGAGGCATGTTTGCGCGATGGGAGGGACCCGGTGCTTCACTGCGGAAACCACGCACCGGCAGGTACTATTCTAGCTACCGTACTTTGGCTACTACCTGGGAGAAAACAATTGCACAAACTGACAGGGTGTGGATGGTCTGCATATATAGTCGGCGTAGGCTGTTTTACAATTCCTTCCAGCAAGCGATGTTGTCTAACATGAGGCGTTAGAATGCAGCTTCTTCTGAGCACCAGTCTCTGCGATTGGGACCCGAATGCGAATTGAAATTAATTCAAGGGTTTTACGTGTCAAAACTACAACTTCATTATGAGGCCCGCCCTAGTGGGGGACTCTGGTATAATTTCTACCACTAGGCGATCTTTAACTTGCCCCCAATACACGGGACACAGGCGTTTTTGTATTTCGCCAACACCAACACGCTTAGCCATCTCTCGCTATCTGGCGTTCGAATTCTGACACACAGTGAAATCGTACAGTTAATGGGTGAAATGGTCTTCAGAAAACATGTTATCACTAAGGAAATGAGTATCTGTTTGTGCCATTAGTGATGGTGGCGAGAAATGGCCTGTTGTGTTGAGAAAACGCTCCTGCATGAAATGCTGCGGGAAATGCTTACTGATGATCTTTTGAAATTACGAGGGAATGCAAATGACCTATATATATATATATATATATATATATATATATATATATATATATATATACCACCATTACTTGCGCTTCGTTCCTCGAAGAAGGGCGTGTGTTTTGAGTGCGCTTCTGAACAGCGCCTTACAATTTCGTGAACGCAGTTTCGATCATGTGTTCGGGATTTCAACGTGTTGCCACGTAATATTAACGCAATTATTTCGCATTTACAGCTTTTATCGCCACGGCATATATCATTTTGTGATCATTCATCATTAGGTTTCATATACAATTTGGGGTTCCAACATGTTGCGCGGCATTTACATTGCATATCGACGCATGCCGGCCTTGGCCACACAAAACCAATTGCGGGATACTCTTCACACCTTTGCTGTCAAATGAACAATGTCCCGAGCATGTAGTCCCGGTATGTCTGTCCTGCTGACTTTTCTCTAGTATTCAGCAGTCAGTCACCATAAAAAATATTGCAGTGGATCGGGCCATATTTAGTAAACTAAGCGCGCTTCGAAAAATGCAAATGAATCATACCACGTCTTTGATGGTCGAATCGCACTTATAGAGAAAGCAGGACCTGGCTCCTATTTTTTTTTTGTCGGCTGTCTTGTAGGGCATTGAGAGCGTGGGACGCACCCCTCCTATGAAGTACCCAAAATACAAAGGTTGGAGTAGAAATCATGGCCACAAGGAAAACGGTTTTGAATTTCAACTGCTCGGTAAATTCATTGATTGAACAACTTTATTGAGAGACATTTATTGAGAAACTGCCACGCATATGGAGCCATAGCGCTTGCGGACGATAGTTAAAAGCAGTTTTTACGAATTTGTGGTAATTAATGTGCTTAAGGCTTGATTATCCTGTCTTTTAAATTATTCTGAATCATGTAAATTTATTTTGAACCAGTTTTGATCAATTCTGCACCTGTTTTGACCCTGTTTTGAGCCCTTGCTTTTCAGCGTGTTCGTGGTAGATCACACGCGACGGACGCCGACGACAGCCCCGGCCCCTGAAGTGCTTCGCATTTAAAATAGGAGTAGCTACAGAAGGACCAAGAGCCAAAGGCGAATGCAGAGCCGGTGAACGCGAAAAAGAGGCGGCTTGCTGCCGGGCGCATGAGACGAAAGGAAAGCCTAAATATAAAAATATTATGCGGCCTCAATGGCGTCTTAGGAGGAAATCAATATATGCAATGTGGGCGCATTTGCGCATTCACGGCGTCGCTGAGGCTGATTAAATGACTAACTCTAATGTGACTACAACACAGCCCCTAACTTAGAACGTTTGTTCGTTTATGTACAGTGTTCAAGAAAAGCAACAACTTCGCGCACCACAAATTTCGTTTGCCACACACACACACACACACACACATATATATATATATATATATATATATATATATATATATATATATATATATATATATTAGTAATGATTCTCGAACCTTATCTTAGCCCGCTTAATACTATTAAGTCGTTGCAGTGCGTTTACTACGAATTTCTGAATATGCGCTTGTTATCAGCATTCCATTCCGAGAACGTAGGCGCACAGTTCTTGAGCTGAAGGGCTCGGAGGCTGCGAGAGAAGTTTGCCTTGAGAGCTGCGCAGGAACTTTTGACACCTACATGTACCCGTTGCGAACGGTGAACTATGTGTCGGGCTAGTTGCGACACAAATGGATTACCGCACGGAAAGCTGTTTAAGCAGAGCACAGCAAACATTTCGTTTTTACATGAGCTTACCGCAGCTTCCACGGAAGGTCCAAGCCGTGACCGATGTTTCCCGAAAGACTAAGCCCCTTGCAGTCCTATAATCCGTCTTCATACTTCGCTAATAATTTTACAGAGGTACATGAAATTGGATCAGCGCACTGTCTATGGCCCACGAGAATTCTCGTTTGATGTTTGTTAATAGGTTGTAACAGGCCTGGCATACCTCACCCTGTGACGGCTTCATCTTATAGCCTCGTACATTGCAAAGACCGGTGCCGTAACCAAACGTTCAAGTAGTGGCAATGTTGATATTGCTTAACTTCTACGAACCGGGCTCACACAACCTCGACTTAAGACTCCACTACACTAGCACGGGATACAAAAGAAAATGCTTCATTTATATACAGGGTTTAGCTAACGTTCTGACAAAATGCAGTGTTGGCGGTTGCTGTAGCAACCACCACCTTGTTGTTATTGTGATAAGCTCAAAGTGTGAGCACTTTGAACGCTACGCCTACAGAGTCCGCCGCCTCTATTCGATTGCTGCGACAGAAGATAATAAATGTTGCAGAGGCTGTCAGGACGAAGTATAGTCTGCCACAAATGTTTGTGACACACAGTAATCACAAAAAAGGTATGAAGTTACGTGGAACCTGTGCAAATAACGCCGAACTCGCAGTTTCAGTTTATATTACTCTTGCTACGCAACCATTGGCCCGTTAACATGAAAGTGACATGCCTTAACCACAACCTACTGTACTCCAAACTTGCCCACAGAGCAGAACGCCAGTGCGCCTGTGGTAGCTCATCTTTCGGTCACTATGAACCGTGTGGGCTTGCTAGCAATCTTATCTACACCGCACTTTTGCTGTCACCTGCTCACGCTAAGACGCAATGTTTGCGCGGCCATGCACTCTGTACGAAGGAAGAAAAAGAGAAGTGCGTTGAGTCAGCTAAATCCACGATAATGGCATGCTTCTATGTAAATCTCGACAAGGTAAGGCTTGTGCGATAAGGTTTATAATCGTTCCCTGTTTACGCATGTGCGTGAAAAATGAATCAAGGCAGTTTCTACAAAAGGTGAGGCTGCCCTAGTGTCATTACACATCCAGAAAACGTAGCTACATGCATTAGAAACTTATACGTAAATGTTGTATGATTAGTAAGATGGATTGATAAATTTAATTTTATTCTGTGGAATTTCCTGAAATCATTTGCCACCGATGTCAAATTTGCATTGCGAGCAAGTTAGGCTAAGGCTGCGCTAAATAGTTTTGTACCAAGAGTTTGGAGCAAATAAGTTGTGCTGGTGCAAAAAAGAAAACAAAGAAAGAAAGAAAGCCGTATTACTGTTTGTATATGGTTTATCGCGCACGCTTTCGTTACTTACTCTTCTCTTTCAACGACCCGACTCGCGACAATTAGCCTCGGCACCTTATGACTGCAGATTGGAAGTGCGGAGCCTTTATTTTACTTCCTATGATTTTAGGCCGGAACTTCAAATTAAAAACTGAAGCCATGATGCAGTGCTTTCAATACATCGATCCATTGTATATTAAGTATAAGTACGGCGCCGGCCGTACTAGGAGCACGCCACAGGTAATCAGCGAGAAGAAAGTTTAGCAGTATCAAAGTAAGCTACACGGTGAAAAATTTTATTCAGTAAATAAGCGGTTTTCGGTGGTATACAATACATTACCCGGTGCCACAAAGCCTGTCAGAAAACGACAGTCCTCGATCGATAGTATACAAACAGATCCACCGTCATTTTTAATGAGTTTGCAAGATTTCGAATTTGATGGTGACTAGACTAGCCCCTGTGCCTTATCGCCGCCTTTCTAATAAGATACGCAGAAGATACAGCGACCTGTAAATGAAGCATGGAAAACATAAATGTTGGTACTACGCTCTACTGGTCATTCGACTGCGGTGATCTTTAACATGGAAAGGCAGGCTGCCCTACCGGAGGAAAAAGCTGTGTACACGCTTGAGGTACACTCTGAGCTTTTTCTGCTATTGTCAAGCAAAGAAGAAAAGAACAACGTAAAAGTAAAGAAAAAGAAAGCTTTCAACTGCTCCAGAAGCGACTGTTAGAAATGGTACCTTCACAGAGGAAGAGCAAATAAAACGGTTCACTAAGCTCGTGCTCGAGAAATCAGACCATTCTTCACTAGCATAGTCACAAAAACAAAGAAATAAATGCGCTGAAAGTATTTTATTGCTGAGGTACCAAATTGGGATGCTGTATTTTGTTTGTAAATAAACCCTTTGAAATGTTGGCTCAAAGGCAGATAAAAATTTTCACTGTCGCGAACATTAAAATACATCAAAATACGAATATAATAAATAAGACGGTCGAGTATAACACTCGTACAGCGCGCGCGGCAGTGCTGTAATCATTCATCCATGGTTGCTTGGGAGGGGTAACACGAGCGCCCCCTTGAGCAGCCTGCGGTCGCTCCGGACCGCAGGCTGCTCCGTAGAACACCGGCAGGTGTGCAGGTCAGTCAGTATATATACAGTAGGTCGTGGCCTTAACCAAACGCAACTTCACAGTTGTGGGAATCCCTCTGCTCAGCTTTTGTGCTCGACTGCACGCGTGCAAAAAACGCTCAAGAGGCATAAGTGTCTTCCAAGGTATTTCATATTTGTACACGTACCCTTGACGCATTGCCTGTTGTTGATGTTGACGGGGTGCTCCGGCCGGCACTCGCACCGTCGAGAAGTGTGGTTGCAGAATACGTGGTGAAGAACACTGCTGCAGGTCTGCTTGCACGGATCGCCGATGTAGAATCCCACACCTGTTCCAGCGACAAGAAAAAGCGTGACCACACTGCATTTCAGGCGGAGGAAATCTCCACGGCACTACTGGGACTCGCCGAACACGTGTGGTTAATCGGTGAGAGTTTGAAGCCTCTATCGCGGAACTACCGCCTTTCCTCAAACAACGGGATTAATGGCGATCTTGCCTTCTAGCCAGAGTAAAGCGTAATTGTAGTGTACGCAGGAGATTTGCTTGTGGCGGCTTGACATGAGCCACTCCGGACGATCAGAAATTAATCCTATTTTCTGTTCGCTGACTCCACCACATGCCTCCAAACTTCACAGTTCCATACCGCCAGCACGATATGCTGCCTTGGGTATTTCTTTCACGTCTATTGGCCCCTATTGTTTCTTTGCTAGACCTTGTATAACACATTACTCCTAATTTCAGCTAGGTTATCAGC
Organism: Dermacentor silvarum; assembly: GCF_013339745.2. Lineage (NCBI taxonomy): Eukaryota > Metazoa > Arthropoda > Arachnida > Ixodida > Ixodidae > Dermacentor > Dermacentor silvarum. The sequence continues at coordinate 119,234,125 of NC_051159.1, forward strand.
TACGCTTGTTTACTTCCTAAGGCAAATTGCGTTTATTTATTTATTTATTTATTTATTTATTTATTTATTTATTTATTTATTTATTTATTATTTATTTATTTATTTATTTATTTATTCATATTACCCCACAGGCTCCAGTGGAGCATTGCGTAGGGAGGGGGGGGGGGGAGGTTACAGAAAAAAGGCAATAAATAAGGCATAAAAAGAACTACATAGTAGGAAAAAAACCAGTAAATTTGTACATTGGAAGGGAAATAGGAACACTGGTAATAATAAAAAAAGGATATATTAATACAGAGTCAAGAGAACATATGAAGTTGCAATTGTTCACAAAATTTGGCAGAATATTTTATTGAAACAATATCATTTGGAAGGTTATTTCATAGTGCGATGGCGCGTGGCAATGCAGAATTATTGAATGACTGTGTGCGGCCAAAAATGCGCCTGAAGCTGAGATGATTATGAAGTCGACTAGATGTGCGAGAAGGAATTTCAAGTGACAAACGGCTGGACCACGAGTTATAGAAGTATTTATGAAAGAGGCATAGAAGGGCAACAGAGGGGCGGGAATCCAAGTCAGGAAGGGAAATATCACGTTTAATTTGGGTAATGCTAGATTGACGACTGTAATTAGAAGTTATAAAGCGGGTAGCACGATTTTGGATGGATTCCAATTTGTTTTGCATAGGAGCTTACGTTGTGCATGCAGAAATCGAAGAACCACGATTCTAGGTAGCACAAATAAACTAATCAAGCACGAGAAGGAGCTTCGAAGGAAATTAGCTATAGTATAGAAGAGACAATAAACACTTCCAAGTAACAGTGAACGTAAGAACAAATATATTCTGAGCCACGAAAATTCCCACTCGGGGTCACCAAATTCGTGCAGAGTGACTCAAGTCACTTCTATTCGTTAAGACCTTTGTCCCAAACAGCTATCTGCACATCCCATTGGTATCAGCATGATCGGCAATGTTTTCCACATCTGTTGTCTTGCCTGTTTGCGAAACACAAAACGAAATTTCGCCATGACTTCCCCGTACAAGGTGGAACAATTTGTCGGAGAACGCTGGTGGCACTGACGTTATCACAGTGCCATGTCTATATATATATATATATATATATATATATATATATATATATATATATATATAGTAACAGGATTTTTCAATGGGCGACGCGTATTTAGGGGAATCAGAAGCACAACTTCGCGGTTATCTTAGGTTTATTATTTACCCAACAGTTTCGGTCGGTGGACCGACCTTTCTATATATATATATATATAAATATATATATATATATATATATATATATATATATATATATATATATATATATATATATATATATATGTTCAGCATTATTATCATCAGCCTATATTTATGTCCACTGCCGGATGAAGGCCTCTCCCTGTGACCTCCAATTTACCCGTCTTGCGCTGGCCGATTCCAACTTGCGCCTGCAAATTTGTCAACTTCATCACCCCACCTAGTTTTCTGCCGTCCTCGAGTGCGCTTCCCTTCTCTTGGTATCCATTCTGTAACTCTAAGGGTCCACCGGTTATCCATGCTACGCATTACATGGCCTTCCCAGCTCCATTTTTTCCACTTAATGTCAACTAGAATATCGGCTATCCCCGTTTGCTCTCTGATCCACACTGCTTTCTTCCTGTCTCCTAACGTTAGGCCTAACAATTTTCATTCCATCGCTCTTTATGCGGTCCTTGACTTGTTCTCGAGCTTCTTTGTTAGCCTCCAAGTATCTGCCCCACATGTCAGCACCGGTAGAATGCAATGAGTGCACACTTTTCTTTTCAACGACAGTGGTACGCTCCCAGTCAGGATTTGGTAATGCGTGCCGTATGCACTTCAACCCAATTTTACCTCCATGCACACCAACCCACTATATATATATATATATATATATATATATATATATACTTGTATGGGAGGCATTGTTATCAACCTTTCTGTAGCTTAAAGCTAAAAAGCAAACCTATACATGTGTTCCAAAAATGAAGCTTCGCAATAAAAGCAACATTCATTCGTATCTATAAATCTACGTGATGCGGTCGGCTGGACGACACTTTCTCTGTTCCAGAACATTCCTCTCTTTGCAGTCTTCCGCAAAGCTGACTTGACACAAACACACACGCACACCCTGACAGACATTATATATATATACTAAGAAGTATAGGCGCACGTAGAAAATCAAAAAAGAAATTAATTTCGACGTTTCGGTAGGGTTCCGGCCTGCATCAATAGTCGATGCAGGTTGGACCCCGGCAGAAACGTCGAAATTAAATGTTCTTGCGTTTCTACGTGCGCCTGCACTTGTTTTAATTTAATAAACACGGGATCCGCAGAAATTATACCTTCACACACACACACACACTCACACACACACACACATATATATATATATATATATAACTGCTAAATGTCAGTCATTAGTGAATGCATGGGAAAGCTAAACTTTTGTATCCTTTGTTCTTGGCCATCTCTTTGTCCCTACAGTGGCGAGAAAATTCGCCTAGGTTTGAGGTCCGCTCAAGTTCGAGTCTACATAATAATATTTTCAGGAAGCTTAGGAAAACAACTATATTTCAGGATCACGGGCAACTCTGAAGTGCTTGAGCTCATTTTCTATGCTTTAGGGATATTTCGTTTCAAGAAGAAGATAGCTAAAGTTCTGTATAGTGCCGCAGCAGCACGAGACGTGCTCTAATAATTTGGGATACATGAGTGGCTAGAATTTATGCCTTAATAACTTAAGCCACTTCCCCCCCTCCCTCACTCCCACCCCCTCTATTTTTTTTATAACGTCCAGCCTGCGCCCCACTGCCTTTGAATGTCTGGGAGGAAAAGCCACCGAGCTGGAAACAACCTTTGCAGCTCAAGAATATTGGGCCCAGAATTCGCAGTAGTAGTAAAAGCAGGCTCAAAAATAAAAGAGAGGTAACCGTGATCTCACGGGAGCACTGCAGCAAAAGTCCGCAGAAGAACGCAGTATTTCAGGCTCGCAAAAACCCTCAAAAAAGAGTGTTTGAGAAGACATGCCTCATATTTATCACTTGCCAGTTCGCAAGCACATGAACAGCAGACAGCGTGCCATCTTACCCGCTCAACAGCGATATGATAAATTCGCGGAAGTGAAAGTGTCCTTTGTGAAAAACCGTGGGGGTCTTTTGTACGTGGACGCGGCGTTCGTTCAAAACTACTAAGGAAAAAGAATAAAAACTGGAATCGCGATAGCGTCTTCTTTTATCGTCTTTTTAAATCTTTTGCTTTATAACGGTGGAAATGGTCCGTTTGGAAGAATGTATAACGGCGTCTGCTTACATACTTTTAGACGAGCCGGGCCATATAACAAACGTCAGAAGTGCACCAAGAACTTGTGTGGATAGATGTTTTAGTACTTGGAAAGCCAGCAAAACCCATAAAGAACGGTGGATATGCAAAGACGATATTGCGCGTGCCTGAACTAGTTTTTGCGCCCGCTCTCTGAAGAAAATAAATGTTGCTGTAAAGCAATGCTAAAACGGATAGAATGAAGGTGCTTTGTCGTAACATACGAGGGTTGCTGGACACATGTGCATAGAAGATGTCACGGATCCCATTGGTGATAATGTATTATACTGGTAGGCACCGTGTCCTTTCATAACGCGAAACGAGAAAAGCGGGACCTCCTAATATTCTTCTGCTGTAAAATGTATTCTTACATTATCCGGTTTGATATCGCGCGCCACACATCTTTAGAGCGTGAGTTGGCGCAAGAGAAGAATGATTTCGGCAGTAAAAGGCTATTGCAATGAGACCCGCCGTCATAGCAATTTTTTTTGCGCAAGCTGAACAGAAAAAAAAATAGCTGGCCTCTACGCGGATAAAATGTACGGAACTTCAAATCCGCTAAAACGTTTGCAGAACCATTTTAATAGTTCATAGGGGAGTCTTGAGCTGCAAGGACTATAACTCTATGGCGGGAGAATCGATAATTATGTTTTTGCTCCAGCTAGATTCGATGCGTGATTAATAGCAAACGTGAAGCACTTGATTGATGGAATGTGATTGAATGAGCATTTCGTACATGACGTAAAATGGCGCCAGCACGTTTTAAATGGCATAGACGGGTTGCGAAGTTTAAACTTTTTGTGTGAAGTCCGACAAAAAAAAAAAGTGGGGAACAAATACGTATGGCGCATTCAACTACGTGTTTGTGAAACCTCATACGCTTGTTTAGTTCAGGATTTTGAAATTAATTTTCTCTCTGATGGCTTCACCTGGATATTTTGTTCTTGAACTTCCGTTCAACTTTGAAACAGGAAAAAAAAAAACATTTACTCACTCGTAGTGCGATGTCTTGCTCCAACTCCTTCATTCTCTGCAAGGAAAACAATGGCTTCTTAGAGAAAGAAAACTTCACAAAGTAGTAACAGAAGCTGACTGTACCGATTCAAGTAATGGTGATGCATATGTATATATAGTAAACGAGTCTTTCAACGTGCACAGTAAATATTAGATACAAACTATTTTAAAAAGAAGGCCGCTTTATTACATTGAATGACTTAGACTAGAAACGTTTGCCTACTTTTTTGACAAGAGCGAGCTTTCTAAGATTAATTTTACGAAAACAAGATGACGCAAATACTTCCTGGAAAAATGGCTGCCTGTGTACGTCGTGAGTACTTCTTTACCAGTTAGCAATTCCTTTTTTCTTCCGCGAAGAAGCCTTCACAAAATACATGATCACGTGTAAAATGGCCTCATATAGCCAATACATGAAGGGCTTTCAAAAAGCAAGAAACATTATATGGTATGAAGTACTATAACTGTGAGCCTACCTTATACCGGAAAAGCAAAGGTTTATAAGATTGTGAATACACTTTCATTCCTAGAGCTTCAGAACATTTTGCAAAAAGGACACTGCGTAATACAACGAAAAAGAAATCATTCGCTCTTCTAACCTCCGTATTCATAAATGCATATTAACTTGAACACCATGCTTGATTTGATCGAAATATGCATAGTGTAAATCCGTCTAGGAAAATGCAACGACCATCTTGGGCTCGTTCATGCCAGACGTCATTTAGATCAAGTAAAGCATGGGCTTCAAGTTAAGATGTCTTTCTGCATACGCGGGTAAGTGTCCAACAAAGTGAGCAGTAAACTGCCTAGAAATACACGAAAATGTATATAAAAGCTGGTTTTGGTGCACAACCGAGGGACCGCACCTAAGCGGTCACATTTTAAAGCGATTCTTCCTTTGCCTGCTTTCCCGGGTTTGTCGTGTCTGCTGCGTGCTGGCAAGCTACGTATCCTGGTTGGTATGTTTGTGGATGTACATCTACAAAGGTTATATACCCACCAAATTCTAGTATGAGCGAACGCGCTTGTGTAACACTTCTACGTCGATCGACAAAGTAGTACAAGTAGGCACTCTTCTGTTCTTCGAAAAAAAAAAAAAAACACGAGGAAAAATAAATTCCCACATAATAACTGAACAAAGAATTTCGGTTCAGAGTTTATACAATGGCGCAAATTATTGAATCCACTGTTTGACTTACTTGATTTTCGTTCAGTTATCAATTCAGTAGGCGCAACTAAGGGCTTGCTCGCTCTTGGCTAATCTTCCAGAATTGGTATGTCCCACTGTTTCCTAAGTACCAACTCGTTAAATGTAGCTAGATATGTGCCGTACTTCTCTGTACCTACATCTGTCATCACCATTCTTGCGTCACCAAGCGTCATACGTCACCTTCGTCGTCATCGTCGTGACATACACTGTAAAGGATTGCTGGCTCTCCCGTAATTGAGAGTAGATGTAAGCATGAAATGCCTACCACATGGCGCCTTTTGCTGCCTGGGGTGCTTTTCCGCTTTTCTTCTTCCAACAGTGCAGCGCGCTCAGCGTCTGTCGCTACATTTTTAGGAGCGAAGCTCCTTAGGCTCTCACGATGTCTGTTGTCGCCGTTGTCGTCGTAGCTCCCCGTCGCGCATGCAGCGCCCATACCGACCGCGCACAGATGTTGCGCTGCGCCGGCGCCGCTCCGAAACCCCTCTCCGAGCAAGCGCACGACGTCATGCGCAGAACCGTTCGCAGAGCGCACGCAGCGCGCATACCGACCACGCGCAGGTGTTGCGCCGGCGCCGCGCCGCTGTCGCTACACTTAGCACTGCAGTATGGAGGAGCGCGAACGTAAGTGCAAACGTCGTGACTCTGATCCGACACTTCGAGAACGAGACGCGGCAACCCAACGGCAACGCAGCGAAGCTAACCCACGTGAAGCAGCAGCACGCCGGCAACGGCAGCAATACCCCCAAGCGAAAGCTCGAGCAGCAGCCGTAATCTTCCAAGGAGCTTCACTCCATCATGAGCATTTACTTCATGGATCGGCTGCCATTTTTTTTCCTTCTTGTCGCGTCGAAGTGGTCGTTGAAAAGAGAACAGGCAACCCTGTCCTCAGCGCCAAAAGATGACAATAAAGTGTAAGGTGCCCTGTATCTGCCTTCTGAACTTCGCTATTGGAAATGATAAATAAAACTGCGGCGTAGTAGAAGTTACAGCTTGAGGGATATTGTGTACAAACACTAGGGAGCGATTGGAAGCAAAGTTTTTTGTAACTTGTTTTGGCTGTAACTCACGTATGCAATGCGGTCCTGTACAAAAAAAAAAGGGGGGGGGGGGAGGGGCAGAGCTCGCATTTCGACTGGTTGCCCGGGTGATCTCGTTTTATGCTAGCGCGGATGCCCGGATGCTCGCGTTTGAGCCTGCTTGAGTGCCCGGATAACGGTTATGGCTTTTGGCTCAAGGTCACTTAAAGGACGTCGACAACGGGATCTAAAAGCATTTAATGCTTAAAACGCCGCAATAATTGGCGGCAAATATCTTGGCAGCTCTATTTCGAAGCATTTAACCGTCAAAATGGCGGCAGGTGGCAATTTTTTTAAGCGTACACGATGAGCTACTGAACGCAGCAAGCAAATAAGTATCGTTATTATCACGAGCAATTTCTTCTGGTTTTTTAACTGGGTATACGTGACTCTCTCTTTCTCTCCTTGTTTACGGCGATGGAAAATTCTTGTCGGAATGATGCTGATGCCTTGTAAAAAATTATAAAGTCTCTGTCATCTTTAAAGTACCGGCTAGTTTTTACAGTGTAGCTGCGTAAACGCCTCCCACAGCGCATCCACCTGATTCGGTGTTTTCATTTCATCGTGCTTGTCAGCGTATTAATAGATAAGCATAAACATTTCACGATGCTTAGGTTATAACCTTTGTCGTCGACAACCATAAACATTGAATGAGGCGACAGGCTACGTGCGATGTGAGTAAACACAATTGCATGCATCACCGTTGTACGGTATTTTGAATAAACCCTTTCGCTAAAGCTTCCCTTCATATGTATTCCAACTGTGTAATCTGGACCTGCATAATTTTTAGCACAATCCACGAGTAAATGGCCATTATCAGAATGACTTTGTGCTCCTGTAATACAGTCGTGGTCGATTTGATGCAGTATGCTCGATCTCCCCACTGGCGGTTTTATTTATTGGAAAATGTAAGCAAACATAAATTATCAGGTTTAATGTCCCGCAGCTGCACAGGCGGTTCTGAGGGACGTCGTATGGAGGAGAGCTCCGCAGTGATTTTGACCACCTAAAGTTCTAAACGTGACATAAAGTACTTTACATGTGCAATTTGAAGACCATGTTCATCGGTATGCGACGACCGTGGCTGGGAAGCGAACTCACGACCTCGTGGTCTGCAGCACTACCCCTAAGCCACTGAGCTGCCGAGGCGGGTAAAGTATAAGGAAGTTTGTGCACTCTCTCGACGGCATTTTGCAAACTTCCCCGTTTGTTTTTGGCACAAGATTTTGTACATAATTTTAGTAGCACAACAGACCACCGATGTGGAAACGTTGGCTCTCGAAATTTGGCCAATCTTCATATGTGGGCCAAGAAGGACTGAATACTTAATGGTGCAGTTTCGAAGCAGAACTTAAACAAAGCCGAAGCTAAAGTCGACCGATGCCAAGCAAATATGATTCACCGGGGTCACCAGGACCTCACGTTCACTCGACGGTACTCTCAACTTCTCCGCCATGCGGACCACCCAAACTGTTAACAATGCCAAGGGTACGAGAATCAGCAAAATTGGTTTGTGACTGGTCTCAGGTCGTCACACAGCGGCAGACGCAGGCTTAGCATAAAGTATAGCAGGCACCAGAAGGCAACCGTTGACAGCGGTTGGCTGCAACGTATGACCACACCGCAACAAAAATCGAGTACGCGAGCTGTTATGGTCTACTGCTTGTGGCACCCGTCTGTCTGAATTTTCGCTGCCATGTCTGTTACATGTCAGCAGCGAAAACTACTACAAGGGCTGTTGTGGTCTTCATAGGAGCACCGGATTCGAATCCAGGATTTAGAGAGACCAACGTGTTAAGTACTGCATATGTACGCATATCTTCTTGCTGACCGCCTCATCACTTTGCATCCCTCTTTTTAATCTCTTTGCGCCTTCCTCTGTTCAGAGTAGCAGACCACAGCATAACAACTGAGGTCCATCTTTCTTGTTTTATAATTATCCTCCATCCTTACATTAGTAAAGTGAAAAGGCCAACACACTAGGCCTTGCTGGTTAGATATAAAAACTGTACGAGACAATGTTCAAGGAGTAAACTCGTGAAGCCACAGATAATTTCTGAAAGAAGCATGAGCTTGACACGGAAGTTGTCACGGGGCGGCTATGAAATATCCGAGTTTGAAGAGACATAACTTTTACAGGCTGCCTGGTGGCACAAACTGCACCGCGGACGTGTTTTCTTTTTCTTTTTTATTGCGATAACAATTATATGGACACTGCAGGCGCATTTCTACCTTCGTCGTCGCCGTCACTAGTGCCGTCGGCATCGCCGTGATGTTCCGTGTAAAGTCCAAGGGCGATAACATCGTCGCCGCACGCCCTATGCTGTATGTACGAGTGAAAGCGTGCGAGAGCGACTCGACGATGGCGGCTCAATCGCGCGCCGCAAGGCACCGGGAGGAGGGGCGGGAGGCGTTCTACTCTGGCGGCTGCTGCGTATGGCACGGTCGTACAGGCACTATCTTGAAAGCAAACTGTGCTGAGTCACAGAGTCCATATGCGAGGACGTCTCAAACGCTTCATGTGCGTTGTGTTCTACACCCTTAGTTCGAGTTGAGACTTTTGTCTCAACTCGAACTGCGACTTTTTTTTTAGTATGCCACTTTAGAGAGGAAATACGTTCGTTGGTAAAACAGGCATCTGTTTGGGTCTCAAGAATATCTGCTGCATTGATTAAACCATAGAAAAAGCTTCTTTCACCAAGAAAACTCTCTGGCTTGCTTACCGTGGGGTTGAAAAATATGGCTTCAGCAAAAAAATGACAGTTTGTCGTCGCTAATGAGAAGAAAAAAGAAAAGAAAACAAGATTACGCGTAGCAGTTGATGGTGCAATGAATTAGTGGAGGAAATCTCCGCAGATTCAAGACAAATTTTTGCGGTATTCGTGCTTATCGCATTTGTCATGTCATATCCACTCGCCCACCACAACTTCATAGAGTTTCTCAATATCTCGTTTGCACATAAAGCTACTTGCGACGTCGGCGGCATATTTTATTCTCTGACGAGTTTCGCTACTAGCCCGACTGCGCACACTTATCCAAACGCTTTAGAACACCGTTAGAGAAGATTGCTTTACTGAGAAATCCTTGCGTTTCATTACACATCGCCCCTGTACAGCCTATCCAAAATAGGAATAAACGGATGAGGCCGAAAAGAACTGGTCACGCAACAGAAAGTAATGTTGAAGCCAGTGTAGTACGCATAAGTATTACATGTATATTCGGTACACCACAGGTGATTATCGCATGGAATGTAGTGTTGCTTCTCTTTTTGCTTTTTCCTTGAGGGTTGACTTGCAAAGCCATTTTCGAGGTATTCTCCTGTTGTTGTAAAGAAACGCATCGCTCTTAAAGATACATTCAAGTAGATCTGGGGTAAGCGGTTTGAATGGTTCTGCGACCTGGCGCAAATAGGCCTCTTTATCTCAGCTAAGTCTTTATCCCAGCTGCCCCTATGCTGCAGATACCATTTGTTTACTAAAGGAAAAGTGTAGCGCACGACCTATAGTCATACAATGTAACGTACTGCGAGTGACTAGCATTTAAGGATGTCGAGAGAGCAAATAATTTTAAGTACTCAAAAAGAGTGTAGCGCTTCTCCATTCGACGCGTACACAGCAACGCAAAAATGTTACAACGCATAGTTATCGTTCATTAAGAATTCGCGCCGTCAGTGTAACGACTCGATCGCGAAGCTAACATATCGGGCAATGATTACCGGAATTGCTCACTGTCTATGAGCGTGTACAGTCATTCACTGCAAAGCAATCGGCACCGGCAATAATGCGACGCACCCTTCAAGTGCGACTAGAATCCTTAGTAAACCACGGTGAAGCTAAACGAGTTCTAGCCGTTTTGAGTATGCTGTAGTGCCACGTGAACAATGCTAGCAGCACGCCCTCTAAGCCATTCCTGCTCCCGCTAAGTCATCGCTGCTGTAATGTATCTATGCAATGTAGGCGCATGGAGAACAAAAAAAGAAAACTCAAACTGTTACGATAAGTATGAGGCAAGATTAAAGTAACGTTGCTTGAAGTGATAAAATATTCTGATGTGGATTTATCTTACAAATTAGTATTCCTTGATCTAAACTACTAGATGAGGCGGCCATTACTTACACGTGAAATCAAAACTTCTAATTGAGTAATTAACATAATTACTCTAAATACCTTTTTAATTAATTATATTACGGCACTTATTTCAATGAACGAATTATAGTCGCTGAGTTCGCAAGGCGTATCCACTTGGAACGAATTCTCAGGACTGAACGAGTTTCGAGATAATAATTGGTAACGTGTCCGACGAAAGGCATGGGCGTTCCAGTTAACTTTGTGCTTCAATGCATAAAACAGCGTTTTCCTCAAAAAGTTAACTGTAACACCCATGCATTTTGTCGGACACTTAGAAAATTAATATCTCGAAACTGGTTCGGTCCTGAGAATTTGTTACAAGTGAATACGCCTTGCGAACTCAGCGGCTATACTTCATATATTGAAATATGTGGCGTAATGCATTTAATTAAACAGTTATTTAGCGTAATTACGTTAATTATTCAATGAGGCGTTTTGATTTCACATGTAAATAATGGCCTCCTCATCGAGTAGTTTAGATCAAGGATTATAATTGTGCTATCTGCCACAGGCAATTTTTATTAATTTGATGCAGCTAAAATGAAACACCCTGTATACGACTCTCGTAGAGAATCTGCGAAAAAAGGACCTTCCGCATGACTGACTAAAGCGCCTTGTGTTTCCCGAAGGATCAGTTATACCCCGTGGAGAAACTTCACGTCTCCTTATCACATTCTTAAGAGAGACTGGTCGATGGACATCTGGGGAAACACCACAATGATATTATAAGATACGCTCGGGTGGAGCAATTGCCGGTCTTGTTCGCCAGGATAAACCCGCTCGTTGCTACAACCCACCACCACCACCACCATCATCACCATCAAGTATACATACCTTGTCATTTCAAAATTAATAAAACAAACTGAAAAAAAGTCACAGAAAAAGGTGGACTAGGGAATATATACTTTCTTTCGTTGGCTCCCAGGTAAAAAATGGTATTAAGAGAGGCTTCTAATTGATATTTTTATATAATCAATGATGGTAACAACATAGAAAAGAGTTGGCATCTATTTTTTGTATATGCACTCAAAATTTCAACGTTCCATTTATTCTATTCTTGGTGTCCCTAATGTGGGTCCAAAGAGGCATGGCTGCCTGAGTAGTTTAGGGGGCCTTGGTCATGAGGCCCCCAGTCACGAGGAAAATCAAGAAAACTTCTTGTCTTTCAAGTATCTTCTCTGGTGAATGGTGGACTTGAATGTGCGGGAGTATGTTTGAACCCTTAGGGAGGAAAGAAATGCAGTTCAACGCAGAGGATGCCCGATGCCAAACTTTGGATCGTTAGCTTCAGCTCGCTCAGCGAATTTGTAACTTTACGCGTTTTAAGTGAATATAATGTACAAACCGACGTAGGCGGACGTCATTGCTTTTATACGATAATACGCTGCCTTGTATCCACAGTTTTCTTGAAGTACTTTTCATACGACTAATTAAATCACACTCTTCTTGAATGATTGAGAGAGACCAAAACGGTGACGTTGTGGCCGCTGTAGTGGCACAGACAGTTTCAACAACCACTCCATCTCGATCATCGACTGTTTAATTTCTTCCTGCTACTGTCTGCGTGCTTTTGCTCGTTAATTTATGTAAATAATATAGAGTAGAAATCTACCGGTTGTTTTTTCTTTTGGTCTATGCGATATTCCGACTTTTCCGGACCAGCGTCAAGCTGTTGCATGACATTGCGCAAAATAGATGGAAAGGACGGCAACAACGAACTGCAGTTGCTAGAAAATTCACACCCTCTACCTTTCAGAAGATCAACTTATGTTGGTTGTCGAGTGAAATTGGGGATAAAATGTTTGGCCCTCCTTTAAGCCCTTAGTTCACAGCACGCCTATAAAAAGGTGAGGAGGTTCCAGCAAACCGCGTCCAATGAGCCATCTTGGCTGAACTTCGCTAATTGGAGTAGAACAGTGTGCGTTCCCCATATCACGTCGAAACCACTGAGCGTGCCCAATTAGCTTGGGTTGGTCATGGAGGCTACTCCGCAAGATGCATGCTGTGCGAATGACGTCGCGCTCCGCAACAGGTTTCAGAGGTATCCAATTTTTTTCTCTTCACAACTTCGGAAAATATTGCGGTGGTGCCTACCTGCACTCTTGCTTTCTAAAAGTTCCAATTTTAGCTAAAAGCGAAGAAATGGTACAGTAAAATTGTGAGGACCAGCCACAAACTCACTACACGTTCTACGTTCTTACAAAGGAAGGAAAACTTTAGCCAAGAGTCGACGCAATGACTACGCTAAAATATACGCTTAGTGCTTGCGCCAGAAGTCCTACTAAGTAGCAGAAAGAGGATAGTTTGGGAAAATATGTGCAGTTCGAAGCACCTATAGATCATTGATAGAGAACAACTCCCCCTACGCAGTGTGCAGTGATACCACATCAGTGAATAATGAATGCCGAGACATTCTCGGCGGACAGTAATGTGGCAAACCAATTGCGATCACGACCTTCTGAAGGGTGGGTTTCATTGGAAGACATTACGAGGCCTTCGCCCCCCGGCAACTGCGGCTACGCTTTCTTCTTTCGATTCTCTTCTATCACATATCTGTCTTTTTATAGCTGTCTCATGCTTCGCGAAGTGAACCAATAAGGGTGCAATCATAATAAATGCAACGCACTGTATACGTCCATGTCATTAAACTTTCAAACTTTTCTCCTTGCGGAAAAATTTCGCATTTAGGTACGAAGTCGTTCTACAAGAGAGCGCATTAGATATATTAACGTACTATTTATTACATGACCCAGAAGCACAATTAACAATTAAGAGCAATCGCATTGTGTATTGATATATCACGCTATTGGCTTCAACGTGCGGCTTTGTTGCTCCTGAGCTGCAATGCCGGAGGTGCACATTAGCGTTCGTGGTATATACAACTTCAGCATGACGGCACTTTCCCTTAGGATATAGCTTTTAAGCCATACTCGAAATAGTTCTATGCGTCAGCGGGATAACAATAACAGAAACCGGCAAATTAAGTATTAAACCAATTTGATAACGTAAGAGCACAATTTTACTCGCATAACTAAACCAGAACATACCAGTGAACGTTAATAAAGGAATGTGTGTCCAGAGTGCTCCGCATAAGTCCCATGGGCACTAGATGGCGACGATAAAGTGCAGGACCAAAAAGCTTCTTCGTCGATGTCGTTCAGCAGGAAGCGAGCAGCGGAATTTAGTGGTTTTTCAAGCCTGGGCTGTCACATCTTGTGTTGAAGAACTTTTGAGTATTCCCAGGTTCGGCAAAATTTTGAATCGCCGAGGCATGATATTATGGACATAATAATGTTTTCCAGGCCTGTGCCTTAATCTGTGTCTAAAACTTTTCGTTTTCGTCGAAAACTCACAATGCGCCTTGCGTGTCCACAGATAAAGAAAAAGCAAATATACCCAAACACAATAAAACAGTACCATCCCTGGAACAGGGAGATAACGGAATTGCTCCAAGCTTTTACCCGCCGCCTGCTCACCGCAATCGTAAATTGTATAGCACTGAACGCGCTGTATATCACGGCCTTCGCAAACAAGAAACGGGCGGAATTCTAAGCGTACTCTGGCATCAGAACACACTGCCGTGCTTCTCTCTTAAACAAAAGAGCGCAAACGACGTCGGAAACCAGTAAATGCCACAGGAGACACAAAAAAATGAAGTGCAATAAACTTGAATTGCACCCAAGCTGACACTTTTTGCTTTTTCGGCCTATTGCTTGGCGAGCATCTGACAATGCTGGCAAAGATTGGGGAAAGGAGATCGATTTGGCAAAAATTATATTTGCACTGGACTAACACAGCGCGATGATCGGGGCCAGCCACCTGTGCATCAAAAAGTGATCTTACACTAACAAGCGTTCTAGGCCGGCTCAATTTTTCTGTATTGATAAATCAAGCCAATAAAGCTGCATATTATGCGTGTTGTGAGGTCACTCATTTGAAAAAAAAGAAATTATGAAGATCCCACCTACTCTGAGAATCGATGTATGTAAAGTTCATTTGCAAGCGACTGTCCAGCATCCTTTGGCGTTCTTCAAAGAGTTACTGTAGATAGATGAACGTGTTTGTTTGAAACAACCAATTGCTAGTTATGTGATACGGTGTGTGACGTACTAAACAAGCCAGACGCTGATTAACCCGTGGTAAGTAGCTAGCGCGGGTCTCGCTAGCACTTTCGGGAGCTGCCGTCCAGGGATGCTATGTAGGAAGGCCCCCGAGTGTGGCAAACTTCGGGATTTCCGCGAGCTCTGGCGGCGCCCTCAGGTGAATGAAGTAATCTGATCAAGACATGAAATTCAACCCTCGGGATGCATTTAGTTTCATTGGCTTATCTAGATTCACACTTGGGTTATCATTTGAGCGTTACATTATTGGGTGGTCAATAAGGAAGCCGTCACATAGTAAAACCGTCGTTGCCTTATAAATGCGAAGCATTTCTTGCCGGCGGCTCTGTCTGTTGTACCGCGTCCCACACCCCCACAGCGCATGCGCGTCCCCTCCCGGTCTCTCTTCTCTCATACGCTCCCCCCTTTCTCTCCTCTAGGAATCCGCAGCGGCGCGCTCGACAGGTGGTGCGCCAGCTGCATACTCCCCTGGGGGCGCCACGGTAGTTCCGCAGGTATGAAAATGACGGAGCGCGTGCTCCTCATTCTCTCTCCTGTGCAGGCACTGCGATGAGCGCTCGGGCCGCTGCCGCGAAACCATCTCCCGCTCAAGCTAACCATCTCCCCGCTGCTTCACATCCACACATGGTTCCCTTTAGCGGGAGATGGAGTAATTTTTTTCTTTTGCTTATTGTTCCACCCAATACATTCTATACCTGTCCAAGGCAGGTATAGAAAAAAGGTATCTTTTAATGCATTTGAATGAAAGGGTTGGCGGTACAATTCACCACATCTGCCCTGTTCGCATTGGACGGCGGATAGAAAGATGATGTCCGAAAGCGGCGAAACTGCAATGACGCGTCACGGAAAGGCCAGTGGCAGGTGGTTTACGCCGAGTGTGTAGATATAGGTAGCAGGACAGTCACAGTATTGCGATGCTGTGATACTGGGTTGATAACACGAAACGGCGCTGGTGCGTGACATGGCCCAGTGTCACAAAATAGCGCATATTCTAAGCACGCGTCATGTGTCACGCAAGCCAGCGGAATAAGCACGCCGACCCCGCAGCAGCTTCAACAGAGGGGGAGAGCGCCTACGCCTGAAACAGCCCACGCGACCAACGGAGGCTAGAAGAGTCGACCAGTTACGCGAAGGCGACGGTAACCAGAGACAGAGAGGGCGCGCCACAACACCCTCTCAGACCGCGAACTGAGAGAGAGAGAGAGAGCGAGGAAGCCCGAGCGCGCGCCAACAGGATGAGTCACAAACCCCCTCGACGACGCTCCGACGGCGGCGGTCGAAGATGTGAGAATTGACTAGAAGATTCCCAGGCTTTGGCCATGCTACGGGATCCCAACTTTACCCGAAGGTTCCAGAACCCCCGGTGAAAGCTTTAAAAGCGCCGTACGGGAATCAGAAGGGGGATCAGATCGCGCCGGTGAAGAGATGTAACGTGAAGACTGACCGTTTGCGGAAGAAGCGGATTCCCCGCCCAGCTAGTCAACGATTTCATCGAGCGTCTGCATTTCCGGAAGAACTTCCTTCTTCGAGATTTGCCTCGACTTACGCCGATATCGTCAGGCTCAAGACCAGCACGGGTGAGTGTGATTGGACACTTCGTGTTCCTATTCATTTTGTACTTTACGTGTTGGACTCTTAGTGCTTGTCGTGAGTTATTTTCCTGTGTTTTGTGAATACCCATCTGAATTGTATTGTGACGTGTCTAGCCTAAGTGTGCACGTGTGTGTGTGCCTTGTCTGAAAAATAAATTTTATTGTGTTTTGACGACCCTGGGCTCTGACTCGGTCTTTGGACAGCAACTGGCGTTCACTGGCGCACCAGAGAGCCCCTTACTAATTGTCTTGCTTTCGTGGGTATAGTTTCATTGGAATTTGGTCCGGCGTTGGCGCCTCGTTCACGGGGTGTGTGACAGCCAGTCTCCTGTGCTTCAAACGAGGAAGCAGCGTGGGCAGTGTGCGCTGCGTGGTGACATACGCAGCTGTATCTGTATATTTCGTTGTCTGCTGCGTTCACGCATTCTGTGCTTTCTTTGTTCACTGACTGCCGTCAAGCAAACTCAAGCGAGCGAAAACTCAAGACATCCTGCATTGCGCCCGAGGTTGACGTTCGGCTGAGACCGGTCAGTAGGCGGCGAACAAAAAATTTTAAAAAGACGGAAAAGAAAATGACGGTGGTGACGTCATGGCTAAAGTTTTGTTTTTTACTGGCAGAGAAACGTTACAACATGTTCCGTTACGAACTCGGTTGATGCCGAAGTCGGTACAATGTCGCCCAGCGGCTTCGTAGCGTTATCTGCTACGAGAAAAGTACCGGGCAATGTGGGCCGATCCCTAATGCCGGGGTGCAGAATGCACGCTCGTGACGACCGGAAAAGATGGCAACGGTCGGACGTGCTCTCGCTCGTCCAATGCGACGTAAGGCGTGTGTCCGTCATCTCAAAAAGCTGGTTGCCGTTGGCACGAACGAAATATGCGTGCGATTGTGGCCCAACGGTTGTTCTGAGAGTCATAAGATCGATCACATTATCGAATACCTAAAGTAATAAATTAAAATTAAATTATGGGGTTTTACGTGCCAAAACCACGATCTGATTATGAGGCACGCCGTAGTGGGGGACTCCGGAAATTTGGACCACCTGGGGTTCTTTAACCTGCTCCTAAATCTAAGTACACGGGTGTTTTCCCATTTCGCCCCATCGAAATGCGGCCGCCGTGGCCGGGATTCGATCCCGCGACCTGGGTCAGACGAGATGCGGCGCGCTAGTTTTTGATAGACCTGTTCGCTATCATCGGACCAAATGAAAGAAACATCCATTTTTTGTCAGCTCGGTCAGGCACTTTGTCATATTTGAAAAATCCTTAATGAGAGCCCTGAAGTTGCCTGCTAGTCCAAGGAAAACTCGTAGCGAATGAAGGTCATGCGGCTTCGTAAGTGTGGAAATCCGACGTACAGACTCTTGTTTGGTACTTTTGGTAGCACCGTCGAACACTCTACCGACAAAAATGACCTTCGGCTGAATTAAATCACTCGCTTTTTCATTTATCTTCAGATCGGCATTGCTGAGTGCTAGTAAGGCCTTCGCCAGGTGTTTGGCGTGCTCCTGCTCAGACCTCGAATACAGAATGATGTTATCGATGTAAACATTGCAAAAAATTCCAATATATGGCTTTAGAACATTGTTCATCATCTTCTGAAACCATGCGGGTGAGTTGTTCCAGCCAAAAGGTAGTCGGTTATATTCGTATATGTCGAATGACGTCACGACGGCGGAAAACGTTTTAGTCTCCTCTTTCAGTGGCACTTGCCAGAAGCCCTAGAGCAGATCCAAGCGAGAAAAGACCTTACAGCCCCTGGTTTCATTGATGATTTCGTCGATAAGTCGCATTGGAAATGGAAATAGAGAGAGAGAGAGAGAGGTTTATTTGAAGAAAGGCAGAGAGGTCGGCTTGAGCGTTAGTTTTCTCTGGCCTGCTACTCTATACAGGGGAAGGGAGGCGGGATAAAAAGAGCGATGAATGACGATATGATAAGGAGGTGCGTATATACATGTCCATCACGTTGAGGTCATACTAGAGTCGTGCATCGAGTCCAGTGGCTTGAAGGAAGTCTACAGTCGCTTCGATGACCACAGCTGCATTGTTGGCGTCAGGTCAAGAACATAATACAATCTCGTCAGATATTGGACTTTTAGTCACTCGTTGAATGGTAGAAATGAGGCTCTGCCGTTCTCGCGCGTACCCTGGGCATGAGCAAAATATGTGCTCAAGTGTTTCGGCACTTGGCAGTGATCGCAGTTGGGACAAGTGTCACTGCATCCGATGATATGCGTATAACGCCGCGTGAGTGCAACACCAAGACGAATCCGGTGTAACATACTTGTTATGCTCCTCTTCAGTTTATGAGGCATGCGGAACTTGTGTCGTCGATCGCCTGTGTCGTCGATCAGGATTGGTCCAGTACTCAAGTGTAGAGTTCCGCATAACGCACCGAAGCAGGGCATTCGTGTCTGTTTGTGAGAACGCAATGCTTACTTCTGGCACATTATTTACAGCTATTTTAGCTTCAGCGTCTACTTGTTCATTTCCTATCACGCCACAGTGTGCAGGTATCCACTGAAAGGTGACGTGGTGGCCGCTTTTGGTCGCAATTTTGAGAAGCTCTGCGATTTCTAGAGCTACAATATAATAAGGGCCTTGTCTCATAACGCTTCTCAATGGCTTGAAGAGCGGGTTTGGCATCCCAAAATAAAGTCATATGCGTGGAGGCTCTCTTGCAAGGAATCGTATTGCCTCACGGATAGCAACAAGTTCGGCGGCAGTTGAAGTGGACTTGTGGTCTAATTTAAACCGTCGATCGATGGACATTTGCGGGATGACAAAGGCTGCGGCGGAGGCACATGGGGTAACAGAGCCATCGGTATACACGTGTGAAGTACCACTGTATGCTGTAAAAATGTGCGATAGGGTAAATTGCTTAAGGCCAATGGATGAAACACAGGACTTCCTCGTAATCCCAGGGATTTGAAGTGTAACAAGCGGTTTAGGCAGGACCCACGGAAGTGCTCTAGGAATGCATGGGGAAGAGAATCTAAACGGCAGAATGTTCTCATGACGCACTATAGTTCTTGAAAAACTGCAGTTTGGGTTTGTGACAGGGAGTGCTGATAGGGGATGTTGCATATCTCGGGTCAACAAGCGTAGGTGCACTCAAAGAGGTTCGCAGAGCACATATACGTTGATGGGACAAGCCCGAGCTTCCACGATGGCTCCATTGGTTGAGGTGCAGCGTGGTAGGCCCAAGCACGTGAGCAATCCTTGAGCTTGTATGCTCTCTAACGTCCGCACACAGCTGGGTCTCATGTTCGACAGCACCGGCATGCTGTATCTTATATAGCCTACGAACAGGGCTTGGTACAATTGAAGAAAAGACGATTCCAACGGGCCCCATCTTGTTCCTACCACCACCCAAAGCACAAGGACAAAACTCTTCAGTTTTGACTTCAGTGCAGTGACGTGCCTTGACCAGGATACTTCACGGTCGATGGTTACACCAAGGAACTTGTGGTGTGTTACATAAGGTATCGATGTTCCTTTAACGACTATCGGGTATTTAGTCATTTGTTTACGCGTGAAGGCAAGCACTGCACATTTTTCAATTGAGAGTGTGAGGCCTTGACGTCGTAACTACGTGGCTGTAATTGTCACTGCACGTTGCAGACGCGCACGCAGTTGTGGACGCGTAGCTCCAGATGCCCATATGCATATGTCGTCGGCATATGCGCTAATCTTTACTGTGTTGGGAAGCTCAGACGCAAGTCCAATCAATGTCGCATTGAAGAGTGTCGCACTGAGAACTCCTCCTTGGGGAACACCGCGGTGAATATTATATTGACCGGTGTCTCCATCGCTTGTCGACATATATACGGTACGGCCATTGAGATAACTAACGATCAAATTATATAGTCGGCCACCAATGCCTAAATCATCTAGCGCATCAAGGATCGCGTAATGCAGAACATTGTCATAGGCGCCCTTAATGCCAAGGAATACTGCCCCCACTAATCTGCGTCGACTTCTTTCTTGTTCAACATCGGCGATAAAGTTGACCACACCGCCAATGACAGATCGGCCTCTTCTAAACCCATGCATAAATTGGGGAAAGCAGTTATTGCTTTCTAAGAACCACTCTATTCTAGACAGTACCATCCTTTCCAGTACTTTGCCGACGCAGCTGGCTAAGGTGATCGGCCTGTAGGAGGAAAGTTCATTAGGGCACTTCCCTGGTTGGAGCAGTGCAATAATTCGGCTGCATTTCTAATTGGCAGGAACATTTCCCGATTCCCACGAGATGTTATAGTAGGACAACAGGATATGTCGTGCTTCTGGGCCAGGATGACGGAGGGCAGCGTACGTGATTCCGTCTGAACCTGGAGCCGATGAGCGTCGGGAGACAGAAATTGCAGCGTCAAGTTCTTGCGTCGTAAAAGGCACCTCGAGACGCTCATCAGGTGACGGGGGTGTAATGGTGGTAAGAGCTTCCATTTCGGTATTAGAGGTAGCCACCACAAGTTTGCAGTAATCATTGGCCACCTCCAATTCTTTCCGGCCTTGATGTAGATACACGGCACGGAATGGGTGGCTTTGTTGTAGACTCGTCTGCAGACTTCGTACTACCCGCCAGATCTTAGATAAAGGCTGTCTTGGGACCAGAGAGCCGCGGAACGTTCGCCACCGCTGCCTGTCAAGCTTGTCGAGATGCCTATAAGAACGTGTCGTTGCCCTCGGCGACTGGCTGAAAGGTCTGAGGGAGACTTCGTTTTTCTGTATTGTCGTTCTGCGCGGCGGCGGATTGCACGAAGGGCCTCGTATTGTGAATCGATCGCTGATCTGTGCATCGGTAGGTTAACGTGTCTCGTTGTGTCACGCAGAGAAGTAGCAATGATGTCCTCAATCTCGGATGGTGTAGGCGTGCACTGACATCTGGTTTTGATAGCTGCCTTAAATTTTAAGGAAATAAGTCAGTCTGTTTGTTGACCTGCCCGTAATTAGTGCCGAAACGAAATGTGCCATCTGCTTTAGGAGCAATGGTGATCGTCGAACCGAAGGCGGAGGCTCATGGGCGGATTACACCGGCGTCAAGCATCTTCTGTATTTCTTCCTTCAAGGAATGTTTCTTCTCTCGCGACATAATATAGGCCTTGAGCTTCATTACAGTCTTGTCGCGAAGTTCAAACGGCACTTAAAACGTTGATGTGGCCTTTGGATAGCCCCCGACACATATTAACTCTGGATACAGCTTGATAACGTCCGCCGCTGTAATGGGCTTCCGTTGAAGTTCATCAAGTGAAACGAAAGACATTTGGCGGTCATCCCGAGTGGTGACTTTCCCTTCCGAGTAGAGGTTAAGTCGTAGCTGTTGCATGACTGGGCGAGACAAGAGCAACTGATATTTTACTATATCGAGTACGAGATCCTTAGTTAAGGTGCTTGTTCCTTTGCACATGATTAACACTTCCGCTTACTCATTATACGTCTGTTTCGTGCCGTCGTAACCATAGACCATCACAGGACAATCTTTCACGATGCTTAGGTCCGGAATTTCGCTCTTGTTTACAACTGTTATCCAAGCTCCACTATCTACTAAAGCCTTGACGTCCTTCCCATTTGCTTGCACAGAAATGTACACAAGCTTGGCACGATCGGTAAGGAAGATGGTCTCTTGAAGTGAGAAAGGGTGAACTCCCGATGTGAACTTGGTCACAGTTTTACACTGCAATCTGTGATCTTCATTAGATGAATTACTGTAGACGTTATAAGCACGTTATTGATGCTGCAGAGTACATAAGTCTTTCACATTTTTAAGAACGTCATCCACAGTATGCGGCATTCGTAGTTTGGCATCGTGCTACATGTTCTTAGGAAGTCCTAAAATAATCAGAGGTATGAGCGACGAGTCCGATAACGTACAGTCAGCAACATGTAGCAGCCTTTTCCCCAAAAAATATTCTACCAGGAGAAGGAGGAATAAACTTTTATTTTAGAACCAGCACTTTATGATGGCCGGGCCTAAGCCTCCCATGAGGGGACGTCGAGGGCTTGTCTCGCCCCCGCCTCACGGGCGCGCTGGGTCGCCCAGGTTTGGTCGTCGAGGGCGGAGCTCCGCAAAATCTCACGCAACCTCGACGAGAGGGTCATGGTGTTAATTTGTGCGTAATGTGCTGGGCACTCCCACAGCATATGCGGAAGCGTAGCCGGGTGAGTGCCACAGCACCGGCAGTTGGGCGTACTGTAAACTTCAGGGAATATAAGGTGGAGGCGGGCAGGTGAAGGGTACGTATTTGTTTGTAGCAGACGCAGGGTGGTAGCCTGCGCCCGGCTGAACTTGGGGTGATGTGGGGGGAAGGTTCGGCGACTGAGGTAAAATGCCTCAACGAAATCGTTATAAGTGGTGTCGAACTTGTTTCCAGTGTCTCCGGGGCGCTTGACTAGGCCTCGCGCAATGGAGTGGGTGACCTCGTTGAGGTTGGGAAGGTGTGGGTGGACAGGGCCTGCATGGGCCGGGAACCATGTCAGGGAGATCATGCTGTCTTCCGAGTGTGGTGCTTGGCAGAGGATACGAAGAGCTTGAGGATGGCGGGAATTATATTTGAAGGCTATAGGTATATCCCAACTATGGAGCTTACCCTCGGAGTAAGACGTCAAGAAACTGTCTTTCCACTGAGCCCACGGCCGGTGCCCTCTTTCCGTGATTCTTAAGTCATGGCAGGTTTTCGCTATGCCTCGTAGGTACAAGTGCATATTAATAACCATGCCAAGATCTTGTCGCCAACCATTTTGGTTGCACGCGTACTCATAAAAGCTCAGCCAGGCTTGAGCGTTTGCAGATTATGAACCTTCATAAACATCCGGTTTTACCATTTCCAACGACGGCCTCCGAGAATGCTGGAGGACGTTTTTCGTTGCTGGTGTTGTTTGTTGCTGGTGTTCACTGTTTTTCTGCTCGAATTACATTACATGATGAAAAATGTCTTCCTCAATCTCATATTTCCGGCCTTGTTCCCTCATGCTGGTCGTACACAGTCACGTACTTCCACCAATAGCAAAAGGTCGTGTTCGTCAGTGCACCAAACAAGGGATCAGTGCTGACCCGTAACAGCGAACTGTCTTCCGTGGAAAAAGCTTGCCACAATCGCGTGCCTGTCACCATCCGTGCAGATATCGGTGACCTTTGGTGCGAGAAAACAATAGGGACAATGCATTCGAATTTGAATGTCAAGTAATTTAATTAATGTCTCGTGAGTATGCAGGCTTTCGCCTTCATCCTCTTTACCTTTGGCTAAAGCGACTGTCAACGTTTTATTGAGGCCTGACAAAGGCCAGATAAGAACCTGCCTAGCTATACTAACCGCTAAGTGGCTGAGATGAGTAAAAAATGCTTCGGTTAAAACAATGTGGCCCGTAATTATGATGAACAACCTTTTTTTGGGGCATTTTGCAAAACATTTACCAGTCCTTCTCCTGTCGAGAAAATGGGGATAAGC
This sequence comes from Dermacentor silvarum, assembly GCF_013339745.2. Taxonomy (NCBI): domain Eukaryota; kingdom Metazoa; phylum Arthropoda; class Arachnida; order Ixodida; family Ixodidae; genus Dermacentor; species Dermacentor silvarum. The sequence goes on from NC_051159.1 coordinate 119,258,063, forward strand.
GAACCTTGTCGTGTGTGTATCTGACCTTCGTCCGGATAACGTAAAGTTCACGACATGTCACGGTAATAAAACATAAACATTTATTAAATTTATGCATCGAGGGAAGGAAACGTACAACGCAACGGAAGGAAAAGTTGCACGAAAGGGAACGAAAAGTAGTAGGAAAGGGAAGGGAAAGTAGTACGTCAAGTACACGCACGACAACCTTCGCTTGCACACATTTTCTCAACAGGGAAAGGGCTGGTAATTTTCTTCCTTTTTCTCTTTCTCTATTTTTCTGTTGGTCTCTTTTTCTCTCTCTCTCTCTCTTTATTTCTCTTTCTTTCTCTCTTTCTTTTTGTCTCTGGTATGTGCCATTGAGCTTGGAACCTTTCTGCACTATCACCAGGATGGGCCCACTTTTCAGCATGACACCACCAACACCACCACCACCGCCACCGAAACTTGTGAGCCTATAAAGCTTCTCTTAAAATGTGGCCGCCACATGGCTTATTAGAAGGTCATAATTGTGCTGTCTGTGAGGCGTACTGGGTGTGCCGTTGCGCATTTGCGATTTCTGTGAATTCTACTGTTGCAGTTTATGTAATTTCCTATTCACGTGGCAAGACCTACATTGGGCCCCATGTACATTGTGCTCCCTTTCATTGCCGCATGTGGCTGTGCGGCGCATTGTTCGATAATACTTAGAATAAATATAGGTTGAAGTCTCAGATTGCGAGAGAAATGATTGAAATACATTTTACACCAGTCCATGTTACTGAATTAACTTTTAATTGTGTTACCGCACTTGTGTTACCGTATTCTATTCATTTATTCGTGTTTCTTGTGCTATTTTGTCATGTCAATGAGTCGCATCAATTAGCCCAGCACTTCGTCCTTATGTTGTGATGACAATGGTCTGTTGTTACGCACCACTGCAGTGTTCGTCCTTCTCCGTCATGAAACGAGATCAGCGCTGAGAGAGCACCAAAGACGCATTTGTCCCGGCTGAGGTGTCAGTATAATAAACATGCTCCCTTGAAAATCTTGTGCGCCACGTGTTCTTTAACAGTCAGATGGTACTATTTCTCTACGTGAATTTTTATAGTGAGCATCTTTTACTTCACTCACTCACTCATTCACTAAGAATAGAATGGAATTGTAGTTGATTCGTACATTTACGAAAATGTCCAGGGGCACCGGGTATAAAAGGCACATAGCTTCGCCAGATGATGCGACGGGCGCCTTCGATGAGCTCATGCAGTTAATAATACGAGCAAATGACTTTTGACGTTTTCTCATATTCTTAATAAGATCGTTGCTATTGACTTTGCTACTTCTTCGTTGCCTTTTATTCAATGTAGCACTCGAATCACTGGTCCAGCCAATTAGGTCTTCTCCCTTGAAACGTGTGCATTGCTGAATCTACGATGATATTTTATCTTATCTCTATGAGGGCCAGGCAACAGCCTAACCAAAGAAAGCTCGAGCTTGATCGCTATCAGCTTCTAGAGGTTACGGGGAAATAGAGTAATATTCAATGAGGTGCCTTTCGCAACAATAAAACCTAAACAGAATCAAATTTCAATATGTGCGAATTACGCTAATGAATGTTTAGATAACTGACTGCTAAGTTAATATTACAATATATATACTGCGTTCTAACGGCGACGCAAAAATATCGCCTTAGCTACGAACTCAAAATGCAGGGGCACTATATTAAATATTAAAGAGCACTATCTCTTCGCATTCCGCATTATTTTTCTTTCGCAAGCTCGAAAGGGTTGAATACATAAATCAGGCATAAATGGAATTGCCATAGATTCAGGATCAAAATGAAAGTGATTTAAAACCATGCACACACATACTGGTTCCAGAAGGTGGTTTTATAAGTTCGTCTAAGAAAGTGAGTTTATCTGCACTCTTACGTTTTATAGCGCACTGAATAACGCGCATAATCCAACACACTTAGGTAATCTTGTAAAAGTTTATGCTTCATCTAAAGCACCATCACCAAGACTGCCGGCTGTGATGCACTTCCGCAATAGCAGCAAGACTGATTGTCAAGAATTCTTCAAGGGCCGTTATATGTTCCCGCGAAGGCTGAAAATTTCATAGGAGGATCGTTTGAAAAGATTTTACAGAAGTACAAGTACAAACATAAAACGTGCGCTCAATATTAAAGAAATTAGTCTCGACAAAACATTTAAGGCATTTCGAAACACACACACACACACACACACACACACACACACACACACACACACACACACACACACACACACACACACACACGCACACCACACGCACACGCACACCACACACACACACACACACACACACACACGCACGCACGCACGCACGCACGCACAAAAACTGCATAGAGGCACAGTGAGTTATATAGCTACCCCGATGTTTCCGTGCGCTCTAAATAACTCTGCCTGTAATGATGGCTGCCAAAGTTGTTATGGTTTGCGAGTACGTTTGTTACACCTAGCCAGGCGTAAAGTGGCGTATAAAAATTTGATTAATAGTGTTTACAGAAATGCAGATAATGCTGGTTATTTGTAATCTGGAAACTTGGCATCGGTATAACCTGGAATCTGCGTAAGTTAGAAAAATTGCGGAAGTATCGTGAATGGCAAAAAATAAACAGTGTAATGACAAAACGCGTCATGTCAAAATACAGGAACTATTACCCGAACCATCGTCATTGCCTTTCATATCGGCAAATTTTCATTGCTTCTTTTTTCCCGACGTCTGAGGTGTGTAAACATTGAATATTGCATGATGCCCAATAACTACACAGGGTTATACCTAAAATTCAGCGAGACCTTTCTCCCAACACATTATTCGATTCGATAAGTGCCTAGAAACTTGAGTGCGGCTGACTTTTCAGAGCTCGAAGAACACTCCAGTAATGTGGATACTTGGGCTTCTGCTTTCCGCGCTCAAGCAAGCATTGTTTCAGGGTATCTTTGGCGTCATCATAAGGCCGTGCCTCTTTACATTTCTCTCCCTTTTTTTTTTGTAAACACAATAAACCAAGAACATGTTCACGCTATACGCTACATTTTCCAAGAAAAAAAAACAATAAAGAGAAACAGTGAACGCGAAGTTCTTACTGCCTCTCCAAGCCATACTCTTGCACTAATCTTATGGAGGACTGTAAATTACGCACTCCCTGTTTTTCTACGCCGACGCGTAAAAAAGAATATATAGATTATTTTCAACAAAAGGTCTAAGCAGCACTTCATGCTCCGTGTGCTCTCCAGTGCGTCATTTTTTTTATCTCTGCGTCCCAATAGACATAAGAACGAGAGGGTCCGGTGGTTCCTTCTCCATGTGGAAAGTGAAGTGCTTAAGCACATGAAATGAGACACGGGGGCAACATATTACCTATTTTTATCGGGAATACCATTCTTAGGATACTTTTCGATAGGTGTGACCGCGTCAGTTTATTCGTTTTCCCTGTCCGTCCACTAAATGTACCACCATTATCGCCGTTGCCGGGCGGAATCGATCCCGCTTTCACACGGATTCCGCAAGGGCTTTAACGCGACAGCGTTAAGGGCCCCGTGTCGAAGAAAATCTGGCGTCGATGTCGGCGTAAGCGCAGGCGTCGTGGGCGTAGCTAATCATGCCGAACCACAACATCCCGAATCACCCGGACAGAGGAGGCCTTTCGCGTAGCGCAAGGCGTTAATGAACAAAAAAAAAAAATTGAATTTCTCAATGGTAAAATCTCAGCAAAAAAAGACAGAACTTGCCGTTAAACCGACTTGAGTGCAATGAAGCCAATGTTCGTTGCAGGTAAAAAAAAATGTGTTCGAATAATTTTTTCTTTGTAACACAAACTGTTACATTGGTCTGGTTTTATGCTAAAACAAGGTTTTTCTTTTCGGTTTTCACCATTCTCAAAGCCATAAAACAGATCTGCCTAACCTGGTAAATCAACCTTCAGCGCCAAACGTTGATGGAAATCGAAATCGTTTGATCGAAATGAAATGTTGAACGAAATATTTCAACTACACGTAAATTCTGTGCAAACATATATTTGGTATACCGAGATGTGCATTTTATTTTCATGCAAGCGCAAGGAACTATTGAAGTTATCTTCCCATCGTGGGAAAATTTGCGTTGTTTGAGTCGCGGCATGTGTTCTGCACCGCGTTTTGCAGTGTAGGGAATATGCCTGCCGGGCAGGATGGCAAGACGTGCGTCGCTCCACAACGCGACCCACGTGATGCACTCGACGTGACGCACGTAACACTGCCACCGGGACCCGCCCAGTTTTCGTTACACTTTCTCTGGGATTGGCCCATTCTACATATTGAGAAGCCGGTCGAGCAGACAGGCCACACCCCAATGTGAAGGTAAAGAAACCTTCGCTTTAAAAAGTTGTCGCAGTTTCACCTGAAAGGCGAAGCATCAATTGCGATAGCAAATTTGTAGAGAGCTATATGGAGTAATGATATTAGCTTTATCAGCTGTATAAACTTGGACATGCAGCAGCACCGGCAACACGCAGAACTGTTGTCGACGCCGTCGGTTTTGCCCGTATTGCCGCGCAGAACGCGCGTTTGTTCTCCGCCGTGCGTTCACTCCCCGTGAGAGCGCGCGCCCCTCGCGCCCTTTCACTCGCACATACAGCGTTCGGCGCGTGGCGACGATTTCATCTCCATTGACGTCATACGGAACCTCACGGCGACGGCGACGGCGACGGCAGAAATCTGCTTTTGAGTGTCCATATAATTGCTATCGCAATAAAAAATCACCGCATATCCACGACGTGAATGATGATGAATGGGCGAAGCACCGGGGGATCCTTCGGGTAAATCAGAGCTACGGACGAGAGAGAAAGAGAGCGCGCGTCGGGAACGAACGCTCTTGCAGGGTGCCTCGATGCCAGCGCCGCCGTTGGCATCGAGGCACCCTACGCTCTTGTGCACCGCAGCGCCCCTACCTACGGATGAGAGAGAGAGACAGCGCGCGTCGGGAATGAACGCCGTTGTGCACCGCAGCGCCCCTAGCTACGGATGAGAGAGAGAGAGAGCGCCTCGGGAACGAACGCCCTTGTGCACCGCAGCGCGCCTAGCTACGAACGAGAGAGAGAGAGAGCGTCGGGAACGATAGAGAAAAAGAAAGTAAAGCAGAGAAAGAGCACAGCTGCGCCTCTAGCGGGAGCGGCGAGTACTAGCGTGACTACGACGGCGCGACGCGCGACAAGGCTCGACGCAAAGGAGCTTCGCCCCTAAAATCGTAAAGTAAAGCTTAACCGTAACCTGCAGACGTGATAGCGTCACATTGTAATTTGAATATACGAGAAAAACGCCTGATAAGCAACTAGGGATCTTTGAATGCTATCGCGTTCCAGTCTTATAGGCAAAGCTTAAGCGTCCTCTAAATTTATTTATGTTGTATGAGGTGTACGAAGGTGTACAGGATGTGGTCTGTGATGGCACTGTGGAGCTTGCGTGTTATAATACGATTAGTTTTTCTTAGCCTACTTCCCCCTCTACCGATTGCAAATCAAGGTGCATCCAGCAATACTGTTTCTCGATACAGTGCTTCAATGCTAGTCGCACTAGCGTCGGCAGTCATCTTGAGATAGGTTCTGCCGGAATATTTTTTTGCGATGATATTCGATCTTGAAACTGCAGGCCTCTGTTTTTCTTTCTACCGCTCATGAATTAAATGCTGCTTTAAATTAAATTCTCGGGGGGAAAAAGAGGCTGAAACGGAGCACTGTTGCCTGCCAGCCAGTTCCACCGAGCTGTTGAAAGGGCATCAGCTTACATTTGAAGCAAACAAGTGTTCTGAGCAGAGAAGTCTGCAATGGCTAAACTTGAAGCCAAAGGGGGGCGGTGTATTTTCTTCACAAGCAGCAACTAATTTTACGCAGAGGGAGGGAAAGTGAGATTTCAATATTATGAAAATGCGTCATGGACACCGTCATGGCTTCGCACATTAAGAACCAATTCTGGCACAAAACACTTATGAAGGACTAAAATAACAACTTTTGTAGTAAACATAAACGTATATTGTAGTCTCTTTGGTTAGAGGCGCGACGATTTACATGAAAGTGAGAGAAATAACAGGGAAGAACGCTGACGCAGAACAGTTTTTAGTGCGCACATAAACCAGGCTTAAATACCACGCTATGGCACAACAGGAAGTATACAGATGGGTGACAAGTGTTCGGAACTTTGCTTTAAACAAACGACATACAAATCATGTGTCTAAATATTGCACCTTATCGCACAGTGACAATGAAGGGGCACGTACACAGTGCTCTCCAGACTCGTGAATATCAAGCGCTCCAATAATTTGACTAGTTTCGTTGCTTTTGTGGCGACTGATAATTTGTTTGCCTTCGAATATGCGTCTGCAATGGTGGTCTCAGCAACGGTTGCCCAGAGGACCAGAAACTGAATTAAAAACGTGATTGTTGTATTCCTTTAACCGTACATTGAGACAGCCAAGTTTGGCCAATTTATTCCCAGGCGCAGGAAAGGGAATGTTGTAAACAACACCTACTACGCAGGCGACAAAGCGGTTCTTATGGTTGGTTATGCTGCTATTTTTTTTTCTTTTTGATTGCAGTTGACGTGCCTGAATAAACGCGACAACTTATCTGGTGCCGGAAACACGACATCGATGCCAGCACTCCGACCAATTTTCTTAAAATTATGGGACAATGTGTGGGTGTAAGCGCTGACGATGACTCTCTTTCTGAGAGTGGAAGAATCGGGGTCGATGAATGAACGGTTAAAGGAGCAAAACAATCATGTGTTTAACTCCGTTTCTGGTGATCTCGGCAACCATTGCTGAGACCACCATTGCAGACTCATATTCGAAGGCACAGAAATTATCAGTCGCGAGTCTGGAGTCTGGAGAGCACTGTGCAAGTTCACGAGTCTGGAGAGCACAGTGCAACTGCCCCTTCATTGTCACTGGACGATAAAGAAGTGCAATATTTAAACAAATGATCGGTATGTCGTTTGTTGGAAGCAAAGTTTGGAACACATGTCACCCATCAGTACTTTCTGTTATGCCATAGCGTGGTACTTAAGCCATGGTTTACGTGCGTAATAAAAATTGGTCATGTTTCATACATGTTTGGATTCCTAGCACTGCCTTTAGTTCCTTCAATGAGCGCTACACTGTGCATCTAATAATGTGCTGCTCTTTTATTTCACTTCAGTAAGAGTCATAATTCACGAAATACAATCCCCTTTTTTTTCTTTGATTTAATATTTGTCAATTGAAATGACATCTAATTAGTGACGCGTTAGTTGTATAAAATAACGTAAATAAACTTCGGACTTTAAGTGACCTTTATATTTTTCTCCGTTTATAAATAGGAAATATTTGTTATTTGACTCGGTATTACGAGGTCGCCAATATTCGTACCAGATGCCATTAAAAAATATTGCTATTCGAAACTCGAACACGCCTACCTAATTCCGAAGTTAGCATTCCATACAAGAACAACAGCGAAGCTTCAGAACAGCGCGTGCGCAGTGTGAAGCATGCAACGCTAACGCAAGCAGAAAGTCTACGCATTTTTCTTGCGGGCCAAAAGTTTTTGAGGTGCGTCAGGGAAATAACATTGGGAGTGAGAAACACTGCATGTATTAAGCTACAACGGATGCCGCTAGTAACAAAATTATTAGTAGTACGACACTTGAAAACACGTCAAAATATTTAAAAAGATGTTACAGTTTTGTCGCTTTTGCCCAAGCAAATAAAGATATGGACCTATAAAATTTGTCCTACTGTTCATGCTGTAAAGCTACAAGTCTACTACAAAGCAGGCGAAGTTCACCCAATCTGCACAGAAACTGCTCACATTGCACACCTTCAAAAAGTACCCAACATCTAGAAGAAAAAATCACAGCATATCCACGAAGTGAATGATGATGAGTGGCCGAAGCACCGGGGGATCATTCGGGTAAACCACAGCTACGGACGAGAGATAAAGAGAGCGCGTGTCGGGAACGAACGCCCTTGTGCAATGCAGCGCCCCTAGCTACGAACGAGAAAGAGAGCGCGCGTCAGGAACGAAGGCCCTTGTGCACCGCAGCGCCCCTAGCTACGGACGAGAAAGAAAGAGAGCGCGCATCGGTAATGAGAGAAAGAGAACGCGCGTCGGGAACGAACGCCCTTGTGCACCGCAGCGCACCTAGCTACGGACGAGAGAGAAAAACGCCGGAAGCGTTCTCCGGAAGCCGGAAGCTGGCTTCCAGAACCGGAAGTGGAAACGGAAGCGGAACCAGAAGCGGAAACGGAAGTGGACACGGAAGCGGAAGTCGGCTTCCGGTTATACTATACCTATACATATATATGTATATATGCGTATACATACATACATAGCGGTCGCCATGCCAACCAGAGCTACGGACTTACGCCATCTAGTGAACACTTTATAAAACTACAGGTGGCTACATACGGAGGAAGGACAGACCCACGCCCTAAGGAGCTTCGCCCCTAAAAAAGAAGCGTACTAGACTCATTTACTGAGAGTCACAGAGCCCGCAGCTTATACACTTGCCCAGGTTGGGATTTCTGCCATATTTACACTGATATTCTTCTTTTAGCTGCAAGTGGGGAAAATATTTCAGGCAACTTCGATAACAGGTTAATGTGTGCAATACACGGAGCCCTTCGAGTTTCCGTTGATGTTGGAAAAACACCTCGTCTTCCTTTTAAACGTTTCGAGTCGGTATTTATTCGCATGCCGCATTGATGTCTGCCATTCTGGGTAAAACAACAAAGCTGTACGACTCGTTAATTTGGACATCCTATAGCGGCTGCGAAACATCACCTTTATATCTTAGCTTCCCATTCCTAAAATAGCGGAGCTCCGATCATTTCTCATGCTTAACCATTCGCGTATTTTTCTATGGCGAGGAAAATAACAAAATGTAGAGCGCGCACTAATGGAATATTGGGTAAAACTGAGCTATTGCGTCATGAAAGTCGGGACAGGCAACTGCTCATGGAAAGAGTGCTCTTAGTAAGAGACTATAGCAGCTTAACTTTAGTCTTCTTCCATTATGGTAATGAAGAGAACATCTGCCCCAAGGCTTTATTTATGAGCACTCTTTGGGAGAGCTACGGCAGGATATAGGTAACACTCCCCGCTACAGTAGCTGCCCGTGCATTACAGCGCCATTAGTGTCTCGTTCCCTAGCGAGACGCGCACGTTGTTTCTAAACGCAGTGCTTGGTTGTCGTCTGCGCTGCGGGTAGGCGGCGGATATGCGAAGGTTTAGGTCTCCGCCATATGAATATTGACGGCCGTGGCGCGTCGTGTTTTTCACAAGGCCCACTTGCCCACGCAATAACCCCTTGCGGAATACCGCCGCATGCAGCAGCATACGCGCAGGTTTTAGCTCCTCATTCGTGTATGCATCAACCCACTGTACTACAGTAAGAAACCCGAAAACCAATCCGGAGCTTACCAACTTCGTATAGGTCAAGGAAATCATTGTCACCATTGATAGCGTAAACTCATGGTCCTTTCCGCCTGCAAGTTCCTGGAAACTATACATCTCGTACCATTAGTTTCGCCTATGATTGATGACACTAATGCCACCACCGTGTGTTGGAATGGTTCCAGTTCAATGCACTCAAAATATTAGAGTGCATATAGAACTAGAGCAAGTAAATATACGAATAGAGCAATCTTCTCTGCTGACGTGCTTGGTGCCCGAAAGATTTGCAACCTGCGTTGACGTTCTCGCTATCTTGTCAAGAATGGTCCTCTGGCGGTCAGTGAAACAAAAAGGTACAGGCCGACGCCTCAATATAACTATGCGAAGTCATGCCGCATGCTCGGTCCATGCGGTACAGAATAAAGTGAGGTCGAACGCACAAAGGGCTTTGTTCGTAAATGCTCTTTGTTATTTGTTGGCCGCCATCGCAAATCCGTCGAGTATAAGGATTGGTTAGAATTTACTCCTAGGAAAAATCAAAGCGTAAGAGCTTTTTCTGATCACGGGTCCAGTTCGGTAATCCACAGCTACCGCTATGGGTAGCCGCGGTGCACGCGAGTGCAGTCCGCCGCCGGCCACTCTAGATAAATTTAGTTCTCAGTGTACATCTAATTATTTCTTTCGAGGCTGATCCCATAGCACGTGTCATCAAGTTTAGTTTAATCGTAAAACACATGCACTTTACATTCGCTAAACGTTAATCACACTTTCAGTTGTGCCTCGCTGGTTCATTATGCAGCATGTATTATCGCGCATCTGTATACTCATGCATAATTACGCATATCCCGCATATTTTGCTATGATAAGTTTTTTTTTTTTCATATGTGGCCTCTGGCCACGCATGGGCAGATGCATAAAACCGAAGTGCTAATGTATTTTTCAGGTGTTTTGGCCTTTGACAAGCAGTGCCACGTCTGCGCTCAGTGTAAAGTGATGCTGACAGTGCCCTCGGATGCAGTGCATAACAACAATGGAAATATGGTTGCTGACATCTCATTGTAGTGGTGCGTGGTCTGTTCCTAGCTGCATGCACAAACTTTACATGCGTTCTAAGTCAGCCGCTGTCTATGGAGTCATTTTGAAAGCGGTATCCTCTTACGACTGGTTGTAAATTACTGAAAATGCGTGTTTTGCTCGGTCGGAGGCGGCGCGGTCTCTTATTAAGTTGTCAGTAAGTTCCACATCAAAATAGAGGGCTCTGCTTCTTTGCACTGAAACTGACAAAACACCCCCGACCATCCCGCAAATCACTGAAGACCTGCGGCCGCTGCTGCCTCGCTCAAGTACACCTGTGGTGAGAACATCTGTGGTAATCATGCATGGAACAGACGGTCTCCTGGCTATGCTCCAGTAGCCTCGACCTCACTCCACCAAGGTGAATACGCCGTGCAGTGTCCACGTGCGTGTTCCACAGAAACAGTAGAACTGTGCAGCAGCCCTCATCATCGCCTTCCTCATATCACCTTCATCCTTCTACCCTGTCCCTGTAGTTACCAGCGTGCCTCTTCCTAAACGTACATTTGCAGGATATAGCCAAGTCACTCAGGCCCAGTTATCCACATTTCTCTCATTCAAGTTTCTATCTCTCTTTATCCCGACACTTATCTCAGTAGTTCTTGCAGGCACTGCAATGACTTCGCTAGCCTAGACCATATGCTCTGGCGTTGCCCCTCGTTGCGAGGCACGGAACAAATCAATGAGGACAAGTGGCTCTCCGCTATCAAGAGCCGCGATGACGGGGCGCAACTACGGGCTATCCAGAGGGTCCACGATGCGGCGGTCGGGCATGACCTGACTGTCCCAACGCGGGAGCAGCCCGCTGCGCGCTGAGTCGCATACCTGAGGACTTTCATTAAAGTTTTGCATCCATCCATCCATCCATCTCTCTCTCTCACTCAGCTAACTGTGAAAAACATTTTTGGAAGCAATAAAATGAGCACCAAGACTACAAAATGTTTCGACAACTTTTCTGTTATTGATAGACCGCGCACGAGGCTATGCCCTTACGCCCATAGTAGGGCTACCTCCCTTTAAGCAGGGGACCTTTAACAGAATGAAGATGCTCTTTTGGTGTTTCTCACCTCGCGTGAATGCCTTCGCGGTAGATGTCCCTAAGCTCAAATGAATGTGAGTGCTCGTGTGTAACAGGTAACAGACACAAGGCACTCTGTCATCGTTGTTCACCATATATAATTATAGCGCCAATGCAAGACACGGACACTAGACAAGAATACACTTAGCTCTCCCTGACGTACGTCAAGGGAGAAACTGCTTTGTCTTGTGTGGTAGACAAGAGAATCATCGATCAATTAACCCCACAATATGTTTTGCTCGAGTGGGCTCACACCGTTAGCTTTTGAACATCTGTATAGCGCTGCAAAGTCCACACTACATAATCGGAATTTTTTTATTCTCCTCTCTACTCCTATATTTGGGACGTTCAAACCATTTTAATCATATTTTTTATTAGACTCAGCTTTGATGAGTAGCTATCTGGTGTCAACCTACGGTGTATTGTGCAGTACCCCAGTTATTTTTTATGCAGGCAAATACGCATTCATAATGTTAAGAGACCCTTGAATTATATGAAATCTGCTGTTACCTGCTCAGCAAAATTATAATGTGCATACAAATTATCACGTTTCTTGCGAAAGCGGGGAGTCTGCACATATTAACCAGGGGGAAAATTCACAAAGCCTGTCACAGTTAACACCGCTTTGTCATTCTCGGCCGACCTTCGCAAATAATTTATCTGACCTCACGCTGGCTAAGTTTCGCTTGCTCATCTTGTAACGAACACATCTGTAACGTAAGAACAGTTTTGTGAACACGGTCCTACAGAAGAGATGAAGACGAAGCAAGGTTTTTATCTCATTTTTATGATAGGGATATCTGCTGTGGCAGATATATCAACTGGGAAACACTTCTGAAGATATTCAAAAAATAATGTTCGGTACTATCTGCTAGGGCCAGCTACCACACCAGAAAGCAAATGTGGGAGAGATCTCCAGAAGAGGGCCTGCAATGTTCATACATGTAAAAATACCTGGGGTGGCTATATTCCGCAGCCCTATTGCACGTTTTGGCCGGAGAGGAATTTTGGCACTTTTATAGAGTATGTTGGCAGCAATACGAGCATCCTCCAGCATTTCATTGCTACTGCTTGCTCTTGTCGTGATACGTTTCCTGAGTAAAATCAACCAACTAGTGCTATATCACCAAGCAAAAAGGAGCAAGCATGGAATCCATATACCGGTGAAGAGAGCGTTCATTTCATTTTTTTTCTTTATTATTGTTCTTCGCTGGCTAAGTTTGGACCATTTCCTCGCCTGGGTTATCGACCGCACCTGGCTCCTCCCTTGGGATGCTGCGACGAAATATTCCAGACCACCGAACGCAAGGAAACAACGCAACGGGCAAAAGTGCATAAATAAATGCATATTCTCGAGGCAAATTTGAAACGACAAAAAAGAGAAAGAAATTTATAAAATAACAGCATTGTCGCTTCATGGGAGCAATTTCGTAGCGTTGAACACATGAGGTAGAAAATGTTCTTCAACATCGCAGAGTTCAGAAACCTCATGTTCTCATGGGAAATGACGGAGAGCACTTTTACTACAAACTGCACTTCTCATTCAAGAAAACAAAACCTAATTTGTAACTGCGTGTTTTCCTGCTTCATGACATACCGTTTTCAACTGGCATGTTCGAATCGCACTACATGAAGTATAGAATGAAGCAGACAAAAATAAACAAAATTCATTAGCGTGAAAACTACGTCGACTAAATAAAAAAATAAGAGGCTAACACTGTGAAGTGTTTTGAAGCCAATATTGTACAAAAGGAGTGGTCTTAAGTGCTTCTATAAAATATGACATCTGCAGATACAACATTAAGCGATCTTACAACACATGGAAACACTGGCATGATGTCGTCACTTATTTCTAGTCAGTCTGCTCGGCATTTCATACTACCAGCAGACACACAAAATTCAGCTGCCCCTATGTTTTTAATGGCCCCAATCGCACGTTCGCTAATTTTCACGAAGTTGAACCATGTTAATACAGCGCATCAAGTACTCGTCCTGCTGCCTAGTGATAACATTCGTCTGGCAGTGACAATCTCTTTAGGTGTGTGCGGCTTTGAAGCTTGACAGCACCTATTTTTCTTATCCGTGCAGACGGAGGAGCAATTTCTAAATTGAAATGTGCTGGTGGTATTAAATAACGAACTGCCAAAGTGGTGTAGTATGCAAATTTACGTTGAAAGTAGTAATGGATAACTCTCCCCATAAGATTTTCTGCAGAAAAGCTGAGGGAATTGGGTCGGTGATAATTGTTGCGATGTGGTTCGCCTATTTTGGTTAAGGTGGTTAACGTGGCTGACATCCACTCCTTGGGCAGTACGCCAAATCGCCAGTGGGAATTCTTGAGTTCAAGTACGTGCCCGTAAAATTGGTCTGCGGTGTAGCGGAGCTTGTGACCTATATTTACTTGTTGACGTCAAGTGGCTCATATCTCACACAGGAACGCCGATCAGTGAAAGGGATAATCCACACGGGCGGCTATCCTTTCTTCGGGCGCCTGACAGCCCAAGGTTAACAGAAATGAGCTTCCACGCCCTTACATTCAGCCGAATAGCCCCCATGAGCCCCCGCACGGGTTTTTCGACGTGCACCAACAGATCACACGACACGAAGGAATCATCAAGCTCAATTAGGACTTGTAGAAGTGTCATTGAAACTTGAGGCAGTCTAATTGGTGGGCTTGAGTGATTCAATGGAATGCGAAGCTGGACGCCACGTCGTGACGTATCAACAATTGCCGGCACGTATATATGGGCACTATTGCATACGTTATTTGCCAATGTTCCTTACTTAGCTGAGAAGCAATAAATCATTCATGGCTAACCCGATTACACGCGAGAAGAGACTCAGTCGTCTTCTCTATGGCTTAGCAAGGCTTCCTACCAAGTTTTATATTATTTCATGCAAGGCGTGCTACTATTTCTAGTGGCTTGACTATGTTACAATCTGTTCTTGAGAGCTTGCTGAGGCACTAAAGAAAACTGAACGCTTAAAGTAATGATGTGGTCTAGAGAGGACCCGCCGGGGTGGCTCAGTCAGCTAAGGCGTTGCGCTGCTGAGCACGAGGTCGCGGGATCGAATCCCGGCCCCGGCGGCCGCATTTAGATGGAGGCGAAATGCAAAAACGCCCGTGTGCTTGCGTTGTAGGGCACGTTAAAGAACCCCAGGTGGTCAAAATTAATCCGGAGCCCTCCACTACGGCGTGCCTCATAATCAGAACTGGTTTTGGCACGTAAAACCCCAGAAAGAAGAAGGTCTAGACAGAATCCGCCGTACCTGAATAAAGCAGGCAGAAAATTTGAGCTTCTGAAAGGAAAGATGACAAGAAACCAAACCGTTAATATCTACCTTGAGAAACATCGCGTTGTCGTTCTGCGACGTTGTCATAATCGCACTAACTGAATGCATATGCACAGCTTTGGCCCCGCTTTTTACTGCACGGTATAGTGGCAAGAACAAGTGTAACAAGGAAGTGGGACGTCAAGAAATTTTGTGCATCGTCTTGCTCATAATTAACAATCGTTCATTTACTCTTATTTGGAGAAAACATAAGCTTCCGACGTTAGAGGAAAAATTTGGGAGTGCGAAAACCAGGCCGTGCTTAAAGGAAGCGCGTGTGCTGTCTCTTTGCTTAGTGAGTGAGTGAGTGATATAACTTTTATTCAAGGTCCGGCGAGGATGCGAGCTCGTCGCGCATCCAGCTAGTCCCACGTCGGGACCGGCAGGTCTAGCCCACCGGCCCGGGCGGGGGCACGCCGGACAGCCAGGATTTGCTTGTCTAGAGCGGGGCTACGCAGAAGCGAGTCCCACCCCTGCTTGCTGAACTTGGCGCATCTCGACCCGCACTCCCAGAGCATGTGTGCTAGAGTGGAGGTCTGCCCGCAAGACGGGCAGGCGTCGTCGGGATATACGTCAGGGTAAACTTCGTGTAGAACGGTCAGACACGGATATGTGCCGGTGTGTAAAAGTCTTAGAGAAACAGCTTGCGTCCTATTCAATTTGGGATGAGGGGTTGAAAGACCCTTGTATACATGTAGAAGAATTTTGTAACCTCGTTGTGAGTATATAGCGGGAGCATCCCTGTGGCCGTAGGGGGGAGGGGTGTCGGCTCTCCTTACAGAGGAAGCGTGGTCGCTGAGCTTAGTAAATGACCCAAGGCTATCTGTTTACATCATATTTGCTCTCTTTTCCCTCCCTGTCGGGTAGCTGCAGCGTGTGCGTAACAGAGGCTCTTCAGAGTAAGAAAAGATGGCGTTGTGTTTATTACGCCAATCCAAACCCTAATGACACCTTTACTCTACAGGAAATTGCTGACTATTCCATCCATAAGCATATAAATCTACGTGCCATTATGCAAGTGAGTCTACATGCCGTGGTGCTATCGAACCGCAGTAATTATTATTGCGACTTCATTAGACGACACTTTGCATGACTGAGTGTTACTTTAACGGCAAGGTGGTACATGAAATAATAGGTGCATTTTGCACTGCAAAGGAGACTGCAGGCTTTGTAACACGAATGCACGACTCCAAATGCGACAAATAGAGTATGTGGAAATCAATGATCCAAAGAAAACAAAAATGAAGGAGCGCGCTGCTTAAAAATTCTGCTTTTTTCAGGACCGAGAACTCATTTTCAATTTCATAGGCTCGGTGATGGCGGAAGACTAATGTATGCATTTGCGTTTTGACAAACTCATTACATAAAGCCCAAACCCTTTGATCGAAGTCAAGAAACAAAGCCTCTAAGCTTTCTTAGATCACGCGGTTTATGAGCGTTAAGTGGACGATGATTGCCACTTGTAACGAAAGCGTGGCGTTGGCCGAGACTACAATTATTCGAGAGCAGGAGACCGTAAAAGCGTAATCCTCTGCCACTGCTCGCACTAAGCGAATTACTAGGACATTTATCTCTGTGGCAAAGGCAAGCCATTGTATATACACCAGTTTACGCGCCTACTGTAAGTACACTACGTCTACGCGTGCAAGCCTTACTCTCACTAGCGAGTGAGAGTAAGACTAGGTAAAGCAAGTTATCTCGTACGTGAAAGCGCGTTCATCCAAATGTATTACCGTTCCCAACCAGGGTATTAAACTTGCTCAATAGTCATAAGTGATAGCAATCGAGCACGCTGTTTCCGTTATGGCCTATATGAATGAACCGTCGAAGTAATCTCATATTATATTCTTTTTGGAATAAGTCAGAGAAAGAAAGTAACCCTTACCGCACGGAAGACCCTTCCCGCTGAGCTCGCCGTGCGGACACTTCCAAAAAAAAAAAAAAAAAAACGAAGAGCCGAACTCGTTCGTCGCACTTTTACTTCTGAGGCCGCCCTCAATACAATTTGAACTGGTCCTCTGCTCTGTGGTTGCTGTAAACAACACCAAATGGCGTAGGGTGCCTGTTGAAAGCTGAAATTGTGAACAAATACATTTTTTGCTTTGTTATTTGTCGCCGGCTGCCTATTTCAAAACGGCATCCTCCTTGAGACAAGTGAATGCTTCGACTATGGTTGAAAAGAAAAGAAAGCGTGTTGAATCGGAGAGCTAACCTACTTTGAGGGATCGTGCGATACATTGAGTTGTGCGAAACTTATAAATAAGAAAAGACAGAACTTGCCGTGAAACCGACTTGAGTGCAATGAAGCCAATGTTCGTTGCAGGTAAAAAAAATGTGTTCGAGTAATTTTTTCTTTGTAACACAAACTGTTACATTGGTCTGGCTTTATGCTAAAACAAGGTTTTTCTTTTCGGTTTTCACCATTCTCAAAGGCATAAAACAGATCTGCCTAACCTGGTAAATCAACCTTCAGCGCCAAACGTTGATCGAAATCGAAATCGTTTGATCGAAATGAAATGTTGAACGAAATATTTCAACTACACGTAAATTCTGTGCAAACATATATTTGGTATACCGAGATGTGCATTTTATTTCCATGCAAGCGCAAGGAACTATTGAAGTTATCCTCCCATCGTGGGAAAATTTGCATTGTTTGAGTCGCGGCATGTGTTCTGCACCGCGTTTTGCAGTGTAGGGAATATGCCTGCCGGGCAGGATGGCAAGACGTGCGTCGCTCCACAACGCGACCCACGTGACGCACTCGACGTGACGCACGTAACACTGCCACCGGGACCCACCCAGTTTTCGTTACACTATCTCTGGGATTGGCCCATTCTACATATTTAGAAGCCGGTCGAGCAGACAGGCCACACCCCAATGTGAAGTTAAAGAAAGCTTCGCTTTAATAAAGCAATTATACTATTGAGAGCCTATATTTGTTGCAGTGGGAATATTTCAGCACAGTATGTAGTTTCATTGCGTAATTCATCTACGAACAAGGTCACTCAGCGGCATAATAGTAGGGACAATACACCGCGGCTATACAGACCCATTCATTATATATGCGCTCGCCAGTGTCGATCTATTCGGCAGGACTCTCGAATCTCGAAGGAATCGCGAAGAAAATGTTGCTTTAAAAAGACGAAATATGGTTTTATTTCGCGTTTATACTCTTCGTATTGTACCGTATTCTTTAAATGTACCGCATGCTTTGAATTGAAGACAAAATATTTCCTATGTGAAGCAGTACTGCGAGGAATAGAACTCTATCTTATGTTTGGATTGGAGGTTTTACTCAAATAACACATACACAACAAGAAGCAACGTTGCACTAAAATGCGCGACATTATTTTTGCGTATTTTCTAGAGTGCATAAATTACAGGCATATTCACGCCTAAAATGTATAATTTTGCCATACCGTAGCTCCAACCGATCTGGTGCGCACTGCCCAACTGCAGAAGTTGCAGGCATGCGTGCAATAATCATGCTGCTTCCATGCCCAAACTGGACACCTTATTTAGGTATTTCATATGATGATTTCGTTCATATTGTTCTCAGCCAACCGATGTCTTGTTTCACCAAAAGCAGGACTATTCCTTGTTCCTATTGCGATTCTTTTCACACCTAAAAATATTGCTGTTTAATCGTGCTACCCACATGGCAGTCAGATTACAGTGGTTTTTGCCACATCCACAACCCCGTTCTATAATCTCATGCTGCAATGCCATAACCATCGGTCGATGAATAATACCTTACCTAATGCCAAAACAAAATTGCAACGCAAGATTATGACATCTGCCATTTCTCATGCAACAGATACTGGACACTGAAGTATGAAGGTTGTAGCTTTTTGAGACATAATAACCCCAGAGAAAAACAGCATAGCTACGCAAAATTACAGAAAGCTACAGAAAGTAAAATCATTTTTGTGTAAGAGAAAGCAGAGAGATTTGTAAATGTTGGTAAAATGTACTAAAAGCATATAATTTTATTGCAAGACACTGCTTCATATATTTCCAATGTTTTCACATTTGCTGCAATAGCATTCGCCGAAACAGCGCTGCCAAACTTGAAGGAAGTATTTTACCGAATTCATCGACAAAATAATGGGTATAACAGACCTGTTTCTTGGAGACTAAAGGCACATATTTAATCTTATTGACCACCTAGTGTGTCAATCTGTATTGCCCATTCCTTATTCAAAAAAAAAAAAACACCTTGCACAGCTGTTAATAAAAAACCTACACCTCCATACGCGGCATTCGCCTACGCACCAACTTCTCGTTGAAATGCGTAATAATATAATTAAAAACAACAGGATTCTAACTAATAAATAATCGGTTGTCAAATTAAACAACCACCACCATTAAAATATTGAAAAGCACCAGTTTTCAAATGAATGAAGTTTCCCACAACTTATGTACCATGTACAGTGCTCAGCGATTTAAACAGGATACTCTGCCGCATGGCGGCCGGTTCTTTTTGCGCCGCCGGAGACGGCTGGGTGTTTGCTGGGGGACGAAATGAATGAGTCACAATGCGCCGCCAAGGATTTCGCCTTCATCGTGCAGGCCACAATTAATCAGCTTCGTGTCCCCAACGCTTAGCAGCGGCTCAAAAAGCGCCGGCAGCCACGGGCTCCGAGTATCGCGTTTCAATCACTGAGCGCTGTACATTTACCAGCAAGTGCTTTATGGCTAAAGTTCGTGCATTTAGGAACCTGCGTTGGGTGTTACTTTCACCAACAAGGAAAGCGCAATCTAGAAAGCTGGAACTTCCTCTCAGTTAATATTTTGAGAACTGAATTGGCAGAAACCTGAGAGATCACTTTTTGAGTATCGAAACAAATGAAAACATCTAAGAAACAATTATTGCCTCTTTCTTTTTAAAATTCTGTTGTCTTGCATGACGGTAACGAACATACTTCTAAAGCTGAATTACTTGCTAATTAATATAACTCAAGCAAATGTTTTTACACCATACATTTCTTTTCAGTAGGGTATACCGTGCTGACCTTTTTTTTTTTCGATCAACGTTCACGTTGACTTTTCCTGCCAGTCACAGCGAAAGTTGATTTAAAATGACGGCGTTCAGATTCTCAGCTCAAGTTTACCGTATTTCGCTCATGCTGCTGGAGATATTTATTTCAATCGTAGCAATAGAAAGCAATAGAAGTTGGGAAAGCACGGCCATATTTCTGAACCATTCTGCTTCCCTGTTATAACTTCACTTCTATTTTTTAGCCAGGAATGGTGCGGTTGACTCTGGCCTTCTGGTCTCTAGCAAAATTAAGAAGACATGGTTTTTCACTGGACTCCATAAAAAACTCTACAAACGACGGTAGTCCTTTCTGAAACTCGATCGAAGTTGACTCATAAACGAACTGGTAGCGAACTCGGAGTTCGTGCACTTCAGCTTACTTTTCAGCTTAATAGGAAGCTTTACATCAAGAGCTGTTTTATAATTCATGGGAAAACGGCAATTATTTGGCCCATTATTCACCGTGCAGACGTTGACGACGTTTGTTATGTTTAAACGAAAATCTTTAGGTCTACCGACTGCAGGAGATTTTTTTGCATTAAGCAGATCATGTTTTCTTTTCTTTCTACAAATATTCTTGGTGATTGCAAAACTTAACATTCCTTCATGATGTGTGTCAACACGACCACTGATATTACAAATACAGTGAAGTTGTGCAAGTTCTTACATACTTCGAAATTACCAGGATTTTCCTGGCTCACGTACTCGCACTAACGCAGATGCTGAGTTGCAGCACTGCGGTGTCAGCTTTCATTGCTGCAGCTGCACAAAACGCTAGCTAACCTTCAAAGTGGAGCAGGTATAATGTGACGTTAAAAACAAAAACATTACGAATCACTGGTTTCCAAAGCCGCGCGTATGAGAAGGAGATATACGCGAGGTCACGTTTATTTTAAAATGATTGATCATGCGTGTCAGCTTATATTCTGGACTCGCACACACATTGTCTTGCATTTGCATTTGATATCAACCACGCCATGGCACGACGGCCTTCGGATAGGAGATACAATTGCGGAACTCCCTTAAAATCTTCGCTTTAAAAACAATAAAGCATCAAGTGAACAGCTCTAACTCAGTTACTCTATTCAGTAGATGGGACCTATTGAGACATTTAAAGGGGACAGAATTTCTGTACTATACACCGTTGTGAAATACCGGGTGTTTCAGTGAACACATTCAGAAAGTTTTGAAACAGGGCAAGCCCAAATAGCCCACATTACGTTGGAAAATTGTCGGATGGACTTACAGCCCTACCAAGCACCGAAAATGCCGAACAAATCTTACTGTAACGTAAGAATTTAAAACAATAGCATTGCATCAAAACAGGTTTCCAGGAAATGTGAATACAGAAGTGTATGAGTAGTTCTCTTCCGTTGTAGTAATAGCCCTTCACATGTTCTAATAGTGCATTATAGGCACTGCGCTTCACTTATGGTACATCAAGTGCGAGTTTGTCATTTATTGAGTACTGTAATAACCACTTCTATCTTGGTCCTATACAGGACGGATGGTAACAATATGTAAATAAATAAATAAATGAATAAATTATTAAACCGTCCTACGGTTGGTGACATTATTGTGAATGTACAATGTTCTATCTTTGATGATATTGTTGCCATCGTCACGCTGAATGCTCTGCAGCATATTCAGACCCTAAGTGCCGTTGTGAGGACAAAGTAATAAAAAAAATGGCACGACATGCCTGTCTGGCATAATGGATATAAAAACGGGCCGTGGGCAGCAAATGAAAGCGGAAGAAAACTCGGTACATTGTTTTTATCGTAACCTTGACGCGTGCTCGCGTACTGAAACTCTTAGCACACAGACTGATCAAAAGGTAAAGTAATGATGCCAACTATAAAGGCCATGCTTCATAAACATTCCTCCGTTGCTCAGTACATGGTTATCTTCTGTTGCAGAGTATCTATAGATGTTACAGGCAAGACTTACCGTCCCTACGGGTCCTGAAGAGCAAGCTTGCCGTGTGAGTCTGAGGGAGCAGCGACAATGCCGAGGCGCACGATGGCTGTTGCGGCGGAAGTATTGCCAGCAGCGACAGCAGTGACACTGCCACGAGCACGAAGGAATGTCCGGTCCTATGGAGCATGCATGTGCTCATATTTGTGCCCTTTTTGTCGCTGGTCATCGTTGATAACGTCTACATTGACACCACTCCAAAGTGATCACGTCAGCCGGCTTCAATCGATGATGCTTGAAGCGTGAACCCGATTTCTTCAGAGCTTCTACCAACATACATGACACTACACTGTCCTCTAACCTATGCTAAAGCAGCGCTTTTGATATCGATGACATTTTTTTTCTGGCTGGTGTTCAAATCATCGGCACAAGCCAGTCGTCCCGTACATTGCAGCACCCAAATTTTTCTGCTTAATAAAAGTGACGTACAAACAAGCATCTTAAGTTCCTATCCTTGCACTTCATAAGCGCTGTGATCGCAAAATATGCTAGGAGAATCTTGAGAATAAACATTGGGATTCTTTAAAAATCAATTACAATTAAATTTTTGACGACACCATTAAATATCAGTGTAAGAAATCAGTTTCTCGTCAACGGCTTCTTTCAATGAACAAACATTCTACTTGGGATATCTGAACGACAAAGATAAAATTAGGCAAACATGAAGAGCAAGTGACATAGCCTCCGGCGGGATTTACTTACAAATGACTCGGAACTCCCGCTAAATAAAGGGCAGTGATTGCGCCTGGCCGACCACATCGTTCTGAGAGAAGTCCGATGTTTATGACTATGGCTCTAATTTTGACATCATTTTCGCTCTTTTCTGTATTTTATAGCATAGAAATACAACTATTTCATGTAACTCTAACATAAATTTTCCCGAAGGATTTAAGGCAAGTATATAAAAGCAGTTAGCTAAAATTTCAACTAATTTCCAAAAGCCGGAACGTGAACGATGTTTGATTGATAGAAAACGCGTCAACATTCATCACCCGAAAAAGCAGTGAAAGTCGCCGTAAGACTCAGACATATATCGGCAATATTGCTAGCTGCAACGTTACAAATGAAATAATAAAAAAAACATGTATAGGATCTCATCAACAAGAATTCTTTTGCTTTTGCATTAGACGCGCATGTTTACTCACAAGATGTTTCTACAAAAGAACAAGGGTCAACCACTACCGCATATATCAGCACATAAAATACGCGCCGTAAATCTTTGCCGTCATATGTTTCTGCAGTTTCACGTGAATTATGAGGCACTCCCGAACATATATACTGCTAAAGATATTTTTTGAGAGCACCGGGTTCGTACACAGTTTACAGTTGGCCTTCGCGCAGCTTGCTGCGCCGACGTCCTACAAGATAGATCTCCGAATTCCACTTGAAGTCGGCGCCAGCGTCGAACACGTATCACACCACCACCACAAGAGATCCACGGAATCGCATTCCCAGCAATCGTCACATTGCTTGTGTAGAATGATGACAGTACTCGTCGTGCAAGACTCCGAACAAAGCAGAGCGCTAGTTTCCCTCGTCGTCCTTTGAGCAGCAGCGAACGGCTTCAGAGCGCGGTCGCACTTGATGGCAGCGTGTCGAATACCGACCAACGTGCAACACTCCCTGTCTTACCCACTGACGTGCGGAGGCTTTTTTTTTTTTCACCCTCCGGGCCTGAGCGCAAAACGGCAGCACCAATTTCGGGAGCGGATGAGGGAAACGTCACGCCACGGGAGCCACCGAAGGCTCAGTGAGGAAGAGCAAGAATAGTGCCGTCTCTCTCTCTCCCTCCCTCTACGACGCCCTTGCCTTAGCTGTTCGCGATGACGGGTCACCGTAGCCCGCGTTGGAGATCTTCCCTCTCGCCCTCGGAAAAGGGAGACGGTGGCCGAGAGGATGGGATCGAGCGGGAAGTCAGCGGGACAAGAAGGGTGCAGAGCATGCGCACTGAGGCGAAAAGCAAGCGGCCCCTATTCTCGCCGTCACCGCGAGGTTCGAGCCGCCTGCCTGAACCCCCTCCTACAGACACACTTCTCCCCGTGTGATAGCCGATGTGTTCGCTTTACCTGCTGCTTGCTGGTAGTTTTGGCGTTTTCCTCATTTGTGACTTATTCGCTTTATATATAAATTTCGTGAGGTAGGAACTCAGTCAGTTGAAAGTGTGAGCGGAAAAAAGTCGAAACTGGCGTGACGTGGTGGGGCACGCTTCGAATTTCGCCGGGTGATTTTAATTCATTTACTTGGTGTATTTGATGAGTGGCGCTCCTAAAAATTAAATGGAGGAACGCGTGCTTGGTTTTTTAATTTGTTTTGTACAACCATACAACATATTTAAATTTACAACGGTCATTTTTGTGTTGTTTGTTTTACGGAACGGTCGGGGAAGCTATTGAACGGAAAACAAGAAATGCGCGCTTGCTTGAGTATCTGGCTAGTTATTAAGGTTTTCCCTAATTTTCTCCACCGTCACCTGAATTGACGCCTATCAGCCAGGGGCATGTGTCGGCTCTGCGGAACGATAAGGAGTCTGTAGAAGTCCCACTTGGAATAGAGATCATGTACGGCAATATCTATTCAACAGGTTGCCTGTACTCTTCGAGGAAATGGGACTAACTGCATGCCCTACGTGCTTAGGATGTCTCTGTAGTACAGCGTCGAGATTAACAGTGATAAATTGATCAATTCCCCATTTCCTTACTTTAAGCAAGTCATAAATTGACAGAACAGGACTTTTCGTCATTCTGCCATATAAACCTGACTTTATCATTGCCATTCTGAAAGATTCCAGGTTGTAGTAGTTGCCATTAAAATAATGCTGTAATAGTTAGTGTAAAAACAGCCATCATTTTCAGTTCAAGTCCCGAAACTATATTTTATAACAGATCTTGGCGTACAGTAAATAATATGGAGCATTACTTCATTTATGTCTGAGATATTTTGGCTTGTTCTTCCCTGATAGCATACTTCGGTCACTACTTAGGCAAAAGATATTGATATGTTTTCGTCATATGTTCATATACATATATATTTAGAGCAGGTAGCGATATATTTCAAGTCATAGGAGTGACTTGAAAATTTGTAACTCTGTCGCTTACAAAGACGAGGCAGTCACGGACAAAAAAAAAGTGACGCCGTAGTCAAAAGTGTCTTTTTTCTTTCAATTTGACCTTTTTTAACAAATTGTTACGAAGAGTTGTGAAGAAATGGTTTTATTTACAGGAGATGGACGATGGTAGGAGCCTGATCGTAGCACAGTACGGCCTCTCAAGCTCTTCGTTGTCTTCGTCTTCTCTTCCCTCTTTTTGTGCCTGCCTTTCGTATCCGTTACATTTCCCCGCAAGCAGACGAAGCCCGCGGGGCGAGTCAGGATGGACAAGCAGGGTAGAAAAGCTTCAGGCGAGCAATATGAATCAGCTGAGTTCTTATTGGTCGCTGACCATTGAACAGGAGGCGAGCTATTACGTGAGTTCGCTCAGGCGGTCCACAACTACAAATGGGCCTGAATATTGTGACAAAAGCTTTTGGCACAAGTCACGCTTGCGTTGCGGTGTCCAAAGAAGGACCAAGTCACTTTTTTCGAACGATACTTGTACGTGACGGTCATCGTATCGCTCTTTTGAACGACATTGTGAGGCCAGAGTACGAAGACGAGCTATTCGACGGGCTTCCTCGGCGACACACAAAGTCTTCGATACAGAATCGTCACTGTGCAGAACGAAGGGTAAGAAAGTGCCCAGAGGGCTTCGCGGTAACCTTGCATACAAGAGATAACATCGGCTATAGTTCGTGGTTTCATGTTTCGCCGTGTTGTATGCGTAAGTGATGAAGGGTAGCGCGTCGTTCCCGTTCTTATGATTGGAAGAGACGTACATGGCAAGCATGTTGGTCGGCGTTCTGGTTGTCCTTTCAACGAGGCCATTGGTCTGTGGATGATACGGCGTGGAATGACGGAACTATGAACTATGAAGTGCACAAACGAAGTAACTCTTCAATGACATCAACAGTGAACTGGCGACCATGGTCGCTGATGATGACACGTGGTGGGCCATGACGAAAGACCACGGAACGCAGCAAGAAGACCGCCACGCAAGCAGCGGTGGAAGAGGGTATGGCTGCAGTTTCTGCATACCGTGTAAGATGGTCTACGCAGACAATTACCCAACGGTTCTTGTTGTTGGATAACGGGAATGGACCCAAAAGGCCAATGCCTACTTGCTCGAATGGCGTACTAGGCGGTGTCAATGGCTGAAGGGGACCCGGGGCTGCGGTGGTCGGTCGCTTGTGACGTTGGCTTGTTTCACAACTAGCGACATAGCGCTTGGTTGTTTCGTACATCTTGGGCCAGTAAAAGCGCTCCTGCGTGCGGTGTAGCGTTCGTACGAAGCCGAAATGTCCGGATGTAGCATCTTCATGAATGGCACGTAGAACGGCAGAGCGGAGGCTCTCGGGGACAACAAGCAGACAATGCGCTCCATGCCCGCAGTAATTAGTTTTGAAGAGCAACTCATCACGGACAGTAAAGCGACCGCTGCCTTGAGAAGTACGGGCGGCAACAATAAGCGGATCGAGGGTAAGATCATTCCGTTGTTCTCGCTGAAAGTCTGCCGCGTCAGGGAACGTACAAGTAACAGTAGCGAGACAGTCGTCAAAATTCTCAGCATCACAGTCGGTAGTTGCAAGAGGAATCCGAGAGAGGCAGTCTGCATCAGCATGACGACGGCAACTTTTGTACGATACCACAAAGTCGTATTCCTGGAGGCGCAGCGCCACCGTGCGAGGCGACCAGAGGCATCACGCAAACCGACCAGCCAGCATAAAGAATGATGGTCGGTGATAATCTTGAATGGTCTACTGTAAAGATAACACCGAAACTTCTGCACAGCGAAAACAGCTGCCAGGCATTCTTGTTCCGTAACCGTATAATTGCATTCAGATTTGCTCAGGCAACGGCTGGCATATGCGACAACATGTTCTGCACCACTGTGACGTTGTGCAAGCACCGCTCCTACCACGACTCCACTAGCATCAGTGTGAACTTCAGTCAGGCAAGATGGAGCGAAGTGACGCAAGAGGGGTGCTGACGTTAGTATAAACTTCAATTGAGAGAAGGAAGCGTCACACTCTGGTGTGCAATTGAAGGCCGCATCTTGTCGCAAAATAATTGTCAATGGGTAAACGATGTCGGCAAACCGGGGAACAAAACGACGGAAATACGAACATAGGCCAATGAATCAGCGAAGTTCTCGTGCTTACTGCTGCGGCTTGAAGGAGCTCACCGCTTCAATCTTTCGAGGATCGGGTCTGACGCCATCCTTGCCGACTAAGTGTCCCAGGACCACTGTTTGGCGCTCGCCAAACCATTTTTTTGAGTTTAGAACCAGTCCAGCTTTTTCGATGCAGTCGAGAACAAGGCTGAGGCGTTCGTTATGTTCTTCAAATGTGCGGCCAAATATTACATCTTCGAGGCAACACATGCATATCTCCCACTTTAGACCACGTAATACTGTGTCCATGAATCTTTCGAAGGTGGCTGGACCATTGCAAAGGCCAAAAGGCATACCATTAAATTCGAATAGGCCATCTGGAGTCACGAAAGCGGTCTTTTCCTTGTCGGCAGGGTCCATAGGTATTTGCCAGTACCCCGATCGCAAATCAAGTGTTGAGAAGTACGAAGCAGCGTGTAAGCAATCAATGACGTCATCGATTCGTGGTAGCGGATAGACATCCTTCTTTGTCACTGCGTTCAGACGTCTGTAATTCACGCAGAATCTCCAGGAGCCATCTTTTTTTCGGACCAGGATTACTGGGGCTGCCCATGGACTAGACGACTCTTGAACGACACCTTTGTTCATCATCTCCTTGACTTGCTCTAAAATAAGTTTGCGCTAGAAGGATGACACTCGGTAGGGCTTCAGGCGGCTGGGGTGTGCTGAGCCGGTATATATTCGGTGACGAGCGCGGGACGACGGTAAATGAAGGGGTGCCTCTCCATCCGTGAAGTCGAATGCAGCCTCATGCCTGGCAAGGACCTGTACCAGTGCTTGCCGTTCCGATGTACAGAGAGCCTTGCTGATCATGCCAAGCATTAGCTCTTCAGAATGGCGATTATCGCAAGGAGAGCAAGCTGTAGAGACGTCCGCAGTTAGTGCCGCTATTGAGCTACATGCGGCTTCATCGAAGAGAGCGATTTTCATACCGCGTGCAAGGACCACCGGCGTGGATGAACAGTTCAGTGCCCGCAATGTGGCGACTCCTTTCGTCATGCACACGACTGAGCAGGGAACAAGTTACTTTTTTTAGCACATTTTATGCGGAGGGGCCTAACTACAAGGCTAACACAATCAGCGTAACAGTAGTTACAAAAACACGAACGGGCGTCAGGCACCACGATGGTGCAATCACTTCATCAAGAACATTGTGTGTGTCTCTGTCCCTGTCTTCGCCACGCGAGCTTTGTTCGGGATGTGCTGATATAAATAACTTGTTCAACTATATTTCGCCACAACCACAGTCCACGGAAGCACTGCATTATTTAAGAAAATCGATACCAAGAATAACATCGTGCGAACAACGAGAAAGAACAAGGAATTTCCGACACAAACACTTTCCCAGTCAACAAAACACTCACAGCACAAACACCAAGGGGATGAAGCCACTCGCCGCCTACTCCACGAAAGGTAATACCGTCGTTCCAAGAAAACATAACTTGTGGCCTAGACGGTTTTTGAAAGCGAGGCTCATCACAGACACAGTTGTTCCAGTATCAACTAATGCCATGGTCGGTATTTCTGTCAATCAACACATTCACTTTGTTTTTGTGCATTACAACAGGCAGAGGTATTTCTTGCAAAGACCGTCCGGCGACCTCACCTCCACTCGCCGCGGATGCTAGTTTCCCGGCGGTGGTGAGGAAGAATGGCGCCGAGGGGACGGAGAGCGACGGGGACGGTGACTCGACGGGACGGTTATTGGGTGGCGTCAAACTGCGCTCAGATCCTGGCGAGTCGCTACATCTGGTCGCGTGTGAGAAGCGGTCCCTTGGAAGCACATCGGTTGTCCGCAAGTCATATGAAGTACGGGTTCCGGGTGGCGAGAACATCGGTGGTGCCCTTCGTGATTGACGGCCTTGGCGACAATACCGAGCTATATGTCCTGTGGAACCGCAGTTGTAGCACACAGGAGGGTCGCGGTTGACAGCATCTTCCTCGAAGCGAATGCTAGCCTGCTGCGGGCGGCGAGAAAGTTCGTTGTCATGTGGATAATGTGTCTCTGCTGCTCGCTGAAATCCGTTATATCGGTTATAAGCCACGTCGTGGTAGTAGGATCGGTGCTGTTTTTGGCGCGGCCTCACAGAAATCACAGGGCCTTGGGGGTAAAAACTCGGCTGTTCTCGTTGTGGCTGAGCGTCATAAGTATAGGGTCTCTGTCGTAGAGACGTGGCTGCTGTCGGGGCGCGAGTTCATAATCCTCAATTCCCTTCGCCGCAGGATACGGGGAGAAGGATGCCACGTTTGGCTCAAAATCTGGTGGTATAGGCGGAAGCTATGAGTGCCTGAGTGTGTCACTTGCCCGTGCAGACTGAGTTCTTCCCGAACTATTTGTCGGATCGTTGATGCAAGATTGAGGGGCTGGTTGCTCTCTACGCTTGCAACTGTCGTCACATTGGCTAGCCTGCCAAACTTCGGCGTGATGCGCCTCGTCTTCAGTTGCTCGAAAGTGCGACAGTGCCGAATGATGTTGGCGACGGAAGCCAGGGTGTCTTTTTCGATGAGGAAACTGTAAACATCCTCAGCAATTCCTTTTAGGATGTGCCCGACTTTGTCCTTCCTCAGACATTCCAGAATCTACCATCCTACACAGTTTTATTACTGCCTCAATGTAGGTCGCGCAGGTTTCGCCTGGCACTTGCGCGCGTTGCAGTAGCGTCTGTTCTGCCCTTCTCTTTTTCGTCGCGGAGTCGCCGAATAGCTCTTTGATTTCCGAAACAAATCTGCCCCATGTTGGTATTGTTTCCTCGTGATTGTCGAACCACACCAACGCAGTATCCGTTAGAAAGAACACGACGTTCGAAAGCTGGGTAGCGCTGTTCCACTTGTTGGCGGCACTCACTCGGTGATAATGGATGAGCCATTCCTCGACGTCTTCGTACGGTTTTCCGGCGAAGGGACCCGCATGTCTCAGTTGCTGAACGGAACTGGTCGACGCAGCAGTTGGAATGGGCCAATGTTCGTCTGCGTCGTAGGAAATGTTCAACTCCGGTATATTCGGTGGGAGTCCAGCAAGGCGACGGCTCCGTCGAAGAACTTGTGGTTCAGCCTCCGTCTTCGGGTGTCGATAACCCAGCACCTTCCACCACAACTGTTACGAAGAGTTGTGAAGAAATGGTTTTATTTGCAGGAGATGGAAGATGATCGGAGCGTGATCGTAGCGCAGTCCGGCCTCTCAAGCTCTTCGTTCTCTTCGTCTTCTCTTTTCTCTTTTTGTGCCTGCCTTTCGTATCCATTACAATATCTTGCTTGAAGAATGTTGATAAAAGGTATTCTGTACGACCGGCGCAAACTATCCTTTTGATGAACAACTCAAAATACACATCGTGCAGTGGTTGGCTATGTACTTATTCAATACAAATGTTTCGACAATATTTTCGTGAAAAAGCATGAGTAAAATTTCAAAATGTTTTTTTTCTTATTTCAGTTTCACTCCATTGTGCCTGATAGGATAATCTAATAAATTCGGAATAGATTTCAGTTGAAACTGCTCGTCAACGTCTGCGCTGAAACCCTTGACAGCCTCCTTTCAGCATATTCTTTCTACCACATCGATCGCCTTACGGTGCTTCAAAAAAAAAAAAGGCAACCCTACTGTTCAAACAGAAGCAATGCGAAAGCCGGAAGCAACTCGTCATTCAATGCGTTTCTGATCCGCTTGAGTTTGCCTAAGGGCGTGACACTAGTGCGCACAGTGCGATTGGTTTTCTAAGCCCTATTTTTAAGCGAAAGGCCACGTCACTCGTGAGTAGGCGGCCCTGTGTGCTTGACGACGAAGAATGTTGAGTCTTACGCATCAAAGCCACGGTTTTCGATATTAGAATTCCTGGAAATATTACTGCTTTATCTCGGCGTATGGTATTTTCATCCAGTGTACAAGTTGTAATGTGCTCTTGGCGTTGACGTACCATCGTATTCGAAGACTTCCTGGATTATACAAAATCTCGCAATCATGGCCACTTTTTTGGGGGGTGGAGAAGATAGATATAAAAGTAAAAGATAATGTGGCTAACAAGAATGTATCTCCAGTTAGCTGACCTTTTCAGGGAAAGTGGAAGAGGTTAACGAAATATGAGAGAAAAGGAAAGGAAAAATGATCAATATAGAACTGTCTGTGTGAGCGCTGTCACACAGTCTGTAAACGAGCCACATTGTCATACACATTGTCAATGCCCTCATGAGACATACGACGTCTCGCATCGTACATGTGTCACATAGTTTCTTGCGCACTCGGGTATATTCGGGGTAACACAGCAGCGCGTTTATAGCGGCTCGAGCTTCATGTCTGTGTGGGCCTGCGTCAAAAAATTTACTTTGTATCAGTAAGCGCTCGTCTAGCTGGTCTGTTGTCTATGAAGAGAGAAAGAATCAAGAAATGGAAGGATGGAAAGTCAATCAGACTTATGTATGGTTCCGCTGCAGTACACTGGTGCTAAGGAAAAATTGAGTGGAAAGATAAGAAAAGGGAGGGAGCGAGCAACACGCGCAAGCAAGGAAATCTACAGAACTATAAATGGCCGTTGAGGTCGGTACGCAATAAATATTGAAGAAATGCATGAAGGACTCTTTCTTTTGCACGGGCGGTGGATGTTGCTATGCTCCACGATGTGACCCTGAGATATTGTTCTGGAATCTACTCGGTTTAACGCAGCAGGTAGAGAGATGCATTGGACGTCTGTTGAGCACAGGTGCTTAGCGGAAGCTCGATGTTATGTAGCGAAAGCTACATTACGCCATGTTTTTGCCTCTTCGGCATCGCCGCACTTTGAGCCGTGGCCGCACTGTGACGTCACACCAGGGCCCTCGATTTTCCAGCAACTCGGCTCGTCGTGGTCGCCACGCGGCCACCGCTCCTGCCATTGGGCGCTCGCCTCGCCCTCTGTGTGACGTCACACGACGGGCTTCGTCGCCGTCGCCGCGCGGCCACCGCTCCTACAGGCGCCCGTCCGCCGTTGCCTGGCAACCGCCACAGCTGGGGCGCTCGCCGCGCCCTCTGTGGGACGTCACACCACGGGCCTTGATTCACCGGCAACTCGGCTCGTCGCAGTCACCGCGTGGCCACCGCTCCTGCCATTGGGGGCTTTAGCCATTGGGCGCTCACTGTGCCCTCTGCATGACGTCCCACCCCGCGCTCCGCAGCTGTGATGACCGGGAGTATAGAAGGGGAGAGCTCGCGTCGCCGCAGATATAGTCAAGGCCGCAGTATGGATGGTGAGAAGTCGGCCAGCCTGAAGGAGGCCAGGGATCGCCGTAGAAATGAAGCGGAGACTGCGCGCTGCCATTGACGATGTCGCAACAAAAGCCTATTACTTTACGGATCATAGAAGCGCATTGATTGGTGTGAAAAATACAGTTTTACCCGTTGGTTGATCCACAACGTCTCTCCTTTCTTACTCTAGTGCGAAACCACTAAGTTTATTAACAACATGTCTAACTAGAAGCGAAGTCTAAGCGCAGCCGGGGGTCTATAGCGATCGCTACTCGATAAGGTCTAACCAGAGCTAAACCACAGCCATTTTTTTAACATTTGCAAGAATCAGGCTTCAGTAGATCGGCTTTTAACATGCGGAAATAATAAGCGTTTGTCGATGTTAGTGCCAGCTATAGCTAATGGGGCATTGTTGCATTGCAGTGGCAGAGGCTAGCTGGCAATTCCAGCCCTAACAAACGTTGGCAGAAGCTTTCATAAAATAAAGGTGCAGGGGCTGCTTTACGCTTCTATGCTCAGTCCAGCTACTTTCCAGACCTTTCCTCAACGTAAGAAAATAAAATACTACACTACAACTTTCCTGAAATAAAGCAGTAATGGACCAAATATTAATATTTAATTTTTTATGACACTCAGTAAAGTGACCCTGCAGAAGCTCACAAACTAGCTCTAGTTGAAGGTAACTTCCCGTGTGATATGTCTAGCGATAATGTGTTCGGCATACGTGTCTGGTGAGAACTACCGGTACATCGGCCTTCGGTAATCACTGATGTGCTTATCTTTTCATTTGAAATCAGGAGATTTAATTGCGCTCCGGGATGTTGTCGGTAGTATTGTAAGGCAATTAACCGATTCCACGTCTGCTTAGTAAAGCGTCGTCGTCCCGTCCTCCTTTGGTTTTATATATCAGTTTCTTTGTCGCTCGCCACTTAAAAACATCAGAAAGGCGATCAGAAGGAAAGATAAAGTATGTGTAAAATTGCAGGGAGGTTAACAAAAGACAGGTCTGGCTGGCCATACCGCACGGTGGCATGAGCAAGGTGATATAAAGACAAAGAGAAAAGAGCACAGACAACATAAACGACGTACACAGGGAAACGGTATCAACAGTAATAGGCAGCGGTGACAAAGTCTACTATGTAGGTCATGGAGTTTCAGCAACACATATACGTATATCTACCCTGCTCGGAGTTCCCCTGAGAGCACTGGACAAGCATTTATTATTCTAATAGTGGATAATTTTTCAGTCTTCCAAGAGCTGCATACATCACTTACTCTTCGGCACTGTAGTGCTGGCAGATCAAAAGGAAGTTTATGAATGTCTCGTCCCAGCTGCATGTGTCGCAGGTAGGGCTGTCAGCCATTACAATGAGGAAGGCGTAGGAGTAGAGGCGACGCCGAACTACAAACAGTAGAACATGCTGTGTTCCCGTTGTGGTAACCCAGACGGTAGAGACTTATTCCTACGTTAGGAGGATGGCACTCTGCACTAAAGGCTGCACTTTGGTACTTATTGAATGAAACTCGTGCTTTCTTGTGTGTTGTTTTACGTGCGCTCGTGCATTGCGGCAATGCATTATCTGTAATACGCTTAGGCATTTTCTTGGAGGAGACGGCACAGAGAGCTTTCAATAGAGCAAAACAAGAGAGCACAAGCGTCTGTATCAAACCAGTGCACCATTGCGGAAATGTACCTGCATTTCGTGGAATTATGCTGTGCAGCTGTGTTTAACACAACCTACTGCATAGTGCATGTAATTCGGCAGATTTGTGTGAGCCTCGTTGTCTGAGCCAAGAGAATTGCACAATTGCCGCACCACTGGCCGCTCGAGGCACTTTGCGTGTATTCGCGGGCTTATTTCATGCTCGGAAAAACACTTTTATGTAGCACGTATTGAGCAACAGACAGCTGTATCAGAAGTTTTTCATGTTGCTCTACAACTTTCTCGTTGACACTTTGATAATTAGGAGAGCACTTCTCGAGTTAGATAATTATATACAATTAATTAGGTAAATCTCAGTAACGAAAAAAATACTGGCGGCTACTCCACTGTACCGGAAACAATACGCACTAGGTTTAATTCGCGTAACGCCGTTCCTCTTTTTTAAAATCGTGCTGCGTGATAGCTAGTACACCCTGTATAATTCCATCAAAAGCTCTGACAGAACCACTCTCTTTTGATACAGCTGTTACAAGAACATTTCCGGCTTTAAACTAAAAACCATAAATAAAATTTTAACGAGGCACCAATTACGCAAAGATGATTCACTAGTTAACTAGGCGCGTCATAATATGTCCGTGATAAAGCAGCACAAAAGACGGCCACAGAAGAGAAAAGGACGCCTAACAGAGGCACGGCCTTTCAACTGAAGGTTTAATGAAAACATGTACCCAGATATATACGAAGCTGAACGCGCCCCAAAAAAGACATGAGGAAAGTAACCAAAGCCGTGGCACAAACGTGTATATACACTCAAACACGTGGGTTCAGGATGCTTAAGATACGAACGCTTAAGCCTTGTTAGGAAAATGTAAGGCTAATTTAGGCACAACTGTGCGTACTTTATGAGTGTCACAAGTTTCCGCTATCTGGTGTATGTACTTACCTGTATTCCTGTGACTCATGCATGACAATGGCTGCATCGGCAAAATATTTTGTGGAACCGCCTCAACCATACAATACTAGTAGCCACAAGCACATGAAATTGTTAATTAATATGAGTGGACCGAAAACACCGGGTAAGTATTGTTATTAGTTATTCACCAATAAAAGTATCATAGTGATGCGCTAGAGGCGAGATCTATTCAGGGATAATATAACTCTATTCTAATGCTATTGCTTTTGGCGCTTCATCACTGACGCGACTGGGTTACCACCACAATCGGCCGGTCATGAATGGTGGGCGATCAGAAAGGAATAGAATCATATGAAAATAAATTTATATTACACCAGCCCTGATGCACTGTCCGAGTGATGTCGGAGGTGTCCGTGATAATTTGGTTCTGCCTGACTTTGGCCTGTGGTAATGACGGCATTGTTATTAATTTCATTAACAAATACGTATATTTTGGCGAGGTTCCAGTGATGTGTCCACTTGCAGTTGAAACGTAATATTTAGCACTGAGACCTCTGTATATGCACAATATCTAAAACTATGTATTATACGTGATTCATAATTTTGTTGCACTTCGCATATGTTTGAATAAGTGATCAAAGGGCTGGGAGCACCATCTTTCGCAATCAATGAGTCCAGTGATGCGGCTCACATCTGGACCCTTGTCACAATGGCTCCAGTGATGGTCATCAGAGATTAGGCACTAGTGACCTTAATATTTAGAGAGCGTCTAGTACAACTATCACAAGCTTTCATACAACGAGTGTCCATCGATAAAGTCAGTAGCACGCAAAACGCCATTACAAAAACGAACACATAAAAATGCAGGCAACTTTGTGCAATATTATTTTACAGATTCGTTGGGTGTGTGGGAAGACAGAGACAAACTTTATCAGAGAAAGGTGGAGAGGTCGGCTTGACTGACGTGTCTCTCGCCTGCTATATATGTATACTCTGCGCTGAGTAAGGGGTTTGTGCGAACGACAGTAGCATGGTGGGAAGAAGTAGGTGGTAAGTAGAAGATGTAGATCAGGGCTGCTGCACAGTTTCTACTGTTTTTGTGCAACACAAACGTGGGCGCTACATGGCATATCCACTTTGGAGGAGAGGGGCTAAGGCTAGAGACCATCTATGGCATACATACTTTCAATGCTGTTCATGCCACAGGCGTATTTGAGCGAGACAGCCGCTGCTTCTGGGCGTAAATTATTTGCCGCAATATTGTATGGATGACTAAGTCTAATTCGGTCGTCTTAAAGCATTCTTGTCTTCGATATTCGGGAGCCCGCGGTCGTAAGCGTGGCCACGTATTCGTTCCCAGGGTCGAGCTGTTGACTTTACACATCGCCTCTGGAAGTTCACCGGACGTCGCCTTAGACAATTCCTGCTACCCGTTTTTGGACGGAGCCAAGCAGCTCTGGCTTTCATTTTGAATTCGCAGACGACGCGATCGCTTCCTCCGCTTGCGAATTGACACTACCGCATCACCCTACAATACTGGAACACATGCTCATGTGTTGCAGTATTGTGATCTCCGTTTGGATCTTGGAACAATCTTTATAGTTTGCCTCATGGAGACCATCGCAATTTGAGCATATCGTTGCCTTGTCGCTACAGAAAGATTGCTCTTGGCTGCCTGCAGAGCAGAGGCATGTCGTCTGGCCAGTGCAGACAACGGTGACCTGATCCTACTTTAAAAACCTGCGGCACTGCAGTGGTCGGGGCGCATGAGAGCGTGCCGGATGTCTCGGATAGCGCACCTTGAAGTGGGACGGTAAGGTGTCTCCCTCGAATAGCAGCTTAACGCTCGTCGAGCGGCTGAAGTGATGTCAATAAACAATATTGATTGTTGAAGACGTCTTTTTGGTCCTTGATGTCCATGACGACGTGAAAGGACGACTCCTGCCCTATTCCTATAACCATGGACAGTAAATGAACGGACTTCTGGACACGGTTTTTAGTGTTTCTGAGGCGGCTTGTTTCGCTACTACAACTGTTCCTACATTCTTTGTGGTATTGAACCGAACTTAATTTATCCGTTGAGGTACCACTTTTCCAAGGTAGGCAGAGGGAATCTGCCTGCTTGTGGAATTGAAATTCTTTCCCGTGGCGTGAAGCACGTAGGCCATCGCGTGTATCACAGGAAGCGATCCGGTGGAGACTTGCTCGATCACGTCTTTAGTAGTCCGGCAATGTTTTTTTCTTTTTCAGTCATTTGCCTTTCACGACCGTGAAGTCACTGTCGAAGTCCATGGCCTCATTGCTGGAGAAGCAGGAGGTTCGAAATATTTTCATAAAGACGTGCCCGATCACGACACTCCAATAGAGGAGTTGATGTTAGAAGAGATGGGCTTTACGCCAGAGGTGGCGTGCGCTCCGTCATCGCCTCAGACGGTTTCCTGTCCTAAAAATGCAAGTAGACCCCTGCTACAATGCAAACTGTCGCTACAACACGAGAAGCTACGTTGCCTCACTTCGTCTTTGTCTCAGGTTATTGTAAATAATAGTTTAGAAATCGATGGGGAACGTGATTGCGTGACTGAGACGTTGAAGGAAAAAAAAGTAACCTTGCTGGTATGGACCTGCAGGTAAGCCCAGCGCGAGAAAGTAACTTGCTGTTCTGGCTAATCATCAGCACAGCCGAATGTAGGGGAAATTTTGGATAACGAATATTTAAAAATATTAAGTAAAATCTTAAGTCCTTCGCCGAATGAACCTGAACTCTTGATTCAAAATGAATAAGATCGATGGGGTACGCGGGTGGTTCTTCATGAAATTAGCTGTCAGGAGCAGGAGGTTGCAAGAGATGAATGAGCAGTGCAGCATATCAATCTCGAACAACCTCCTGCTCCCTTAGCGGTAGCTGGAAGCCGCGTCCTTCCGAGAATATGTTAGCTGGCCTTAGACACAGCCTACAAGCAGATAAATGTTTGTGCATACCGTTTGTACTCGCACCTTGACCGCACCACTATTTTAAGCCAACCCCTAAAATACGGATGGCCACAAAAAGAACAGGAGCTCTTTTCAAATGTGCGCCTAACAATAAAAGGCATCTCCGTTTGCGAATGGAATACTCATTTTATTACGGTTTCCGGCGCTCCTCCGAAGCATGTGGTACGTTCACTCGTGGTAGTCATTATCGACATCACAGTCTTTTTTATAACAAATCTGTTTCGTCTAGCGTGTTCGACATGCTGAACATCCAAAATGCTCGCATTGCCAGCTCGACCGGGATTACATACCATGCGGCCGCGATCCAGGTCGCTACCTGCACAAAGTGAAGTAGACATGTCAAAAGTATGACGAAGTAGACAGGCGTCCCAACTTATACCGAGCGATGCCTCGAATGTTTGCGACCTCTTTCGCTTTCGCCTGTAAAATCTCCGTCGATTACGGTCATTCCCATTTTCATTGGTGTCCTTAAAATCGGCAAACATCTTTTTTTCACCTCACACTATCGAGCTTTCTTTGGTCGAGAGTATCTTGCGGTTGTGGCCCCCAAACAGCTTCTTCTTATCCCGAGTTTCACCGACCCCGGACTTTCGTAAATTATTTTATTTAGCCAAGTACCGGGCTACATGAGAATAAATACGCTATTTATTTTACCTATATGCCTTAGACTTCACGGTTTCGCTTGAATCTATGAAAATGGAAAATTTAAAGGCGCAAATATTTTATGTTTTCAGATATGATTCACATACATTAAAGTTATTGCTCCCAAGAAATGTTGCCACAAAATATACTTTTTTTCACCATACCTCAACATTCCCTTCCATTCGATGCTTGGAATATAGTGAAATAAATGACATTCCCCACCTTTGACCGTTTTACTCTTGAAAGGTGCAAATATTTTATGTTTTCGGATATGATTCAGCATACATAAAGTTATTGCTCCCAAGAAATGTTGCCACAAAATATACTTTTTTTCACCATACCTCAACATTCCCTTCCATTAGATGCTTGGAATATAGTGAAATAAATGACATTCTCTACCTTTGACCGTTTTACTCTTGCAATAACTCGTGTGTTAATAATTATTGGTTTCCACTGACTATTTAGAAATCCCTCTGCTCTGCTGTATCAGTAGAGCCGGTTTGTTTATAGCCTTTTTGTCTTTCTTTTTCAGCAGAAATGTTCGCCGACAACCTACCTATTTCGTGTCCACTGGCATGTCTGTGTTGCGTAGCAGCGCCTGTTCATGTTTGCAAATACGAATAGGGATCAAACTATGTAGACAGAAACGTCCGAAGGCAGGACAGAAATAATGTGTCTCTTAAGGAAGCATTCAATATAAGTTTTCAATTTCCGCATGTACTTGCCGCGTCTTGGCAGCCTAAACTGCACGTTTTCCTTGTATAATGTAGGGATACCGATATTATTAAACTATTGCGGCAAATATTGAAGCGCACTATCACGCTTTCTATAAGCTACAACGCGCGTCGAAGATGCCACGTGCTTGAGCGCTGTAGCTCGTGCGGAGCGCGATAGTATGTGTAAAGAACCCATGATGTCATGTACAGCAAGTTAATGTCACAAAGCGGCCTTATCCCTACGAAATATTTAAGAACGGCTTGTGTACTAGACATCTTAACTGTATCCAGCCCTGGCGGGTGCACATAATAGACGCGCAGTAGCGGCCAGAAATGGGCATTTTTGTATCCCTTTCTTCAGCGCCTTCAGAAGAGAAAATATATTGGTACCATGTACGCGGTCGTTATGCGCAGAGAAAAACAGTAGAGCACTACTGCACATTTGAAGAAGGAGTGACCTGTATGACCTCCTCTAATTACACAGTGATCGCTGTTGTTTATGCGCGCCTATCTATGTCATATGCAGTTTTTTTTTCTTGGCTCTTCCCCCTTCCAGGGCAGGGCAGCAAACCAGGTGCAACCTGGTTAAGCTCCTTTCCTATGTTGTTCCCTCTCGCTCGTGGCGTAAAGCTTTGTTAGGAATCTAATGAAGAAATCTTAGAATTCTAGTTTTCTAGGTGAAGTATAGCGAATGCTTGGTGGAGAATTCCAAGTTAATGAACACTTTCATTTCATTTACACAGTTGTCGTTCCGTATTAGAAGCTAACCTGCAATATAAACGCAGTAACGCACCGACCTTAGACCAATTCTAGGTGAAAGTTTCAGTATTCGAAGCTGACATTGTTGTTTAAGCAGATATTTTTTCCCCAGGGAGGTGTAGGTTCCAGTATGTCCGCAATTTTCAATAAGTACTTACTGTGGAATATAAATTTCAACGGCCAAGCTAAAATTTTTCATTTATTCGAAGTTCACGTAGTTCCAGTTCGTGACTGTTATTCTTAACAGTTGTGAAATTGCAACGCTAATATTGCTGTGACGTCTCACCCCTTAGGATTATGTTTAGATTGGAATAAATTATTATATATTTTCTAAAACATAAAACCTCAGAACACTCGAAGCCAGGTACTACAGGTTTTCCCAAGTTCTCAAATACACTGAAGGTTCCTGTCGTAGCAGTTACGTGTCGACGAGTACAGAATACGTTTTGTCCTAAAGAACAGGTGATAGTTCTAAAATGCTATACAGCGCCGAGAAAATCCGCATACCCATGTTCATTGTTATATGAATAAGATCTATTTTTTTATTACGTTATAATACAAATGTGCGTATCGGTGTACGGATTCCTGGTGCTATTACTAGTGAATTCTTCAGCGCTTGAAGCTCAACAAATCTCTCTTCAGCTGGTAATTCTATAACTTCGCAAGATTATACCAACATATATGTTCTTTCCTAACAGCACGCTTTTCTTGTTTAGCCATATCTAAAGCATCACCACAAGGAAGGTGATTGTACTGTATTTTATGTTTCATGTTCCAAACCTGTGACATAAAAGAATATTAAAGTATCTGTTGCATCTCTCGGGAGTTCATATAAGTGCAAGGATCGGAGCATGCGACTTCCCGGACGCCAATAGCATTTGCATTGGTGATTTTTCACGCACAGACAGAGTTTATTTGTTATTTATTTATGCTACCATCAGGCTACAGAGTATATTTCAGAGGGAAGGGCAATTCACAACAATAAAAGAAGAGGAAGCATGTTTCATACAATAATATAAAAACAATAGGGGATAAAGAATATTAATGTTAACAATTTTCTTACACCAACGTTATAAATCAATTGAAGAATAATTATATTAGGCAAGAAACAAGACAAGATACTAAAATCAGTTAATGAACAAAACACAATGGCGGTAATTAGGTAATCAGCGTCGTAAGGACCTTTTTAAGTTGAATGGTATCAGTGAGGCTTGTCAGTGATGCGGGTAGGGAATTCCATTCTTTACAAGTTCTTGGAAAATATATTCTGTATTATTTTGTTGCATATTGCTTATGCGTCAGTCTGGGTGCAGAAAGCGACAAGACCTTCAGTGCGTGCGTTGTCGTCATACATGGTTAGAGCATGGCATTGCAATTACTTTTGCAAACTAAGTGTCTGCTCTGTGGCTGAAAACTTAATTTTGGCACCAAACAGCGTGTTTGTTTATAACCGATAGGTGCATTTCCGCTTGTTTCCACGAAGTGAGCCCTCAAGCTCTCTACCAAATGCATAGCTTAGGAGAATCATGAGCATAAAGGGATAGGTATAATGTTATACCGTGAATAAAATGAATGACTACTTGCAAGATAGGTAGAGATCCTATGCACGACCAGAACGTAGCTATCACTTATTTTAGTGCTTAAATAATATGAAATTATGAGCGAATTGACAAACAAGACACGTGTTTGCTGAAATCATTTACAAATTTTATTCCTACACAAATTATACAAACACTTCTGGTGTGTTTGCGTCATCGCCGTTGACGCCACCGTCGGTGCTGCCGTAGGCGTGGTCGTAATGCCACGGTATCGACGTACATGCTCAGTTCTTAGAGCACAGAGGACTAGAAGGTCTTGAGAAACGCGTAGTCTGTTTGACTGCAAAGGGGACGAAGCCTTCTGGGTGCACCATCAGGCGTCACTCAATCAGTTCTGCCGGAGCCGGCGCAGCGTTCTAGCTTCCAATACTGGTATGAGTGCTATCGCACTCACATTAGCGTTCTTGCTGAGAAGCCACGCGCAAACAACACCATGGTGCATACACTGGTATGAGGGGAACGGATGGTTAACATCACGGTAAATATATCAACAGTTTTTCTTTCTTTTTTTGCCACTGACGAACACCCCATGGTTTTCCATTCGGTCTCATCTCGCGCACTATCGAGATGCCACAACTGCAACGCAAATCGCGCGGTCCCCCATAATGCCAACTTTCTGAGACGCCTTCATCGTAACGGTAAACTTTGCTATTGCTTTCAAAGCATCATCTTCCTGGCAAACCGTTAATTTTAATCTGATAACAATTATACGGATGCTCGTAGTGTGTTTGCGCCATCGTAGTTATCTTGCATGCGCCATTGATGTGCCTCGCCTGCAGCGCCACTCGTGGCGCTGCTCACCTCGCCAACGTTGTGAGACGCCTGGTACTGGTGAGGGCACTGTTTCTTCTGGCCTGCGTTAGGCGATTTGCATGCTGCGCCAATTAAGCAAACATGTCGCACCTGCGTATAGTTAAAACACAGTCGAAGGTGTTCAAGCACTAAGTGAAACCTTGCTATCGCTTTCAATGCTTCATTCTTCGGGCGAAACTGTCATATTTTTCATGCGAAGCACTGTTTGCCTCATTTCAGGCACCTTGGGGAAGGTAAGTAGGTAGGTAGGTAGGTATGTAGCTTCCTGTTAGCCTCATTTTGGGCCTCTGCAATAAAACGACTGCATGAACGACATTGCAATCGAACCCCCGCCTTCGAGCACAGCAGCCCTATTCTCAAATTGCTAGGCCATATCATCGCAAGTATACTCCTGTCGCGCCAAAGCTGACCACCTCTTTGAGACATTTGGCGCACATGTCTCGTGTCAGTATCTCGTGTTCATTCCTCTTGTGTCATGTTGTGTAAATACTGTCTATTTTGTACGTGCACTCGTTGCATAAGTCTTTCTGTCATCTCGAAGGAAGGGCGGGTTTGTTCATTAGGCTCTCACTTATCTGAAATATTCAAGAACACAAAATGTGCCAACAATATTAGCGACATAACTCTGACTGGTCTCATTTTGTTAATCGTCTCCCACAAGAATAGTTTTACGCTTACGGCAATCTTTTTGTAGAAAATAATACTATTACGAACGTGTGGTGTCATTAAAAATTAGGGATAAATACCATAGCTGCAACACGGCCTCACCATTCTACGATTCTAACTCCATCATGCAAGCAGACGCATTTGTCCTGAAGTCTTATATAAACTTATATATGGTTCCTCATGAAAAATGTGATGACGTGGAAATATTTTGGGTCCTCCAGTTCCTCGAATCCTTTCTGGCCGGAATGAGTTTTCGAGGCTTCGTAACACCTGCGTAAGATGGTAAGTGAGACTGAGAAAAAAAAACACGTTTTTAAGTTCTAAACGCTCTACAGGCTGCGCCATGTGAGCCTCTGTGCTCTTACATGCACACGCTAAGGCAACTGGAGACAGTGTTTACAAAGGGCATTCGCAAGTTGTTGTTTTTCAGTGAAACGGACGCAAACTACTCTGCCGGACCATCCAAGATTCGGGTGGTTCTAGAGTGGCAAATTTTCTCATCTTTGCTACTGCTCGTTTCTTTTTCTTTTGCTGTAGCGTTAAATGATGCCGGTTTTTATGTATTCGTTTTTATGCTCTGAAAGAAGGCCTTGCTAAGCTTTACGGCCAACGAAATACAGCATACATTTTTAGGAAAGCGCTGCTGGAATGCTCTATTGCGCAACCCACAGGAACATTCCCCTGGGAAGAGCTTCCGGTGATAACTATAGGGTCTGCGGAACGCCACCATATGCCTGGAGGCTTCGTGATGTACTGAAAAAACCGAGCTCCGACATTCCGCGACAGCTTGCCGGTTTCCTTGCTTCCACGCTTCCCGCCGTTGTCATTTTCTCCTGAA
Organism: Dermacentor silvarum; assembly: GCF_013339745.2. Taxonomy (NCBI): domain Eukaryota; kingdom Metazoa; phylum Arthropoda; class Arachnida; order Ixodida; family Ixodidae; genus Dermacentor; species Dermacentor silvarum. The sequence continues at coordinate 119,302,063 of NC_051159.1, forward strand.
AGCTGATTTCCCGGAGACATTAGACGCCGTTCCGACAGCACAGAAAGTTTAAATGAAGAAGGGAGATTGCGCAGAAAATAGCCGTATCCACCGGTCTGTGAGCATATGTGTGTTTTCGCAGGCCTGTTACTATATTCGTTCGGGGCAAAGTTTTGCTACATACATGCATTACACCTAACCTAATAGCAACTGAACCTTTAGTTCCGCGCTCCTCAACTTAGACAACGGAATATAAAAATTGAATAGTACTAAAATGTTCGCGCCAAAATGTAGACTGGTACATTCCTCATTCGACACGGCGAAATAGTGTAAAAAAGTGCTCTGTGATTTTCACAAGTGCACAAAGTTCGTTGCTAAACTGATATCACAATGGATCCACACAACATTTGAGAGGGAATGTTGAGATACTGTGTCTGTAACTTCATACGTAGTAGAAGCAACAATATGTGTACCATACATGAATTACAAGATTTTGCGCTACTTATGTTGTCGTTGCTGTTGATGATAATGGTGGTGGAAGCAACACTATAGGGTTGAACGCCGAGAAAGAAGAACGCATCACAAGCATTCCCTGGGATGAGCTCCCCAGGTGCCTGTTTCTCGGCCTCGGGACGTTTATCAGCATAGAAATACACACAGCAGAGAAATACGCACGCGGTATGTCACGAGGCAATGATTCGTCCTTGATGTCTAGGTTTTTTTTCATGTTGACATGTTTACAGTGTTGTCTAAAGAATGTATATAGTTCGCCCCAAATATTTCTAGATTAAGTTTGTGAAAGTGAAATCCAAAATACAGACTCCTTCTAGAAAGGTGGTACATCACATTTCGCACCACCTCTTTAATACAGGAGCACCAGGCCCATTGCGGCCCATTTGCAAACCGCATTGCGAAACAAGGCGAGCCGGCTACCCCATTTTGAAACGAAAACAAGAAAAAGCCGAAGTACTCAAAAATGTACATTTCCGAATGGCACCTATTACGAATATTAAAAAAAAGTACCCTTAAATACAAAATCAAACACGGAATATTTTCTATTGCCGAACTAAAGTAGAATAAAATGCTTCTATTGCATCAATAGTGCTAAAAATTATTTCCATAATTTGATACATGCGCGTAATACCGTTACCAAATGAATGTTAACATCATGGTATATATACCTACTGTTTTTTTTTCTTTTTTTGCCGCTGACGAACACCGCAAGTTTTCCTTCGGTCTCATCTCGCGCACTATCGAGATGCAACAACTGCAACGCAAATCGCGCGGTCCTCCGTAATTCCAGCTTTCTGAGACGCCTTCATCGCAACGGTAAACTTTGCTATCGCTTTCAAAGCATCATCTTCCTAGGAAACAGTTAAATTTAATCTGATAGCAATTATACGGAAGCTCGTAGTGTGTTTGCGCCGTCGTAGTTACCTTGCATGCGCCATTGATGTACCACACCTGCAGCGTTTAAATGTTTAAATGTGATGCAAATGTGGCGCGACTAGAAATTAATAGCTTGTGTTGCCTACATTGCGCCAATGCATTTGTAGGCTTCATAAAGGCGAGGTGTTCTTATTGGACCACTGGAAATCATTCAGCCAGAGTTGTCTGCCTCATTGCTTATGTTCACCACCTTCTGCGTCAAAAGCGTAAAAAAAATAAGCACCTGCCTCGGCATTTTCCCCTTGAAGCTCCCAAAAGTGGCGTTATTAATTAATTAAAATGCGGTAGCTTCCAATGGCGAATTCTAGGAACGATTATGAATGAAACAGTAAAGTATATTTCGTAAGCTTTCATATTACGAATATTTAAACACTGCTAAAAAAGCCAGCAGGCTTTTCTAGTGAAGACCTCCATGCTATTTTTACTTGCCTGCCGTTTCCTCATATAACTGTGCTCAAACACTATAGTTGAACAGATAAGAAGCCAGTGGTTACAGGACTTTCGGCTGAGGTAGGGAATGGGTGCGGTCTTAGAGTTTAATGCACTGACTGCATTTTTCAAATCCTAACTTAAAGTAAGAATTTGAAGAAAGAATGACATGTTTAATACAATATTTAAATGATATTTATTAGTACCGTGTTATAAAAAAAGAAAAGTGTTGTTTAATAAAGTACGTAAATTCTGACTTCCTTTCTCAAAGTATTTTGTAAAATTCGAAATACATGGAGATACCTTAGCCCTCTCAGACTCCCCATATGTAAGTCAGCGTCGATAATTAGGAGCATATATATAGCTTTATTGAACCTCATGTTCGCAGCTGTTTGGACAAAGGCTTAATATTTGATTCAGACAATCATATGTATTCTGTTTATTTTAGTTTCTTGTGTAAGTTATCGTGGTGAGGTTAACCTATGGTCTGTATGATAACTTGAGATCTTCGGTTTCCGTCAATAATATGGGCAACAAACAAGCACAAAACAGCCGGACGTGCCAGCAGCGTGAGATAACCTTTAAATACGAATTTCCTTTGCATAATTTTTTTCAATTCACTGTTTGTGTAAATCAACGTTTACGCCACCGGTGATGAGGCACTTGTGTTAAAGGCGTGTTGCTTTTCAGGCTCGATGAGCCGTTTTTAAGGCAGCAGCTGGGGATTTATCAACTCTGAGGGCAAAGTTTCCACTGCTATTCTCATGAGCGAAATTATGCGCTGCCAGATTTGAGCGAAGTCTCTTCTTAATGTATATTTGCAGTTCCGCTATATCGGGCACTAGGGGGCTGTAAATGCTGTGACGTTGTTGGTACAGAAGCCATCGATGCTTTATTCGTTGATTTCCGTCAGCCGCCTGATCCTGGGCGCATTTTGAGTATGCGCCATCTTTGAGATGTATCATACTTGTTGTAATATATGCCTCCTTCCTGTCCCCGACCCTGTTTTCAAGAGCAGAACCAAAGAATTGCGCACCAACGTACCACCTATCTTGTCGTGGAGAATTTCTATTGCGATGGTTATATTGTTATCCTCGTACGAATAGTTATTGCTTGCTTTGGCCTCCGAAATACATGTGCACACGGTACTGCTCCTAGCCTGTGTTAAAAACAAAGCCTCAGTGTAATCACCTCGCGGTGTTTTTGTGCGGTAGCTCCGTGGTTCGCACGCTCAATTCCCAAATTAACATCGCTGCCTTAACAAAGGTATGAACCGCCTATAATAGTGGATGGGGACGCCTTCTTATTTTTCTTCGGCCTATGAGGACTGTGAAGCTGGCGATAACCAGACGGCCTGACGGAGGCAAAAAAAATAAAAAAAAAATAAGCAGAGACACTTTAGTCTGCTTACGTGTGAGATTGCGAAAGCGTTATAATCGCTTAGGTGAAATGTTCTGGATTGATGTTTTCGACATGCATTAAAGTTCTTTCTGCTGAATCGGTGTGCGTGTTTGCGTATAAGTTGCCCACAGACCGGAAATACTGGGACCATATTGCTGCAGAACGATGAATTTATTTGTGTTCCTTTGTTTCGTTTTCTGAGGCGTGCTTCCGTGGGCGACCACGTTTCACAGCTGCCGCTAAGCTGCACGTGCCACAGACAATCCAAGTAGACACTGCACCGATGAAATCCGAAGAACCAGTGACACGTGGGAGGCAGTGACGGAAGCAGTGAAGTGACGTGCGCAATGAAGCACGCACTAGGCACAATTTTAGTGAACCATAACCGTGGAGCCGTTGTGGCTACGGGGAAGCGTGCTCCGCCCCTGGTTTTATTCCCACCCAGACCGAAATGTACCAAATTCTCTTTTTTTTCAATTCCATTATTTGACTTTATTTGTAGAGACCTGCCTGACAAATTTGACGTCAATCCGGACATTTATTGCGTGTTTTCTTTACTATTCGCACCATCGGCCATTTTTGGTACCATCTTTCGGTCACATCGCCGCCGACAAGACTAGATTTTCGCGAAATGGGGCATATAATGCTTTCACATTGAAACCAGTCGATGGCGATCACGGTCGTCATCCGCGTAACGGAATGCACGGACGAATGGAGTGATGAAGGCAGGCCAACGGCACAAAACTTCCCATTCTCATTCGCTACAATACTACTGAGATGCGTCCATTGAAGAAGGCCAAAACATTTTTGACCCAATGAAGACGGCCTGCAACCGACATGCGCACAAGCTTTTAGCTCAACAATGTCTCGTCGATGTCGCAATGCGTTTCTTAAGTATACGTCGTAAAAAACGTAATTATAAATTTTAGGTAATTAGTAGAGAGGGTATGGGAGAGCTTAGAAGAGCTTATATATCGAGCACTTCAACGGTAACCCCGTAAGCTCCAAACGGTAAGAACTATGCGGAGAAGCTAAAACTCTCTAAAAGAGTTCGTGCTGCTCAAGAAAATTATAGGCGCTCAGGTGAGCCCGAGAAAAGAACGGGGACCTTTTAGGATTAGTAAGGGCTTCGCAGCCCAAGTCAGTATTATTAAAGACATTTTATTTGCCACATCAACGGGATCAAGTCGGTCTGTGGCTACTAGTACGCCACTTTCAAGAGTGGTGCGAAATTTTCAGACGTAACATTAGTTTGATTTCTGCTTAATAATAGCAGGAACCTGAACCACTCTTCTATCCGTCTAATGATTCAGATTTTACGGTAACACAAAGCACGAACAAATATTATCTAAAAATGAACACTTCAACCGGTGCCCCGCATGTGGGAGCTTGAAACACCACGTTTCAATCAGCATCTTGAGTGCACCATTACTTTCTCATATTCAACACTGTCATAAAGCTGCAATTATGTGTACGAGTAAACATGCATTGCAACGGCAGACCAACAGGCCTCCTGCACTTATCGCCCCTTAATCATCCATAAACACAATGTCCATTGTGACTGTTTTTGAAGATTGTACTAATTTTCGAAGTCTGCAAAAAAAGACCATGCAGTCGTGAAATGCCGTTTCGATGCTACAAGAGTTGTAAAAACTACCGGAAACGTGCTTTTATTAAACTAATAATATTTTTAACACCGGTTTATAAAGTTTGTGTAGCAAAATAGCATCCCCGTTTAGCATGAGTCTAAAACCCTGCCAAAATGTCTTGCTCGATTCCACAACGTACCGACACCCCACAGAAAGGCGTAGCTTCATATCTTTGTTATTGTGCCCACGGTTAGTAGCACTTCGATATGTAAACCCGGAGCCGCAAAGATATGCCACTCTTCCATATCCTACGAGTAAACAGGCAGCAGTGCTGTTTTAGTTTTCCGTCCTCTTGACGTTACAAACAACGCAGCGCTAGCTCCGCCCTTGCATATTATTCAATCGTGCAATGATTGAATCATTGCAATTAATTTCAATCATTGCAATTCATTGAATGAATGAATCAATTAATCAATTAATCAATCAAAGAATCAATTTTAAGATATGTATTCAAATACGTGGATAGGTGAATATACAATATTCTCAAGAAGGCACCATCACACAAAGCTTTCTGTATAACTCCCATCGCTGAATGCAAATACTTACTATAAGATTATGACGCAACCGCACAGCATCATCATCATCGTGATCATCAGCCTATTTTTCTGTACACTGCTGGCCGAAAACCTCTCCCTGCGATCTCCAATTACCCCTGTCTTGCGCTAGCTAATTCCAATTTCCACCTGCAAATTTCCCCAATTTCATCAACCCACCGAGTTTTCTGCCGACGTCGACAGCGCTTCCCTTCTCTTGGTACCCATTCTGTAACTCGAATGGTCCACCTGCACTATGCATTATATGGGCGGCCTATCTTCATTTCTTTCTCTTAATGTCAACTAGAATATCCGCTATGTCCGTTTGCTCTCTGATCCACAGTGCTGTCCTTCTGTCTCTTAACATTACGCATAACATTTTCCCCTCAATTTCTCTTTGTGAGGTCCTTAACTTGTTCTCGAGTTTCTATGTTAACCTTCAAGTTTTTGCCCCATATGTTAGCACCGGCAGAATGCAACGATTGTACACTTTTCAACGACAGTTTGCTTTTCAGCCCCCAGTCAGGATTTGGCAATGCTTGCTGTATGCACTGCAACCCATCTTTATTCTTTTGTAAATTTCCTTCTCGTGATCAGGGGACCCTGTGAGTAATTGACCTGGATAAACATACTCCTGTACAGACTCTACAAACTGACTAGCGATCCTGAATTCTTGTTCTGTTGCCAGTCTATTGAACATTATCTTTGTCTTCTGCATATAGTAACCGCACAACATAGTAATCAGATAAACTTATGATGAAATACGACATAAAAATGTGCAAGTAATTGAGGGATCAGTGTGCAAAGGTAATGGCGATCGAAGCGAAAAGCGATGATATCACTTTGATTACGAAACGTTTCAGACGTTAGTTGATAGAAAAAAAAAACGTTTTTAGATGAACTGTGATAATAATAATGAGTACCTAATAACTAAATTTATTTTATTCCAAAACTCGATCCCTCCAGACTATATGTTTACATAGGCAATGTTTACTATAGCCAATGTTTTTGGCCCTGCCCGAATATGCCATCAGAATGGCTGCATTTGCTTTCTCATTTTCCTGGCGAATGTGGATCTACAGCTGTTTATGATCGTCAACTACAGACGGACCAACGGTCCTGTATTCGTTACTTTCGTTCCCTTGACACGAGCAGGCGCTTCCTGATGCGAAGCATCCGATGCTCATTTCCCCGCCCTTCTGGTATAAGCAGCACCAAGTCACAATTTCCTGCCAGGCTAACATCTCCAGCATGTCAGTAAAGCTTGTATCACTCTCTTTCTAATCTCTTGTGCCGGACGTTTCTTGGCACCACTCCAGAACGCAGGAGGAGGAAGAAAAAGAAAGATATATGTACTGTATTCCAAATCAAGGTATTTCGTTGCCTAACAAGGTCCGCTAGAGGAGAAAACTTTTATCTCTCTGTCGTCATGTCTGCACTGGTGCACTTTCGCAGTTTCGTGTGGATGATCGCAGATATCGCGATGCCGAAAGCGGTGTGGGTGCATCACCGAAGGAATATTTTGCAGACTTAGTTTGATAGATCTCGCAGGGTAAATTAATATTTCTAACCAGGCTTCATTAGGGCCCGTTTTTTTCCTTGATTACAGTGGTCTCACTTGCATTAACCTCCGAATGAATATTTGATTGCACTGCCGAAGCCAGGTCAAGATGCGTAAAAAATGTCAGCGATAAATGTGTATTGTACTGGTTTTGGCGACTTAGTGGCGCTCTGTGAAGGTAGGCTTCTTCGCATAAAGTAGAGGACGAAGACAGGAGACTTGACAAGCATAAGTGCAAACTTTCAACTGAATTTTACGGGCGAGAAGGGTGCAGTTTTATACACATACGATGTGTGACGTGCATCTGGTTCGCAAAAATACGAAAATGAAAAAAAAACAAGAAGTGAATAAATTAAAAAGTGTAATCTGAAAACGGTAACACCGGCGGTCCGAACCGAAGGACCTATCTATATGCGCAACGTGGCATAGGATTGCTAATTTTTCAGCCGCGGACCTTGCCACAGAGACCGCAGCTCTTCTTTCGAGAACCCTATCAAAGCATCACTGACGCATTTCACACCCACGTAGTTAACTCTTGCCGCGTCAATGAGTTCTCTTGTCATCTGCTTGAGGTGCTTGGCAATCACCAGGCAGACTTTGAAAAAAGGCTGACAACCTTGATGCCGGCAAAAAATTATAAGTTTGAACTCGTGCTTGTCGAGTCTCGATCCAGTACTCGTCCTCTGGTTTTTGCTACAAAAGCCTATCATGAAAGACGTTAAAATTGCCTCATATGGAGGAGGAGAGGAGGAGGAAGTGAAGGATTGTGGCCTACTGCAGGCGGACTTACATATGTACTCTGCAACGAACCTTGGCTCGAACCCATTCCTTGACTACAGGGAGTTGAGCACAGCGCCGCTGCTTTATTGAAGACGCTACGCTTCTCAAGCATTGTCATGAAGTGTCAATGAAGCGCTGTGACCACATTCGTCGAGGGACGACACTGCTATCCGCTGTCCTGAGTCCAGGTGGGGTTACGGGGGTTATCCTTGCAATGGTTGCCAGAAGTTGCTCAAATCGAGGACCGCTTATCATGTGCGGTAGGTTGTGAAACCCGTCACATTACATCCGGTGGCATAAGGGCGTATGATAACAAAAGAGAATTTTAATTGCGACGACGTATTTCAGGCTGGGAGCAACAGGTTGCCACGGCATGTTTTCGATGTTGACCAACACGGCTAATCATACACTTTTTATTACTCGCCGTGGTTGCTCAGTGGATATGGTGTTGGGCTGCTGAGCACATGGTCGCGGGATCGAATCCCGGCCACGGCGGCCGCATTTCGATGGGGGCGAAATGCGAAAACATCTATGTACTTAGATTTAGGTGCACGGTAAAGAACCCCAGGTGGTCCAAATTTCCGGAGTCCCCCAATACGGCGTGCCTCATAATCAGAACTGGTTTTGGCGCGTTAAACCCCACAATTTATTTTTATTTATTACACTTTTCAACTCTGTCACACACGGTAAATTAGAGGAGCTGAAATGCCCCTCTATTAAATATCAATTGTCCTTGCAGAAACAAAATTTCACTAGCACTTGTGTGTGGCTCAGACTGCGCTTCAGTCCTTCTATAACACTTTGACGTTCAGTGTCAAATGCAGGACACCAAGAAATAGTGGTCGATGTCACCAAGAGCTTGACGGTGCACACGTAACGACAACGCACTTAGTCGTGCTCACCATGGCCATGTCTCTGCCTAACTCTTCGTCTGGAGTTTGCCTTATCTCTGTGAGGATGCCATGGAGGAGGGCGGCGTCGGTTCTGTGAAGTCCCTTATTCATACAAAGTTGGTGTGGTAGCCTGCTTCATCACAGTTTTTGGAGCCTGAGGAGCCTTCTGCGTAGGCACTAAGTGCTGTGCTTTATGCGTAAAACTATGAAGGGTCTCCTCACCTGCTTCGCCAATTTGTGATGGTAGGCATTGAAGAATGACGATACAGCCAGGGTGTGTGTGTGTGTGTGTTTGTGTGAGGGGTGTGTGTGTGTGTGGGGGGGGGGGGTTGTAGAAGCAGTTGTATTTTATATTTTCGTATTTGAATGTTTTCACGGCTGTTTCAATCTTCCCGTGTATTTGTTTCCTCTGTCCTATCCACGATGTGTAACGAAGTAACCAAATATCAACTGAGAGGGAGATAGTAAAGAGTGCTCTCTGCAAGGAAGCACAAAAATCCTCACGCATTGCTTTCACTTTTGCGAAGATTGTAAGAATTTTTGCTTTTCTGACCAATAAAAGTCTGAAGTTTCATTTTCCATCAATAACAAATGCCGGCCTTGTTCATGGTAAAAAATAGAAAGCACATAAAACGAGCTGCAAGTTACCAAATGGTTAGTGCGTGCAATGAGCAATATTTATATATAACTCCTACCACGTAGTCCGAGGCTTAGAAATATATTGCGACACTATCCGCGTGCCTGTTTCTGAAGAAATCACTACTTAGCAAAAATTTTTCAAAACGGAGGTTACTTTACGTGTGTGATTCTCTTGCAACTTCGAATGGCAGCAGCTGTAGTACACGGTTGTGTCCTTTTGCTTCTCGCAGAAAAATCGCGTAGGCTGCAGTAGGTATGTTGTAGTTGTCGGTATGTGGCATACACACTCATAATGATGATGATAATTTATTGGCATTCTCTTTGAAACGGAGTGGTGACAAATGGTCGCCTAGCCTTGCATACAATATTTGAATAATGAATATATTATTTTCAATTTTGTTTCTACAACTTTGGGCAGAAATGTGAAGTTAGTTGATAGAGGAGTAGTCTAGCAGGCCAAGTTGACGGCAGGTTTCCTCCATCATCCTAGAAAACAGGCTACTGTACACGGTCGTGCGAGTGAAGTGGGCAAAATTCGCTCACGTGTTTGGTGCATTGCAGTGTACTTAAGGAAACACTAAAATGGAAACGCAAAATCAGTTCAGGTTGATAAAGTAATCCTTCATAAATTTGAGTTTTGTTACTACGCGGTAAGAGATCGCTTACTTAATATTGTTAAAGATATATCTCCAAGACGAGCTTACGAAGATACAGAAGATTAGCGAAGGCGCAAAAGAGCCCAGCTAGGCTGGTTCATTGGCTGGTTTTCCTCTACAAGTGGCCTATATCAAATACGTGGGACTGTCCAAGAATTGGGTGAGTTAGGAAAATAATTCCAGTCTAAAAAGAGAAATTCATGAGAAATGAGAAATTATGAAAAAAAAATCTGTCAGCCCCTCCACTGGGGTAGTCATGGAAGACCAGTGAAGCTGTACTATGGTGGGAATTATGTATTTCCAATTATGACTATAAGATGTAATGGTGTAATTGGTTATTCAAACTAAAAAAATAAGAAATATATATGATCCGGTGGTTTTCATTTACTTAGTGACCACAGGGACCATGGCCTTATGGTCGCTACGGTATACACCGCCACAGGGTGTACGGCAAAGGTTGGCACGTTCTTCATAAACACGTCACCAACGCCATGCGCGTTCAGTGCAAACGCGGGCAAAACACTGCCGCCGTCGACAACACTTCTGCGCGTTCTTTGTGTGACCGCACACAACCGCTGTCAAAACGCTGGCGACGTGACGAACGGTTAAACGCCGTTGTCGACACTGTTAGGGGAGATGCAGGCGAGAGCCCAGAGAGAGTCGGCGACAGAGGTCGGCAGGGCTGCGCGCATGTGCCGCAGTGGGAGAGCGGGAACGCACACGCACAGTCTAGACTGCTACCTCGATGCCCTCCTCGCCCACCATTCCTATTCCACTGGGAAGTCGCGTTTGCTCTCCGCCGTGTGTTCGCTCCCTGTGAGAGCACGCGTCCCTCACCCTCGCGCGCGCTATCACTCGCACGTACAGCATACGCCCAATGAGAGTTTTTTTCTATTGCCGGACGCGATGATCGAAAGGTGAGCCCTGAACAGCTTCGCTGTAAAAAAGAATGCAGTCACTAAAGGCTGTGACTGCATTCTTTTTTTACAGCGAAGCTGTTAAGGCTGTGGGGGGAAGAAGAAGAAGTCGAAGAGAGCGGATGTGCTCTCACCTCGGCTTCGTTCTTTTTCGATGCTCCGCTGGCCAATTTTGAGAGTGCAACGAAACGAAGCATATCACTGGATCCGAGAAGCTACCGCGAATCGACCGACACCAAGATTAGAGGTGGGGATTGCAGTTTCACAATTTTACGGGACTGTTTCTGCTCCTACACGCCGATCTAGGCTTAGCGGAGCTAGGCTTAACGAGTAGGGCCTTTGTTGGGCCTAGTAGGCCTACTTGCCTGCAGGCATGGCGGATACAAACATTGAAGAAGAATATTTTGCTGGAAATGACGAGAACGACTTTGGATGACAAATAGTGCCTGGCCGAAGATCACGAACTAGCTACAAAGGCTGTGGACGAGGAGAGCACATTGCCATGTAATCAACGAGAGCATGGCATCAGGGGAACCATCGCCGGTGGAATGGTTAAGCATCAGGTTATCAAAGCTTCGAGGATGCCTCAACTGCCAGAGGAGCACAGTAAGATCATTATACGACTTCGAGAAGGACTCAATTTGAACAAGGTGAGCACCACTACTGTTGGCACCACAGTCATTGAGGCTTCGGGCCTCACGCAAGAAGAGGTCCATGAAGATGTTGTCTGCACTAACTTTACTCAAAACATCATTGCGGTCATCACACCTAAGCCCGAACACGCGGCCAAGTACGTTAGAATCAAGTCTTGCAAGATTATGGAAGTGGAATACGAGGTGAATGCATACAAAGCGGCACCAAATGCCACGTGTAAGGGTGTCATCCGAAGAGTGGACATTAGAGATTCGCAAGCTATGATAACAAGAAACATCGTGCATGACTTGAACCTGCTTGCGCTGGCTGCCAAGCGCATCAAGACGTCGGGATCGGTCATAGTACTTTTCGACGAACTCAAAGTACCCAATTTCGTCAGATACGGATCCACATTAGTGAGATGCTACATTTATAGGAAGCAACTGGACGTTTGCTACACTTACGGAAGGGTAGTACACTGCTCTGATGTGTGCCCAACACCTGACTTTGTTCACTGCAGAGGATGTGGAACTCCTAACCCAAGAGATGAACATGTGTGTGCGCCTAAGTGTAAATTTTGTGAAGGCGACCACCCTACTGGCGACAAACTTTGCCAGCTAAGATTCCAAATCCCTAACGTCGTACGACTCCGTCGAAGAGAGCGCAACAGGACTCGGTCGTCAACAAGAGCGCTTTCGGAGCCGCAACAGCTGGCGCCAAACCATCACCCCGACGATGGGGAACGCTCACGCTCCAGGAGTCGCACCAAATCCAGGCGCCGTTCACTATCCAGGGATAGAAGCTGCTCCAATTCAAGGGAAGCGCAGGTGCGCTTCGTGGAAAGGGGCTCTACACCTGGCAAGAGGCAAACGTAAGGGACAACCTGGGCTGACAAGGTGAAAGGTACGGTGAGGTTTGCTGGGGGCATCTCGGCGGCTGTGGCTGGTGACAATGATGCCAGGATAGAGCAAATAATCAAAGAAGCAACTTCTTTAAGAAAAGAAAATGAGGAATTGACCAGGCAGGTAACAGAACTCCGTAAAAAAGAGCAGTCGAGCCCAGCTACAGTAGACATAGATAGACCGGTAAGTAAAAGCAGTGATCCAGAATAAGACAGCTCCCCTGCCCTTAAAAAAGGGGCGGTGAGCTCCGAGGATGACTCAGTTTTATCAGCTATCATTGAAATAAAAGAGGTAATTAAAGCAATAAGAGTGACAGTGGAAACGAGTAACATTAGAGTGGGCAAATTGTGGAAATGGAGGTTAACGGCGGAGAAAGGACTTAAGAAGATTAAAATGCGAGGGGAAGACGACGATGAGTATCTACCATCGGAGCTAGATAGTGTTAAATCGCTTCCTGGACAGTCAGGGGGCAACACAAAGAGGAAAATAGCGGGTAAGAGGCAGGCGTACTCGCCCAATAACAATGGACAGTAATCATGGATTTAACGTGTGGCAATGAAATTGTCGCGGGTTTCAACACAAGAAAGCAGCTCTGCGACAGGTAATCAGGCCATCTGAGGCCAGGACAAAAGTAATTATGCTGCAGGAAACCTTGGCGGACGAAATCACGCTTACTGGGTACAAAGCGATATGTAGAGACAAAGAAATGGGGAGGGGGTTAACGACTCTGATCGGCAAAAATTTGCCATACGTCGAGCACGGTATTCATCTTAGATATTCCAGGCTCGAATTTATTCTAGTTGAGATAATACTCAAAAGGAACAGAGGCAAAGCGCAAAGCATTTCTGTTTAAATATTTACAGCAGCCCTAGAGATATGAGACAGAGCTTTAGAGCACTCTTCGACAAAGTGTCTTCGATTGCCAATAACTCCCCGCTCATTATTGGAGAGGACTTTAATGCTCCCTATCACACATGGAGATATACATGGAACACAAAGAAGGTAGATGATCTGTGGAATCTCGCTATGGATCGGGGGTTATGCTTGATTACCGATCCGGCGTACCCCACCCTTTGTGGCACGTCCACATGCAGGGACTCCAGATATCACTTTTGTTAATAACTTAGGAGGAGCTAATTAGGAAAACTCGAACATTGATCTTGGTAGTGATCATTATATCATTCACATAACCATAGACCTACCGAGACAGGAAACTAGAATCTTCAAATTCACGGACTGGGACCAGTTTAGGAAAGTCAGGGTGAAAAGAGGGCAAGGCGGTCCTCTAGGTACAAAGAAGGAGTCGTTTCAAACATGGGTTAACCAGCTCAGAGAGGACGTCAAAGAGGCCTCTAAGGAAATCAAGACAGAGGAAAATATTGAGGCTATGGACAGCAGGCTGGCGCAATTGATTGAGGCCAAACAGGCTATAGTTCAGAGATGGAAAACGCAAAGACCTAACAGAAGGCTAAGGAAATAGCGCAATTAAACAGAGAAATTGATGAGCACTCGAAGACACTCGTGAAAAAACAGTGGGATGAGATCTGTAACCCCGCGGATGGCAGAATCAAACATGGAGGTAGCTGGAACCTCCTTAAGCACTTGCTCAACGAGAATGAAACAAGGACAAACAAGAGAACAGCTATAGCCAAGTTGGTTCATCAGCAGAGCCAGGATAAAACACCGGAAGAAATCATGGATAGACTCGCAGCCAAATATTTCCCACTTAAGCAACCAGATGAAGGAGACAATAAAGTGGAATATTCGGGTGGCATATGTGAAGAAATTGACCTGGATTTCACTGAGAGTGAAGTGAGGGCGGCTCTTCACACTCCTAATGGTAGATCAACAGCTGGACCTGGTGGGATAACTAACAGGATTTTAAGAAATCTGGATGATGAATTAATTTCTTTCCTAACTGAACATTTTAATGAATGTTGGAGGAAGGGGATATACCCACAGGAATGGAGAGTGGCCAATACTATTCTCATACCTAAGCCAGGCAAACAATTAACTCTGGGCAACCTCCGTCCTATTTCTTTGACGTCATGTCTAGGCAAAGCCATAGAACATGTCATCCTCAATCGGGTCACGAAATACGTTGAGCAGAACGACATGCTTCCGTACAACCTCATTGGCTTTCGACCCGGGTTGTCAACCCAGGATGCTATGCTCTTAATCAAACACCAACGCGCACAGGCCAGCCCAACGCACACGAAAGCTCTTCTAGGTATGGATGGGAAAAAGCTTTTGATCGTTTAAAACATAAGGCAATACTTGACGTTCTCTCGGAGATGGGGTTAGGTAAGAGGCTTTTTAACATGATTAAGGACTTTCTTAGAGACAGAACAGCCAATCTCATCATGGGAGAACTTAAGTCAGAAGCTAAGAATTTGGGAAACAGGGGCACTCCACAAGGAGCTGTGCTCTCGGCCATGCTATTCAATTTAGCAATGTCTAAGGTTGCAAGTAATTTAGAGAAAATGGAGGGTACACATTATGTCGTATATGCCGACGACATAACCATTTGTAGTGCCAAGGGTAATGTAGGGCCGACAGAGACCAGATACAAGAAAGTGTATATGTTGTGGAGAACACACTGACAGACATGGGGCTGAAATGCTCGGCAGCCAAGTCGGAATTCTTGGTCATTAAACATCGCAGAAAAGGTCGTAAAGCAAGAGACTAAATTCCCGAAGAGGTGCCAAGAGTATGCCTATACACTCATGAAGGATCCGCAATCAAGCTAGTTGGAAAAATCAAGGTTCTTGGTTATCGCATAGAGGAAAACAATGCCAATTATAGTACAATACAGCATATATCGAACAAAACAGATGAAGTCATTAGGTTACTAAGGATAATTACCAACAGACACAGAGGCTTGGAGGAAGACAGTGCTTTGAGGCTAATACATTCTTTTGCTTTGTGCCACTTCACTTATGCGGCCGGATTATACAAATGGAAACAGGCAGAATTTAACAAACTCAGTGTCATGATCAAGAAACTTGTTAAAATAGCCCTCGGGATACCGAGTACCGCTGCAACTGACAAGCTCATGAGTCTAGGAGTCCATAACATAATGGAAGAAATCGCTGAGGCCCAACAGCTAGCGCAACACGAAAGATTGAAAAAAAAAAACACGAGCAGGCAGAAACATTTAACAGACGATAGGTGTAAAACCTAATAGATCAAGGAGCCCAATAGAGGCTGAAGAGGAATTAAATACTGAAGTTAGGGATAGGATCAAAAACAACCCTCTCCGCAGAAACATGCATCCAGAATATAATATCAAATGGAGAAAGGCTAGAGCTAAAGCACTTTTGCAGGAGATGGAACAGCAGAACCAACTGGCAGCTATAGTTGATGCTGCCTGGGTGAAAGGTAAAGAAACCTATACGGCCATGCTCTCAAATTCGCAAGGAAAGGTGCGAGACGCTATCACTATTTTCACCAGGGAACCCATGGTGGCAGAACAAGTGGCAATTGCTCTAGCCATCAGGAGTAATAAGTGGGCCTTCACTTACAGTGATTCGAAATCACTCTTTCCAGCCTTCTTCCGCCACTCTTCCCAGCCTTCTGGAAGAATGGACTCGATGGCAAAAAATAATGCAAAGCCCATTGCTTCAATACCAACTAAGGGCTGTCCAGTAGGCACATGATGTCACTGAAGGTCTTGGCCTGACAGTGCCAACGTGGGAGCGGCCCGTCTCGGCTTAAGTCGAGCCTCCGGACCTCTTTAAATAAAGCTTACACACACACACACACACACACACTAAAGGCTTTGTTGAGTTTTCGTCGTCTTCGGAGCCGTCGCTATTTTCATCTTCATCTCAACGTAACAATAAGATTGCCAAGCTTACCACTTGAGAATTTTGCTTCAAAACCACACCGCCAATACGTCAGGGTGACTTCGCGGATTTCTAGGATGTGCCTTGTTTTAGCGCACTAAAAGTAGTCGAAAGGTGGCGGGAACCAGTGCTTCACTACTTTACAATGCAATTTATTCCACGTTTCTTTGCGAAACGTTCACTGGGCCTGAGGAGACGTTATCAGTACTCATGACATCCACTATGGCAAGCTGGTGCAGGAATTTTAAGGCAGCCTCGCCACCCGTCCTTCATGTTCTGGGTCTTTTCTCTCCCGATAAATCCTCCTCTCACAGTAAAAGTGACTTCTTTTGGTATTGTAGAAGCGCAATTTACTAATACATCCAAACTTATCTATTCAGTCTTCCTTTAGGAACACAATACATAGTGGAATGCGACAATTGGCCAATAGTTACACAGCGTATTCTTGTGCTTAAGTTATTGTTTGATTAATTTACAGAAAGATACATTTGCAAATTGGCCTTAGCGTCTCAGAGCAACACGAGAGCTAGGAGAGACTACGTTGCTGAGAGCTTCTGCATAATTTTGATGACTTAGGCTTTCTTTCCGTTCACATAATGGTCGGTTGCTGGGTTCAGCTTCTTGTATTCCACCAATTTAGAAGCCGTCACCACAGATTGAAATCAAACTATCAACTTCATCCTCAACGACAGAACATCATAGCTACCATAGAAGGTCATGTCTTTCACACTACCAACCACACTAATGAGCTTACATAACAGCATTGCAGTACGGACAGCTCTAACCTTTTGCTTACGAGCGTGGTAGGCGTAACAAGCTATGTTTTTAAAGGCCCAGTGTATTTTCACCGTTCCCGTCTGCTCACGTGCGCTCACGGAACAACGTGCACCAGGCAATGAACACATGATTGCCTAATCATTTTGCAGATGAAAGAAAGCCTGTACTGATTATAAGGGAAGAGATCTTCTCGCGCTCAAGTGGTTTAAGTTTGATTTACTTGTACGGCACAATACACAGTAGGCATGCTCGCAGCAAGGACATTCTGCAACGCGCCTAGTAAATGTTGTTCCTCCTTTTCCTGCTCTTTCGTAATGCTGGCAGTTATTGTTGTTGTTCCTATGCATGCCGTCTCTCGGATGTGTTTCGAGGAGGGAGCTTACTTTAAAAATCGCAGCACCGAATAATGCGTATGTTTTGGGCTTTTTGTACGTCACACAAATGGAGTGCTGTTCGACATTCATGCTGTAGTGAATGCGTGCAAATTGTTAGGAGGCACATGGAGATATAACTGGCAGGCGTTGTCACTTGAGAATCAGTAGAATTTTGCGACACTGCATAAAGGCATAATACAAGTTTTACTATCAAAACTAGGATGCCAAAATGAGATTCTATTGCTGTTTTCTGCTGGGTATTGCTTTCATTTAAAATAGTTGTGTGCCCAGACGTTATTGTATGCAATGAAAAAGATCGGTTGAAGAATACCTTACACTGATTTGTCAAAAAAAATAGGTTATGCTGCTCGAACATATTTGCCAATGCTGCCTAAACTCATAAAATTGTGAAAATGGCATCATTATCAAGTTTCCTTAATTAAGCACGTAGCACCATCTCGTCAATCTCCGTTCATGCAGACGTTTCTGTAGTAGACCTCTTTATAATCCTTACATATTGCCGAAATGAGACGGTAGCGCTTTACATAGTGACATAAAATACGTACAAAACAATTGAAAAACGTATAAGAGAAATATTTCAATGTGACTGAAAGAACAAACTGCTGTATATATCAATTAGGCACAATGCCGATGAAACTGCCTTCAGGAAGCTTCAATATTTGCGGTGAGCAGCGTATTCCTTGAGAAGGACATGAAATTTGATAATGGAAGGACACCAAACCAAGACTAGATAGGTTCATCGGCAGACAAATATTAAGACGCCAAAGAAACAAAAATATATTTGGTAATGATGTAAACGACGCGAAACAATTTGAAGAAAGTAAATTACAGGGAAGAGCCGAATTCGCATCTAAGCTTATTCAAAGCAGGTAGGTGCACATTTTTATCGAAGATGACACCGTACAGAAACACATTTGCCCACTCAAACGTAAGCTCCCTTCGTGTGTAGAAAACATATCCGTGTCTCAAAAGACAACTAACAAAACAAGACAAATAAAAAAGAATCGGTAATCGTCTAACTTTCTGCATATATATAACTAGCTTAGGTTTCTATTGACACAACCTTACTGTCGTTTGCGCGTCTTTGTAATATTTGAATGCCGCTAGTGTAAGACCTCCTATATTTTTTTAAAAATATAGGAGGCTATGGTAAGACTCGCATATCCTAAAAACGCCCAGTACCTCCTTTGGCGCTGTCTTAAGACATCTTTTAGCGTCTCCATACGAGACATCGCGAAAGCCTCATATCTAGAAGCCTCTATCCAACACGTCATCAACGCACCAGGTTTTTCGCGAAGTAAGCTTACAAGCCAGCAGTCATTCATAAAGGTTATATTGATGATTTACAACTAATCAATGCAGCTCACGTTTCACCAGGACCTCAGAAAAAAAAAACAGCATACGACATCGGTTGAGACATCTATTGCACTGAACTTCAACTTACTCTACCGTAGGGGTGTGCAAATAGCAGTTTTAAGATTGTATAGAATGCGAATAGAATAGCGCCAGAAGTGAATCGCATCAAATCGAACAACTAAAATATTTCTTGAGTTGACTGTGAATATTTTACAGCCTTGTTACTAAAAAATATCGCATCATATGGTATATTCACAACATTAGAAAGTTAGTGTGATTACAGTGCGCATTAAAAATCACGCTTTAGTAAAAGCAGTAAGGGAGAATTAGGAACAACAAAGAAGATGGTACGCAAACTCAGGGCTCTTCGGAGCATAGGCAGTTATGAATTAAATATAAAGTTTACAGTGGCAGCTCTGCTGGCCAATTATCATCGTCGTATATACCTTGGCGACGAACCGAGATAAGCGGCAACGCCTGAGTTAAAATAAAAGAAGTCCAATAGACGCTGCACATGGTGCCGCTATTTCATAAAGTATGTCAGGGTATTTTGAATAAATACGATGAGAGGACTCAAATAATGTATTTATATATACTAACAAACAATGCGATCTCCCGAATGTCTTGTTTAAACAACATTTATTTGCGAGTGATCGTGTTTAGCCAGAAAAGTCTAGATGTCTGAGCGGCCCAGCGTGCTCTACTACGCTATGTCTACTGTGAATGGGATAAAAATGATCGCATTTTTGGGTTACTTTTAAGGTTGATCATTTAGAATCGACGACCTACAGTGCTCCAAATGTATTCAAAATACATTCAAAATTCCGAGTGGTCAATTTTCGATTTGTGGACCGAATCGAATAGGACAATGCCCGGTTCAAAATTGTAAAGTTTCTAATATTTGCGCACCTCTGCTCAACTAATACAAGTACGTAATCTACATACTAAGATTTTTCTACGTTTCTAAAGGCCGGTGCTTGTTTGCCCTATGGCTAACACTCTTTCACCATAATATTCTTGTATTAGGGTGAAAAACTATCCACCAATTGACCGTGAATCCCTGCAATACCCGTCATGCTAGAAGCAGTACTTGCAAACTGTCAATTAATCCTGACCACCTGCTACGCACAGAAAATACCTGACACCAGAGCTTGGCAGCGATACGTAATAAAGTTTGTTTCGCGCAGTTTCTCTGTTACATGCATGATATTGTTGGTTGCCGGAAAAAGTCACCAAACAACAAAACGTTTTTTTTTTTTTTGCTCCCATCAAGGATTCAATCTTACCCTTTAGAGTAAGAGTCTTAACCATCGTACAAACCAGTAATCTTAAGGGCGCTGCCAACTCTACAAATTATCGAAAAACATAAAAGGCTCGAGCTCACTTATTTGAAACTATTGGATATAGGCGACGGCAAAGGACAGAAGTGATGTAACGCGAACGGGAAGTCCTAAAATGTGAAGCAGATAGCGCACATAGGTCCCATGAGGAATGAACGCGCCACCGAACTGGTGGCAAATTTCGCAGGCAACACCCGCCTCTTGCGGCTCTTTCTGTAATCGGCCCGTTTCTCTAGACGCGACGTGGTCTTTGCAACCGAGCAAGCTAGGCGCTCATAAAGACGGCACCCTTGACACGCCAGGGTCTTCGACGTGAAATTCGGTCGTGGGCGACGGTGTACCTTCGCAGTCGTGACCGCGCACGACTTCCCCCCAGGGTGCACTTTCGGCGTGGTCGCTCGAGCGTTTATTGCGCATTACCACGCCGTTGCATTAGCAGCGGGAATAAAACGCTCTCATAGTATCCCCCTGAGTACTGTCGTCATGGCTTTCTTCTTTCGTTTCCTTGCTTCGTTTATCGTCTGCCTCAAATGTGTGTGCTGGTATCTGTGTTGTACTGTTCTGGGAGAACTCTAAGATGATTGCTGTGTCTTCGTTTAAGGTCTGAGTAAACGTAACCTATTCATTTATTTTCAGTGTCACACAATGTAATATATAAGATGTACACAAAGCCGTGTGCACCGGGCCTGTCATGATTGTGGGAAAGGGCGGGTCATCAATTTAAAATAAAGAAAGTAGCCTTCCGCTTGAAATATACCAAAAATTATTTGCCATCTGCTTTTCTTTGCACTGGAGTCCCAAGTAGCGAACTTCGTCCTGTCCACTTACTCTTAGGTACTGCACATTTTCAAGCTATTACTGTAACGCAGACACGTTGTTGTTAGCGTAGTTGTAATTATTATCATAATTATCATTATTACCTGACATAAGAGCTCTAAGCCAAACACATAACTCAATAATTATAACGCTGTTCTGAAGTGTACAATTAGATCTTCCATTTAATACGTCGTGTCGGTTACCACACCACCGAACCCGTGATATATACAGGACTCAATACGACATCCGTATTACACCTTGCTCCCTTGTGCAACTGCTCCTTTCAAACAAAGGTGACTAGAAAACCCAATTTGCAGACAGTTGTCTCTAATAGGCCTCTTTTATACTGACTCAAAGGCAATAAAAACGGGAACAGAAGTGCAAACATCTGCGGCTCTTACATAGGCTTTCTTAGGCTCCTTTGAAATTGTTTGCAAAATATAAAGCCCATAATAAAAACTGCGCCGTTCTAAGACATATAAATGCTAAGGTACTGCTACATAACATCAACCAGGTTTATGGAGATATCTGTTTCTCTGGTGGAGCAGTTTGAGCAATGGGTGCCAGCCGTCCCATTTACATCGCAATTTACCGATTGACTTTGTTTTTACGCGAAGTCTTCCACTGCTACGCCCCCTTGAAAGGAAAAAAAATAAATCACAACTTATGGCGCATGCAGTTATTGCGTTCAGCCGTCGAGCAGTGAATATCGTATTCAGCGATCTTCTCTGAAGCGAAAAGCCGGTCAAGTCAGGCATAATATATCGCATGGCGTCGTATTGCACGGTTGCAACAGGCTGAAGCCAATATCCTTGATATTGTCAGTTTGTCCCAGTTGAACTCAAGACAAGTTTTGAAGTAAAAAGAAAGTCACCCAGGATATACAAATATAGGATGTAATAGCTGTCTGGAGCACGAAGGGACACGAATGAAGACTGGAAGCAGACAGGACGAGCGCTAACTCTCAACTAAATCTTTATTGAAACGATCACCAGTATAAACGTGATTGCAAGAGCCTAAGCAAAGAAACATCGCATGGTTTAAAAAATCAGCGAGACAGATGAACGTATTAGAAGTGGTGATCGACGACAGTAAACCAAAGACACACGGCAACCGCATAGGTGTTAGTCGGATGACAGGAGAAGCAGGTAAGCTGTATAAGTATATAGAGCGATTACCCCTTACCACATCATAGAATACCGACTAGTACGGTCTCACAGCTTGATTTAGAGAGAAGTTGGGCGGTGGCTCTTCCATAGCTTAAATTTCATTACGCGCTACCGTCAGCTAAGCATGGGACATTAGGTGTACTGATGGTCATATTTTAGAAAGTTATTAAAAGTAGATGGTGGCACAGACGGCGCATTTGAAAGACACCTCTCGTAAAAATACCGCTTTGAGACAAATACGGAATATGGTTCTCTGTTAATGGGGACACCTGTTTAGCATTTGGCTAGCAATAGGCAGTATGCGAAATGCGCAGTGCCATCTAGTAGGCGCCATTACAACAGCCGGTACCATCTTGGGGATATCCGGCGGAGCAGACGGCGCTGGACAACCGACAGGCAGGTACAGAGCATGTGTGTTTGCGTAAGTCGCGAACGCGGTATACAGGTAAACAGTAGCTGCTCATCTGTGTTGAATCATACGCGTCTCAGTCACTTAGTATTAATGTTTGAGTGTACACTTGCACTATCGTCCATCCGTGAAACTTAAGCACTCAATAGAACTTTAGTCACTGTCCGTACGATGTTAGAAAAGACATACACTCCACAAAGCCGAGTCAATCAATTCGGAAAGCAATGCGATTTACCCCTTCAAGGGACCCATCAACGCCATCCGTATAGACATTCGTTCCAAAGTCTGCATAGGCAATGCTTAGAATTGGTCTTCACTTGAACTTCACTGCGCACTGCTCAGTAAGTGCTCTGCAACGAGGTTTCATTAGCCAGTTCGGATGGGGCTGTACGTGACACCTACTGTTAAAGGATATTCTACATGTGCGACCATGACCATGAATGGCCCTGGCTGACACTCAAAGCACAGCATTAGATATTGTGCTAGTACACAGATATACAAAAAAAGTGGATGGCAAAACAGCCGTGGCGGTAACAAATTTTTATTACCTTGTTTTTGTTTTGGACGCTTAGAGCGTGGTGTTTAGAGAGCCGTGACGTTCCAAATGGCCACGGTGTTAGAGCAATACCGCGATAGCAACCTCATAACTGCAATGCACAAGAGAACTATTCTCGCCTTGAATTGTTTTATTGCGCTGGCATTCTTAGTGACTTCCCGCACTTTCCTGGGATAACTACGTATGTATTTAGGTATGTATGTGTGTGTGCGCGTGTGCGTGCATGTATGTGTGTGTGCGCGTGTGCGTGCATGTATGTGTGTGTGCGCGCATGCGCGTGTATGTACGTGTGTGTGCGCGTGTGCGTACATGAACGTGTATGTATGTATGTATGTATGTATGTATGTATGTATGTATGTATGTATGTATGTATGTAGGTAGGTAGGTAGGTAGGTATGTAGGTAAGTAGGTAGGTAGGTAAGTAGGTAGGTAGGTATGTAATGTATGTATGTATGTATGTATGTATGTATGTATGTATGTATGTATGTATGTATGTATGTATGTATGTATGTATGTATGTATGTATGTATGTATGTATGTATGCATGTAAACGTTTTTCTTCCTACCCGGCTCACTGGCTAGTCCGTGGCCGAATAGGTCGCTCATTGGGCTGCTGTGCGGAGGGAACAGGGTTCGAAAAGAGGCGTCGGACCAACTTGGGTGGCTGAATATGTGGCAAAGTGCACAGGTGTGCCGCCCTTGACGAACCTATTGCACGCCGACATGGATCATTGTAGATGTGAGACTGGGTAGGCACCCTCGTTCAATGAAACTGTTTGACACTGACTTTAAGGCAATGAGTATGTAGCACTCGGTCGGTGCTGGTCTTCAATGAACGTCTTCATGAGTGTGTGCCTGTAGGTGTGTGCCGCTGTTCAATGAACGTCTTCGACGCCAGCTTGAGTAACCAGGTATGTTCCACGGGTAATGTGCCGCTCTACAATGACAAAAAAGATCTCTTAGATTTCTCCGATCCTGAGCGGAATGAAACCCACGTCAAATGGTTTCCTCAAGGATAGCAGCCGGAAGCTTTAGGAAGCTCCGTCGCAAATTCACCGGGCATGTGCGGCTTTTCAATAAACGTATTTCGCGCCGACAAGTTAGCAAGCTGCGCCATGAATGCGCTGGGTTCATGCCACTCTTCGACGAACCTGTCGCTGACTTGGGTCACTGAGTATGGACTACTGGCTGTGCGGCCAGAGAGGGCACGATTCTCCGCGTTCGGACGCATGACGGGCATTTCTTCTCGGAGGCGACGCGAAAACTTCCCGCTAGAGCAACTAGAGGGCGCATGCATCATGCCGCATACATGACGAGTTTTGGCGATGGCAATTTCCTGTGTCGATACATTGCTTCAGCGCTCATCGAATTACCATTGAGAGTCATCGTGAGATGGGTTCTGTCGGATTTTTGTTGAATGTTGACCGTGCGGACTAGCGCGGCCGTCCCTTTTGGAAAGAAAGGGTTTACGGTGCGAGGAGACGAGTTGAACTTGCCCAGCACGCCATAAACTTACTCCTGAATGTTTTATGTGGGACTGGCATAGGCGCTCGTCTACCTGTGTCACGAGAAGACTTAGAAATATGCATGAGAATGTTTTGTGTGGATACGATTACTCCTCCGTGTAGTGCGTTGAAATGAATATACGCGTATTGAACAACGTCTATATAGTAACACATTGTGCTATATATCACAGTCACGTACCATCTGCCTCTCTCTTTCCCTGTATCTCCCACTTTCCCTTACCCCAGTGAGGAATAGCAGGCTAGGAACACGCTCTCCAGGCCGACCTCCCCGCCTTTCCCTTCATGAGGATCTCCTCCTCTCTGCTTGTTCGATATTAGTTACTTCAGTAGGGATTCCTTATATACTGGCACTCTTAGCAAATATTGACTAAAATAGTAAATAGTCAAGAGTTCGACGAAAGCTCGTCTGATCAGGTAGCATGTTGGGTTAATGAAAATTACGGTCACTGACCAAGCCAAAAAAGTGTTTTGAAGTTTCAGAGCCTGTACAGGTTCCTTGTTCACAATGCAGCGGACGTAGTAATGTTCATGGGCAAATAGTAAATGTTCATGGGCAATAACCTTCAACTGATAGCAAAAATAACTGAAGAGCAGCTATAGGATATTTCGAACTATCATAAACTAAAGTGTCGTCAGAACTTCCAATACCAAACGTCATTAGAGGCACATTTGCAGTAGTTTATCTCCTAAAGAATGTTCAAGAACTTTTGTGATCGACGCAGTTTATGATAGAGGCGTCTGCGCATCTCGAACCGTCGGGGTAGACGTACTAAGTCTCCTTCATCCGTCGTGAATAAGCTCTTTCATGCAGTAAGAGGGTTCTCCTACCGTGGATTCTGTTAATGCAATATCGAACGCACGCACGCAGCCGACCTTCAATTAGCGTCTCTACGTATTCGGAAAGAGCACGGAATAGCGTCTGGTTCTAATTTAGCGGGACCTCGCTGTCTAATAAAGGGATTTAGGCGTACGAAACGAGGGATGTTTGATGCGAGAAATTCTGCGACGTTTTGACTGACTTAAGTTAGGGCACACGCACTCTTGGTAAATATTAGGTTATAGGACGAACGGCCACAACTTTCTTGTGAATAGGACCCGAAAACTAAAGAGAAGCGTAAGAGTGTAAGTTAAATGCTTTAGTTGTGTCATCAGCGTTCCTTTACGCGCATATGCTCTATCATTGGGCAAAACAACTGCGAAGAGAGTTGTATAGCACAGGTTCTTTACGAATTGATTATAATGGTGATGGCATTTTGTGAGAGAAACCAGAAGCTCCGATTGTTTGTGCATATTGCGACTATGAATAAGAATCACAACAATGTCTCGCTTTGTGCCAATAAATTTGAAGCTGTCTTTCAGTATTTCGCACACCAGGCAAACTTACGTTCTCAAAGGTATCCTAAACACCTTTGAGAACCCCTTGTACGGGTATGTGTGTTCACATTTAGATAAATATTACAGCACTGTCAAACGCTTCCGTAATGCGCCATACCCAGTGGCGCAGGTGTTCACTGGCGGACAAGTGCTACGTGCCACCTGCACAAACAGTCTTCTGTCTGGGCTTTTACGTGCCAAAACCAGTTCTGATTATGAGGCACGCCATAGTGGAGGGCTCCGTATCAATTTTGACCACCTTGGGTTCTTTACCGTGCACTACAACGCAACACACGGGCGTTTTTGCATTTCCCCTCCATTGAAATGTGGGTCGCCGTGGCCGGGATTCGATTGTTTTGCAAATCCAGGAATAAGGTGCTGCAAAGAACGAACTTTGTCATTTGCTTCGAGTGGTTCAGCCTATTCGACAAATGGGTACTTAGCAAAGGGGATGATGTTTCTCTTTATTCCAATATTTGGTATAGTGGTAGTATTACCTCGTGGCAGCGGGGTGGTGGCAGTGGGTGCTATTTCTTTTCTCAGTAAACGCGTTCGAAGAAAAAAGCATGCAGATCTCACGTCCTGTGGGAATCGATGTTATGCGAAGCAGTGTGCGGGGAGCCTACAACGTTAACGAAATGACCATGAGAGCACCAATACGTAGGCGGCTCTTTCATGACCTACTTGACACGCATGTCATGATATTCAGGTAATGAGTACTCAGGAGTCCCTTTAGCTACTCCTAAGAGACCTTAAGGCGGAAGCCTCAGTCATGCTCATGACTATGACTTCGACCTTTAGCCTTTTCCTTCACTTAGTACCACGTCAAAACCCATCCCAGTGGTTTTTGAGTGTTAATCTTTTTTTCGCTTAGTCCTTGTCATTTTTGCTGAGTCATGCCCATGATTATGACTTCTACCATCATCCATTAGTGGTTCCTCCACTTGGTGCCCACGTCCAAACCCATTCCATTGGTTTTTGAGTGTTAATCTTTTTTCGCTCGGTCATTGTCATGACCTACATGACACGGATGTCATGACATTTAGGTCATGTGCTATAGCTTATTGTCGTCATACACTCCTGTCATACTATGCCAATTTTTGTACCTACCAAGTTAACGAAACGACCATGAGAGCACCGAGACGTAGGTGGGTGTTTTATGACCTACATGACACGCATGTCATGACATTCATGTCATGACATATCATTTATGTTCGTCTTATACTCTTGGCATATTATGCCAATTTTGGTACATACCAACTTAACGAAACTACCATGAGAGTACAAAGACGTAGGCGGCTAGATAGATAGATAGATAGATAGATAGATAGATAATAGATAGATAGATAGATAGATAGATAGATAGATAGATAGATAGATAGATAGATAGATAGATAGATAGATAGATAGATAGATAGATAGATAGATAAACAATAATGTCAAGTAGCCAATGTTCGCCAAGAAATGCATCGCACTTAAAAAAAGACCGTATGATCTAAAGCAGTTTCAGCACGTTGAAGGTTTAATCAACCTTTCCTGACAACCATTCCACCATAAGGCTTTCATTTTGCCTCCTATGTCTGCTAGAGTAACTGCTGTAAATGAATCGGCACTCAATTGCGTGCACGCACAATGAATCAATTAGCGCTGAGCCATCTCGTCTACCAGTATGCAAGGCGCCTGCACTTCAAAAAATTCCAGCAGGTGCGCCTTGAACTCGTACCAAACTAGTCCTCCACGTACACAAACTGAGGAGAGCGCCCCAAACGGCTGCAATGTCGAATCGCGAATTTCACTCCCTGAACTGGTGAAGAAAGCACAGTCAAATCAAATAGATTTTACGCTGAAAGGTTTCCGTCTGGTTCGTGCACTATATACGGAAAACGTAACGTAGCTGGTCTGAGAGCATGCCAAACTGCATTCATGTTGTTCCAGAATCTCGTCCCCAGCCTCTCCAGACAGGAAGGAAGAAATAATAAAATAGGTATATATATATCTGTTTCAGAGAGAGTATCGAGACTTGTGAGGCAACAACAACTCAACATAATGAGAATGCGACGTCTTAGTCGACTGCGACGCCAATTGGATTCACACATTCGTCCTTTGGGAGCCTGTATGTAAGTACTTGCTTGTACATATAGGTCTTAACTATCGATGGCGCCTTTAATCGGCACGTGGTCTAGGTTTCTGTGTAAATATGTTTTTACTTGGTTGCCACAGTCACCCGCAAAAAGGTTTCATAAACATCTTACAAAGTTTACCCAAATTAACTGTGACTTATTTACGACGGCGACTGAGGTTCACATCAATCTGTAGAAGAAGCAAAAAAGAGAAAGAATAGGCAAGCAGGTAAACAGGTGCGAGTTAGAGTTCTTACGATACAAAATAATGATGTCCTAACAAGGTCCATCCCTTTTAGCTAGCCGCGCAGGAATGCAGCTCTTGTGTAAAGCACGCGACCGCTATTTAAAAGCGCATTTAAGTCCACTGCCCGGATTCTCCTGCACGTCTTTCCTGATGACTCCAAAGTATTCGGCAGTTCCTGGAACCTGCGCTTCTTGGTACTGTACACTTTTTTCTACGAAATTTTTTGCATCTCTGTTTGTTCTGCGCGGTGGCAAGTGTTTTCCTTCTAGTCGACACCCATTTGATTTAGGAATCCTTTAAGACTCAATAAAACAATGCAGACTAATGTTCTTTTGAGTGCACCGCTGTGCCTTGAAAGGAGGATTGGAAATTGAGACTCTTAAGTCACTTAGTCCCGAAGCTGCATAGCGTTTTCTCAGAAAGAACGCCAACGGATGTCTTGAGCTTCATCTTTCAGCAAAAAAAAAATTATAATTTTCACGCTGTTGTGTTTGCACGTGACTGCGCGTTTTCTATGCAATACTCCGCCGCCAGTGTTTTATTCCCCCTGCACTTTGATTTCATGAACTTACACCGAACTTTTTTCCTACAGACTTGTGCGTTTCTGGAAACATGAGCATGCTGCTTTCCCACCATGTCCCGAACGAGTGCACAAGTCTGGACGGGCCTTGCCAGATAATGCAAACTACAGGTTCGGCATATGCCGCCACCGTTTCGAGACGCAATACTTTGCTTCATTCTATGAGACGTGTCTTCAAAGTTTGTACTCAGTCACTCTGCATTAAACTTCCGCTCATTGATTGTACGCTAAAGTAAAACGATTGCACGTAAACGTTAGAGATTTGGAGTGGGACAGGTTCGGCACTGTTATTACGTCACAATGCAAGGAAATAGCGTAAATAAGACGCGGATTGAGGAAGGACACCATGTCAAATGTGATAACCTGAAAAACTAGTTTTAGTACATTTACTCAAACATTTGGTAAAAGAGTGGTTGTGTCGTTTCCTTCCTCAGTTCCAAGCTTATCTGAGCCAATTCCTTAGAATAATATTTTTTTTTCATTTTCCTTCATATTTCAAAAATTATTTGTATAGGGTTAGCACCTTCTAATCTGATACAGGGTTCAGGGTGCACATGCTACACATCGGTTATTGTGCTTGACCTCATTTCTATGTGGCCTGTTTGCCTCCAGATGAATGCCTGTATGTTGAATAAAACCATCCTAATTAGGCATTTCTATCACTAATTGACAGTTACAAAGGAGCCAATAACTGCTGTCCCGAAATCCAAGAAACGATGATAGCTTACACGTTGCCATTGAAACCATGCCATGCAGTGCGTATGATGCACGAAGATCACGAAGCACACACAAACACACTATTTTGCATCCGGGCAGTCAAACAGCAGTGAAAACTGTACAAATATTTGATTCTAGGTAAAAAGAGCCAAACACCGACCTTTTCAAATAATGGGCTACCTTTTAGACCAGAAATACTCGTTTACAAAGTTAAACGCTATTTTACGGTGGGAATCTTCCAGATAAAGTCAATGTCAATCAAATAAATACTTGAAGATATCGATCAATTCTATGGTTCTCATACGTTCAACATAAGCGGGATCAAACTTAGGTTCTCTAAAGAGAGAATATGCATTTTTTATAAGTACCGGCAAGCATTGTACATGTAAGCTTACAGTACAAGAAACACTACAATATAGACGATGACGACGACGACACACAACGCGCACTTTGTTGTCGTCCTTGGTTTCGTCTTTTTTGCACTGAAGGCCTGCATATATAGCTCTCACCAACTCTAGAGATTGCCTGTAACTACTCCGGAGTACAATGGCTTCCCAACAGCTTTAATATGAATACAGTTTCTTCGAAAATATTGCACTGAAGATAGGAGATAAATTAAGCAAGATGTAAAGTGAAGTGGGCCGAAAGCAGCATGGTATCTGCAGCAAAAAATAATTTTGGGATTCTGCATTTGAAAACTGCAAAGTGAACTGCAGTGAGGGAATCCGGGCGAACTGCACGGTGCACGAGCCTTTTTGCGTTCCGGCCCCTGTAGATTGGGCCGCTGCGGCCGGTGTCGAATCCACGACCTCGTGCTCAGCTGTACAACGCCATAGCCACGCAGCTACCGCGGTGGTGGGTGTTCTCGACAGGGAAGCCTCCACGACGTACAGGTACAGTTAACCGCAAAAGATTACGGGATGCGGTTTTCCCTTCAAATGTGAATTACTGCACTGTTAAGGCAGGACACTCGTATTTTAATGAATCACTGTGTAGGAGGCGGCGAAGGCTACTACAAGCTGGAACATTTAATTTGAGGCTGCGTCACCACGCGTCGCGAGAATTCAGCTTCTTGGAAGATCCTACGTCCCGTAAACTTTTGCGGCCGACGGTACATAGGTAATCAAGAATACCACGAAGTTCAAAGTTTTCCAAAGGGAAGATCAAATCGGGATACAATTAAGTCACGCGGCCAAAGGTGTCCCGCACCTCGGTAAAGTCATAGTGGCTTCAATATGGACGACCTCTTGTGGTCGCGTTAGTCTTCTAACAAGCGATTGCATTTCATGCAGGACTTTCCGCGGCTGCAGATGCATTTTGTTCGTGCATAACCACAATCTTGCGCAGGCACCACGAAGCACGCAGGCGGGAAAGCCATCGGATAGCAACAGACGTGGAATACTATAGAAGCGGTAATGATGTAATAACCTAGAAGGCTTTATAACTCGTACATCTGGGGTCCGCGTGCCTAATCGAGCAATCTTTTACTCATTTTCACAGTTGAGCATCGATGCAGAAAGAAATGTTAAATAAGCGCTCAGCTGACAAGCAATGTGCGAACTAATTGAGAGGAACATTTTAAGTTTGAACACTCACGCGAAGCGAACCTGCACCCGAAACTGCGTGCTGCAGATAGCCGGGTTTTGAAAATCACCCTAAATGACATTACCATTAAAAAGGTTTGTAGGGGAAATGACCCAGTAAGAAACACTTGAAAAAAATGCGCGAGTGCTTAATAGGTTTTACGTAGTCAAGCATCATTAAGGACTCAAATAACTCAGTAGCACAGATACGAGTTCTCAAGGCAGTTCGTTGTTAGAGTAAGGGTGGAAAACTACCCAGGCATACCAGATTTTCAAAACTTCATCTCTGGCTGTGTCAAAACTCAGCAATAAAATTTTAACGTTTCATGTGCTTTTGTGATCAATACAAAAGAAATACATATATTGCTCTAGGTTTTATTGCTGTAAGTAACAAACTCTAGTGCTACAGAGGAAAAAACGTTATTTTCCTATGTTCCTTGAGGGTGTGTCAAGTGGGCGGTTTTATACCCAGTGCCACTTAGCAGGGCACCGTTGGAGGAAGTAGCACACTTGAGGGCAAGCAGCGGCGAAAATTTGCTCGTGAGAGTGAATCACTTAACAGAAGAATTTGAAGTAAAAGGCCATAAGGTTCCGGAATTTTTTAGTTGCTGACAGACTTCCATATTAAGCCATGAACTAATGAAGTCAATGAAACCATAGTAAAAATCATCTTATGCTTTAAATGAAATGTAAAAATGATAAGGTAAACGGAAATGGAAGTGAGGAGGAAGCCTGAACGGCCCCCTCCAAACTACACGTGCGACATTCCACCGTTCACCTCTGTGACGGCTACTCCCAGGCAAACATTCTTGGGTGCCTAGGCATGTATTTATACAAAATCTCAGCCGGAGAATGTTAGCAAGCTTCACTCATGTTCATGATGACGGACCTGGCACATACTTTTTACCAATGGCATCGTAGAGTTTAGGAGCAGACAGCTGGCAGTAAACCATCGTTTGGTACCTCGAGCTAACAAATCGAGGGTGTGGTTTGGGCTTCCACCAGTGGCAAGTTATTTTTCGGCCGACTTTATTTCTCGTTACCTTGTTATTTCCATTTCTACATTTTATTAAACCGTGAAGTAACTTTCGCTGTGCGTAGCCCGATTTCAATATTTGTTGTTTTATATGGTTGCATGTGACAACAAAAATCGGGACCCTTCGTTCCCCGCCTTCTGGTTGACCTCCTCAGTGAGACATTCCTTCTGATGAAAAGAAATAAGCACGAATCCAAGAATATTGGGATGAACCATTCATCAAAATACAGCTTTGTCGCTAGTTACCCCGCGTGTTCTGCCCTGCTCGAAAGAGGGTCGAATATCTGTGAAAGAATAGAAGCTCCTACTCTCCATCAAGACTGAATCCAAGGGTACTAAAATGATCAAGTCTTTGTTATTAGCGCGAGCAAGAGTTAACAAGTACCCCACAAGAGTCGGGTGTTCTAGTCCCCGTAGATGCTGTAGTTAATGCGCTATCGTCTTTCGAGAAGTGAAGGTGTCATTAGGCACCTTCTGTGCACCAACTAAAGCATTGAATTGTGTAACTTGCACAAAACACTTATGACCTTATTGTGGCATTTACTGGATTATATTTTGGTGACTAACATAATAAATTAGGTCTAGCGTTGTAATATTGAAAACGATGTTCAGCCTTGTATAGCAGATTCGGTGTAGTTGACGTTATGCAACTAACGATTACTTCGCAAATTGCATGCCGCCTCAATTCTGTTTTTCCGCTTTCACTTCGTCACTTATGCATCATTCCTGTTTTTTGCTGATACTTTTTCTGCTATCCCAAGTCTTTTTTAAGTATTCTCTAACGAATCATATGGAATTCCTGAATATTACGGACACACCGTAATTTCTTGCAATATTGTTTTTATTATTGCATCGTATTGTATGTTGCTTCTGAGCGCACAATCACTCATTGCGTACATGTACACTCCCGTATATTGTTGTTTCATATCTTCAAGAACGGCGTGCATCTCAAAGGAGTGTATATTCTGCTACTTTAAATGTTTTTTTTCTCCGCAGAAAATTGGTTTTGCAATAGCGGGAACCTATCTTGTGAAATATAAAAAAAAAGTAAATTCGAGGGCAGCTACCGAGAAACCAAGTTCCTGGCTGTGACGGATGCAATTAATAAAAACAATGCCACATACGGCTCCCACAGTTCTAGAGTCTCTCGCGGTTGTGGCAGCAGAAAAACAGCACCAAATCGCGCCAGCTATGCAGTCGTTCCCATGGATACGATAGGCACATATGGGGTGCGTTCCAATTCTGGCCAGCATTGAAGACAGCATATGTTGACAGCTAAAACGACGGTTTCAAGTCGAAGTAAATAAACGCATCTGGAATACGTCTGTGCGACGTGACTCCACCGCGTGTTCACAAGAAAAAGCTAAGGAAACCGCCTGTAACAGTTTTATTTAAACATTTTGCGTGAATTAATCTTGTAAATCACAACGTACGGTAGCTTCTATTAGGGGCACAAGAAAGCGTAACTAGCTTTTCTTTTGCGCCTCCGACCTTCGCATCGAATTGATAACCAACATATTAAGTCGCCATATTGTTTGGAAGGCAAAACGTGGTCTATATTTTTTTTTTTACTTTGATGACTGTCTTTTTATCGGATATTGTTTCAATTGCAACGAGAGTTAAAATTACCGATGTCCTCTTAGCTGTCTAGTAAGCCATCTACGGCGACTATTAGAACACAGCGCATACTTTGAATGACAACATTGGAATATAAGGGAGGCATTCTTCCTAGTAATTTCTGGTGCTTTCGTAGTTATTTGTCCATGTCTCAAGTACTCCGCTCTAAAGAACTGATACAATAAAACCGAGATTTTGGGATCAAACACAATTTCTCTAAGCAGTATGCAAGTTATTCGGTATGCAAAGCTACTTTGGTAAGATCGATGACTAGTCCCTCGGGATGAACCAATACAATCTCCCTAATATGTTGCTTACAATATTCCTCACATTAGCGGCGTAGAGCTGAAGTGGTAGAATGCTCAAAAAAAAAAAAAAAACGCGCACCTGGCTGGCCGTTTGTAGCAACGCCCAGGCTTTCCTTTTACCATGTACCTTGGTGGTTGGTTACTCGAGGAATTTGTTTAGCTTTATACGGGTGCTCCAAAAGTGATTTCAGAGAATCACATGCGATGCAGTGACAAGAAACGAAATTTGAGCGAGTGCGTTCCCTACGCCACACCATCGGTAAGCCACGGTGTAATCAAATTATCGAAACTCGAGGGAACCTAAGCGCTGCACCAGAACCCGGAAGAGTAACGCTATACTCCTCTTATCTGCGTGTTCTAGCTTCGCATATTGTCTTTTTTTCGCGAACTTTCCGGCCACATTGGTAGGCTGCGCCTGGAAATTACGTGGCAGAATGAAAAGGAAAGAAAAATATCCCGAAAGAGGGGACGAAGTTTAAAAGGACGAGCACAGTGGAAAAGTCATAAACCGCCCCAACAAAATGTGAGTAGCAAACTTCTCCGAACCGCTATCAGATGGCGCCGCAGACGGCGAGAAGCTAGATGGGCGTGCGTCGCTCGCGAAGTGAGAGGCCCGCATCAAAGCGCATGCTCCGTTCCCTCCGTCTCCCTTCAGGCCTCCTTCACTCTCTCCCTGCTTGATCTCGCCTTCTCCCGTAGTTGTGAGCAAGGGTCCGAGCCCAATGGTGGGATTTTGTGACCCGTCGCAAACACTGAATGTGGTGAAGTCGCTGAGTGCGGCGGTGGTTACCGCTCTCCGGACTTCGAGCAGCGGTGGCGCCCGGCGTACTATCTTCTCTCATCCACTGTTGCTCCTGCTCACTCATCCCGGAACTGCGAGAGTGGAAAAGCGCGCGCTATTGTGCCCGAAGAAGACACGTGGCACACCTACTCGATACGGGGCCACCGGCATCGCAAGGTGACAGCTGTGTGTAGTAGCCTGCTGCTCAAGAGGACGTTTCCTAGCGTTCAGCTTATTTGCAAGTTCTTCCCAACTTCCATCAATTACGTGCAAAGTTCATGAGCATACACACAGGATATGAGAAGGGTGCTGATGATCTTCGTGCGAAGGACGAGGAATATCTTTTCAAGTTTCCACGTATTTCTAGGCACTGACAGTTGAATGCTAAGCTGTGTCCGCTCGTAAACTTGGAGTCAATTTCTGTTGCATTAAATTTTCTCCTTTTTGGTAGATCAGTCCTTTTTATTTTGCATGGGATAACTTTGTAACCGGTTACCACGCTCAGGTTTAGCACTACCAAATATCAAGACCGATTGCCATAAAAACAAGCTTTGGGGCATGCCAGCTCTAGGTGATATGCCAGTTCTAGATAATGTAGAGGGTTTCGCGGTGCGCAGTTCATTCGTCGCGTTTTTCAAGGGTATAATCCCGAAAGGCCTTAAAGAATACTGCAAGGCTTTTATGGTAGTGTGAAAACGAAAGATAAGTTGAGAAACCGATCACACTATACGTGGTTCAGAAGAAAACCAATTTCAGAGGAGTTAATTCATCCTTTCCCCAGCACTTGCTGAACACCATGCGTACTGACTTAATGTCGGAAGCAACTTTTCAAAGGGGCTTGGTGGCAGGATGACTTCGATATACGAAGTACGCTTTGAAGACAGGTAAAATATTTTTTTTCTTTTAGCAGTTGCCTATACATCGTACCAAACCAGTTACTGCATCATCTCTGCTACGCGACAGTTCTAAAAGCATTCAAATCGTTCAGTAGACTAAGTGTAAGAATGACAAGGACTCAGACTCCGGTAGTTTTTCGAACTACTTTTTGTGAAGATTTCGCAACTCTTTCCTCATCCTGTGCAGCGAAAGCCTCGTAATGACTGTAAATACAGTGGTCAAGAGCTGGCTTGGCGTCGTCGCAGTATAAAACTGAGGGTTAGCATCTATAAACATCTTCAAAACTGTCCAGCGTATTTTGACATCATCCTCAATGCTGTCAGGTGCTTGACTACTTCTGTACGTTTGTTTAGTATATAGCATGGGAACTGAGAACGCAAAAAAACGTGTGATAACACGCATTTTGGAGAATAGACTGATCATACAGATATCATAATGTCACCGACGACTGGGTCATGGCAAAGCGCGACTTCGTGCACTGCGGCGTGCACCCGAATTCCGAAACTCGTGAGGTTGCCAATGATACGGTGGTCTGGCCATGGTTTGGTGCTGGTGACAATGCTATTGTCGGTGTTACTGCTGCCTAGCCTTCTGCCGCAACACCCTACTGCTGCAGTAGGACTGCCTCTTTCTACGGAGTCGACGAGCTGGCTTGCCAGGATCCGTAGGGACGGTGAGTTGATGTCACATATTTGCCTCATGCGCATTGCACAAATATATATGTCATGGCTTTCATGAGTAAAGCAGAATACCACACGTACTACTTGCAACATAAGCATTAGCAACATGAGAACAGTATAAATACCCAGTCTTAGCAGTTGCTGCTAAGCTCGATGCAATGGCTTCCTGTTTAATTCAATTTCCTCTCGCCGTTTTGAAGACGGCAGCGTCATTGTTAAAAAATGCCCAACGGGAAACAGATGAATTCTCTATAAAAACACGTTGGCCGCAACAAGGTCCTTGCGTGCGGGAATTTCGACTCAAATATGAACTCACTGATTAGGCGTGACAACGCAGTGCGTGGTAGCTTCGCCGCAAATTAGCCTTAAATAATGGATCACAATGCAATAGCTAGCACTTGGGCTTTGTCCGAAAATACTTAGAAATACAATCAACACAAGTGAAATAGTTACGTTTAGCTGCAGCACCAAATGCGTAATTATATAAAAAAAGTTGTCGCAGTTTCACCTGATAGGTGAAGCATCAATTGCGATAGCAAACTTGTAGAGAGCTATACGGAGCAATGATATTAGCTTTATCAGCTGTATAAACTTGGACATGCAGCAGCATCGGCAACACGCAGAACTGTTGTCGACGCCATCCGCGTTTTGCCCGCGTTCGCTCAAAATGCGTGCGGCGTTGGTGACTGTTGCCGGAGCCTCTGATATAAATAGGCACTGCGTGCCGCAGCTTAACGTCGCCTCCCTTCCCTCCCCCTCCCCCACGGCCTCTCGCTCGTCGGAAGAAGGCGCGTTGCTCTACATACATGGTGATTGTGAAGGAGAACAGAGACGCCTACTTCTGCAGCCCTTAAGCGAGCACGGCGCAGAACGCGCGTTTGTTCTCCGCCTTGCGTTCACTCCCCGTGAAAGACGCGCCCCTCGCACCCTTTCACTCGCACATACAGCGTTCGTGGCGCTGAGCCGTGCTCCCTCAAGGGCTGCAGAAGATAGCGCCAACCTTTCCCTTTCCCTCAAGAACCACTTATCATCATCATCATCGGCGACGATTTCTTCTCCAAATGACGTCATACGGAACCTCACGGCGACGGCGACGCCGACGGCAGAAATCTGCTTTTGAGTGTCCATATAATTGCTATCGCAATAAAACGTTGCAAGGCGAGAAGGTGGTAAACACTTCCAACGCTGCTCGACGAGTGTCCCTGTTTTGATCTCGTCGATAACTCCGAGCCGCCCCCAGAGGCACCGGCAACAGTCACCAACGCCCCGCGCGTTCGGTGCGAACGCGGGCAAAACGCCGACGGCGTCGGCAGCAGTTGTGCGCGTTGCTGGTGCTGCTGCATGTCCAAGTTTATGCAGCTGATAAAACTGCCATCCTTACTCCGTATAGCCATATACTAATTTGCTATCGCAATTGATGCTTCGCCTTTCGCGTGAAACTGCGACATTTTTTTTTCATTTGTGTCATTGTTATCGAAGGACAGAGAACTCCAATCAGATGATTCTCAGTTGATTCAACAGAATTACATGCATTTAAACGTCCCTCTCAACAATTATGCCATGCTAAAAATCTCAATCAACCTCTCCTTTTTTTACGAAAAGCTTGGACTGTACGCAAGCTTGGCACTTCCCTGTGTTTAGAAATAAGGTATTTGGTATTCGATTCGATATTCGGAAATTATTTTTCTCATATATTCTTATTTGGTTCAATTCAAAAATTTTACTTTTCGAACACCCCTAATATAAATTGTCGTGATACGACTTGGTTAAATTCGGGCAAACAGAAAAACGCTGCCGTCTATCCTTCTAGTGGCCATCAAATGTGTTTGCCTACTGAAACACATGTACATTTTAAACATCACGAAAACGCGACAACTTTTCTGACCTTAGGGTATTCATCACCTGGCTATGGTACATTCACAGCCTTTTAAGGTAATCAATGGTAAGATATTATGTTTCGTTATGAAGCTCGCACCACAAGCTGTTTCATGAAATCCTGTCCACGGAGAGCACCGCTATGTTATTGATACAAATGTATGACAATTCTCGCCAGCACAGCGTGAGACACTTGCTTTCGCATTTGCAAGCAGGCCTCCAATGTGAGAATCCATCAATTACTTTCAGCTCAGTAAACGCATCCCGCCCATTCAGTCCCGAAATTATCATGCGCTGTCAATAAGTGTGTAAAAGCAGCACAATTTCATTCAAGGTACTGCGAAGTCCACCAAATTAAAACCAATTACAGAAAATTAAATATCCATTTACTGAGCAGCCAGTCTTCCCGAGATTTTGTATAAAAGGTTTAAATCGCCGGGTTGAACCAGATGCGCAAATCAACTATTTGCTGCAGGCATTACAGGGAAGGAAAAAATACTATTCATTGACAATTGCTGACGGGCCACTGCACGTCAAACATTCCGTGAAACATGGTAGAGTAGTTGTGCGCAGCAGTAATCTGCAACTTGATGAAAACTGGTGTCACGTTGAATAAGCAGTGTACAGTTGGGTCTCGGCTAAACGTCCGCGCGTGATTTTATTGGCACTACATACAGAACTGGCAGAACATTAGGCAGCACGCATTCTTTCCAAATAATTCTCTGTTAATGCAATTAGCATTCAGGTGGTGGTGCATATGTGATTTAGGGATATGGGAGACTTTAGTGGAAAATATTTTTTTCGTTTATGCGATGAATTCAGGAGTGTGTTTTGTCTGTTCGCACACATATCCAGTGGTACCATATCCACTGACGGTGACAAGAACCTTATTTGATCCTGAGAAACTGTATCCTGGTGGAGCCGAAGGCTCCCTCAGGTAAAGTCGATGGCTCCGCCCAGGATGGCACCGGGAGGCAAAGTCCGTTGCGATGTCGTGGGCCCTCTGGACTGCCTGGAGCTGGATCCACTGACCAAAGCTTTCTACTAGGCCAGACTTTAGCCAGCACCAAGTTGTCTACTCTAGCACATACCTGAAGGCCCAAACAATAGTAGGCAACTTCGGTCACTGGGAAGAGCGGCAGATTAGATTGAATAGATTGACAGAGGCAGACATACATACATACACACAGGCAGGCAGGCAGACATATATATATATATATATATATATATATATATAGATAGATAGATAGATAGATAGATAGATAGATAGATAGATAGATAGATAGATAGATAGATATAGATTCGAAGTCCCTGAAGTAGACAAAGATTGTCACCCGCAATAATATAGCTTCAAACACATCACACACGGAATTTGAACTGTGCACGCAGGTAATGGAAATAGCATTGTCGTCCTTTCATTAGGTGAACTTTTCTTTTTTTCTCAGAAGCAAATTTGAGCCCGACACGTGGCAAAAGGGAAGCCTTTCTGTGCGGAATATCTTTTGTAATTCAATGGTGGCTGCTGCTGAATTTCTGTTTCAACTCATGAATTTAAACAAGGCTGCGGTTGTGCTGACAGTCTATTCAGGACTGCGGCTGATATTAAATATCACGTCTTTGAAAGCGGCTCACATAGCCAAAAGCCGTTTGTCGCTCTTTTTGCCGTCTTGCTTTCTACGGAAGGTAATTGCGCCAATTGGAGAGGTCGAATGCGTAAAAGCACGAGCAATATTTCGCAAGCATATGCTACGGAATAAAAAACAAGCACCATGAACGCATCTGCGCTCCTTGGATCTTTTGCGAGTGCACGCGTACTGAGCAAATTTGTTAACCGCGAAAAGTGTAGGAGAAAGGTCACGTCGCCTAAGGGCGGAACCAATTTGGCGTTCGGGGTCGGCTGGTGCAACGCAGTGGGCCCTGAATAGGACGTTCTACAGTGGTCGGAAAAAACGCGCCGAGCTCGAGACGGAGTTTCCATGATTCGTTGTTAAACGAAATGTCAGCAGCAGAATTCGGCGCGAGCACACGTTGAGGCGTGGAGTGGATGGTAGCACAGCTTTTTTGGGACACGTGTGCTCGAAGGCATGAAATGAGGAAACGTGGTCACACGGGAATAGGTCCAAGCAGAAATGTTCGTTCAAAAAATTACCAGTGTCAGTCGAACTTTAGAGTCGTTATACATCTCAAGTAATTTTGAGATGTGCCTGAACTGTTTTCTTGACAAGGCGTAGGGCGCCGTTGAGGACGTATTTCGCCAGCTACTGTGCACTGTTCCCAATTGAATTTGTTTTTGCCTCATTCAAAAAGGTATCTGCCTAAATTGGCCTTTTCCTTGTCTGAACGTGTTTCTCAGATGGTGTATTTATTATTTCTACGCACTGAAACTGATCAGTAGTTTTCACATAAAAACATTGTTCTGCGCATGCGCACGTGCCTGCCAGCATGCTTGCGCGTGATTCGTTTATGTGCGTGCGTGTGCGTGTGTACGTGTGCGTGCGTGCGTAACCACCACTACTTCTGGTTTTTTTCGCCACATTTTATCTAACATGTAAGGTAGAGGGAGTGATGGTTATGTCCAGGCAGCGTATGCACCCTGCTTGTATTCTTATGTACCTTCGGTTTTTTTCACTAAACGCTCAATTCTTGTCGGTGAGTGTGTCATGCCTCACTCATTGGTCATGTCCCTCGTTTCAAATGCATTTTAAAGAATAACCAGTACCAACTCATACAGTTTGCTGCTGTACTAAAAAATATACATGTCTTCTAAGGAATCCGAATCTCTCTAAAGATGAAAACAACACCAGCAGTTGATTCCGCAGTTGCTTCCGCAGTTGCTTCCACAGCGGTTAAGAAATCTGTCGCGATGTGTTTAAAGGAGCAGACTCGGACTTTTTTGTTTGGCGATGTGCAAGCTTTCGGAACAGAGGATTAAATAAAGATATTGGTGTAAAGGTTTAATGAATTATTTGGCATTTATTGCAGAAGCCTAGAGATAGCACCGACACATCGCCCACATGAAACTAGCAAGGGTACGCAAAAAAGTTAGAGGACTCAGGTGCAATGCTGGCGTGACATAAAAGCATATGAAGAATAAGCTCGTTATTACGAGCCTGATATTTATTTTGAATAAAACAAAGTAAGAATTCAAACGAGATACCGAAAATCACGCTGTCATTTCTTGCGTTTTTAAACAGCTACCAGCTATTTTGATCCTCCTCTTCCCCATTTTGCATTCTCCTGGGCGACAAACCTAATTTCCGGTCAACTGATTCGTATAATGCACTAACACTCACTCTAATAAAGCTCTTTGATGCTAGTGACAAGTGAATGTCGTAATTTTTCGCGCAATTCTTAGTGATGTGCATGCGATGTGACAGCTATCACAACTATTCCGAACCAACTATCCGGAGAAGGTACACAACTATGCCAAAACCATAGCTTCACTCATGGCTAAGTTTGCAATACGCTATATCATCAGTGGTCATCTAGCTTTCACAAATAAAAAAAAGCTTCAAAATGTATCTAGATGCGACTGGAAACGACTGATTTGTTTGGTACGTGTTTAATTCTGTAGCTATAAGTTCACCTTCTGAGTTTTGTTTTTAAAGAAAAAGACTCGACAGTCCAGCACCTCTTCACATTTACCGCCCGGCCGACGGCCGACGGCATTAGACCCTGAGCTTTGTTCAGCATTTTAGGTTCCCTGCTGTTGTTACGGTGTACTTTCAGCGATTAAGAAGAACTTTGGCCCTGAGAAGGAAGCCCGAGTGGCAGGATTAAAGGTTTGGAGAGAAAGCGGTCTTTTTTTTTCGTCTTTGCTACAGCGTCCACAAAAGACGGGCGATGGAGCAGGGATAAAAATCGAACACAAGCGTTGCCTCCAAGCTATGAACTGTTTTTGTTACGATAAAATCCAGACAATATAAACAAAGCTTATAAAAATATTTCTGAGAAATCAACAAATAAAATTGAAGGCATTTTGTCTGTGATACCTCTGGTCCCTATTGCTTTAAACTTTCTTTTTGGGATGTTTTCTAGATAAGCTGCATTTCTTAAGACATGAAGCCTCTTCGTTTTTTTTTTCAGTCCTGGTACTTTACGCCATTAGTTCGTCTTTCAGTCTACGTTGGGGCGAACTAAGAGGAGAATGGGACCGTTTCGAGTAACTTTGAGTTAACACCGCGGCTTTACATGGATTCAATTCTATCGTTTTGAGACGTCAAGTGTGTCGTGTTTCACGCAATTCTATGAAGTACAGTAACAGTATACGTTCATGGAGGCACTAAAAGAGTGGAGAGGCCCTTTTGTGCATTAAGAGAGAGCATTAAAAATCCACATTGTGCATTGTGCATTGTGCATTAAAAATCCACAGAAATGGCGTTACTCGATATTAAAGATAAAATAATTGACAATATGGAAAAAAAGCTACTTACTGTAGGGTTGTTCCTTGACTTTAAAAAAGCCTTCGATTCTGTCAAACACGAAATTTTACTGCTCAAACTATACAGATACGGTATTAGAGGAGTAGCTTTAAACATCTTGAAAAGTTACTTCGAAAACCGTCTACAATACACCAAAATTGGAAGTGCGAAATCTCACTTCGGTGAAATTATATGCGGAGTGCCGCAAGGTTCAATCCTTGGTCCTCTATTATTTATCATATACATTAACGACTTAGTAAACATACCGCTAACACCCGACATTATTTTGTACGCTGACGACACCAATGTATTTTTCTCTGGGCCAGATATTGATGTCCTTAAATCACAGGCCAATCTGTGGTTAGAAAGTCTGTCTGCCTGGCTAAGGGCAAATAGGCTAAATTTAAACGCTAAAAAAACTAAGTACATTATATTTAGACCCCGTAATAAAACATATACAAGCGAAAAGATTATTAGCTTTCAGGGACAGCCTATTGACCGCGTTACGTCGCACAAATTCCTCGGTGTATTCTTTCACGAAAACTTAGACTGGTCTATTCATATCAACTACCTACGAAAAAGCATCGCCCGAGCAGTTGGCATACTATGCACGTTACGTCACTTATTACCAGTATGGCTAAAAAGACAAATTTACTACACAACAATACATTCGCACCTTCACTACTGCCTTCTTATCTGGGGGACAACGACAAAAACGAACCTCAGCTATTTATATTTATTGCAAAAAAGAGCTCTACGTTTAATTGAACTGCTTCCCTTTCGTTCACATACAGCTCTACTCTTCAAAAAGCATGAACTCCTAATAATTAATAACATCCGATATAAAAAATTAGCGACGGTTGTGTACCACGAAGTTAAATCCAACCCAACTGGATTTTTTAAGACATTTCTCGAAAAAGATCACAGTCACAATTTAAGACACATCATCTACAAGAAAGATACGCTTCGTACCAACTACGGTGAACAAAAATTAACATACCAAATTCCTGACTTCCTTAACGACCACCCCACCGCAATGACACTAATTGATGAAAGCTCTTCCATTCATGTCTTTAAAAAGAAGATGCATGCCTACCTTCTAAAAATCCAAAGATAACTTCACACCACTTTCAATTTCTTCTTATATTATGTAACTTGCATATGCTACGCTTGTTTGATTTCTCTTTTTAAGCTCTGTATAAGGTACTCATTTTTCTTCCGGGTTAATCACCTCAATATGTATATCTTGTATCTAATGGCATGACTTAGTTAAAAATCGCGACGTGTTTTGTTTTCCAGCCCATGTTCACCTACTATGTATGACTGATT
This sequence comes from Dermacentor silvarum, assembly GCF_013339745.2. Classification (NCBI taxonomy): domain Eukaryota; kingdom Metazoa; phylum Arthropoda; class Arachnida; order Ixodida; family Ixodidae; genus Dermacentor; species Dermacentor silvarum. The sequence goes on from NC_051159.1 coordinate 119,346,241, forward strand.
ATTCATGTGTGTAAGCGGGTGATCGGCGCTCTGTCAGGCTTTCTGAGCCTTTACGCCGATCCCCTAGGCAACTATGTAGACTGGTTGTCTGAAATAAACATTTCAGAGAAAAAAGTAGCAGTTTCGCCTGAAAAGCGGAAGCATCGATTGCGTTGGTAAATTAGTGGACAGGAATACGAAGTATAGTAGTTTTATCGGCCGTATAAACTTGTAAATATAGGCATACTAACTAAATGGACAAGAATTGTGTCACGCGCGCACAAGTAAACATGAGCACATCTCAGTCGATGACCGGGGAAACTCGCTCTAAAAACGCTGGGGTGACGAAGCGCGGCTCAGCAGCGAGCGAATCGACCTTCATGCTGCGTCTCGCATCAACGCGAAAACACAGCGCACGGTGAACTGTGTACCCGACGCAGATGGCTTTCAAGATACAGCAGACCGTGCGGCCGCCGGGGCCGCCTGAAGTAAGGCGCCCCCCCCCCCCCCCCCCTACTCTTCCCACGTAGCGTTGAATGCGACGGAAGACGCCGCGTTTCCTCCGCTTCCTTCGCGTGCGCGAGATTGAGCCGCGATCGCCGGCTGACCCTCGCACGCTTTCACTCGCACATACAGCATACGGCGCGTGGCGATGATTTTATCGCCCTAGGAATTTATACGGAACCTCACGGCGACGCCGACGGCAGAAATGCGCCTGGAGTGCCCATATATTTGCTATTGGAATAAAAATACAACAACGTATTTTGGCTTTATATACGCACTTAGAAAAAACTACCCTAGATAAATCTGCCTAGACAATAACGTTCTAAGGTTATGGTTTAGCTGCCCTCCGCCGACTCCACAGGGACGTATCTAGTAAAATAAGAGCCAGAAATTGTGCCAGTAAAGATTACCACAGAAACTGCAATATAAATACAAGGTCCGGTTACTCGTGAGTGAATTGTGGTAACACACGGCACAAAATTTCATTATTTGTTATACGGTAACATTTGCTGCTCTTTCTCACTTGTATTCCCTTAGTTACAAAGCCAGCGCAGACCAGGCGGCTGCCCATGCGCATTTTTATGGTTGTAGAAGCCGCGGAAAATATAAACATTCTTGATCTTTTGTGACTGGTCCCTGCGTTACACACACCTTCCCCGTTCAACTGCTTCCTAAAAACACGCAGCTATGCTTCGCAGAAACTCCAGCGTGAAGCCTAGTGTGCAGTCATTTGACGAAAGGCAACGAAAACGGGAAGAACACGGAGGCAGAATTGCCATTTATGTGGCTACTTGTGTTAATCACAAAACAGTAGCGACGGAAGTTTTCATTATGAGACCAGCTCTATAAAACTTGATCTGGTTTGTGGCTAACGCATTTGTGTAGTGTTAAACGTGATGTCTATCCAAGAAAACCGGCCTGTTCATTGATTGTACCGTCTAGCATGCTAGAGTAAAGCACTCTACGTAGGCACCCTGGCAAGAATTGCATGTTGCAACATAACGTTTAGTCTTCAACACACAGGCAGAATTTGCTAATATATAAATTAAGCTAAATGCAGGCTAAACGACGCACGATCAATAATTGACATAAGCTCGATAGGCGGATCTTTCAATTACGGAAGCCCGCCACAACGTCATAGCGACTATGGCGCTGCCCTGCTGAGAACGAGGTTGCAGGCTCCATTCTGAGCTCGCGTTTAGAAGCAGGCGAAATGCAAAAACGCCCGTGTTCTTATATTTGGGTGTACGTTAAAGAACCCCGGGCGATCAAATTATTTTGGGGTCCTTCCTTGCGGCGTGCTTCGGTATCAGATTGTAGTTTTGGGACGTACATAGATGCTGATGAACATAAGATGCGCAAGATATGTTATGTAAGCACTAGAGAAGGCATCTTGTATTCTATGAATTTGTGATTTTTGTGATTTAGTAAAATAATGAAGCACACAATGAAGAGCATGCAGTCGGAATTTTGTTCACTTTAATGCTACAATGGCGTCACTAAATATGCGCAGATATTTATTTCCCAGAGGAGTTCCGTAAACTGGGGCTTTAGCAAGTACCTTCGCTAACACTCGACGAATGCATATACCAGAAGAGCTTTCGGTTACGACCGAAACACAGGGCAAATACATTTCAGCATCCCTCCACCCTGCGAGCACTTATTACGGCACCCCCTCCACTAGAAGGGTAATAGTTTCGGCTAGTTTCTCTTCCCAAAGCACTAGGCAGATTCCTGGGAAGCGCATCGCACTATGAAGTTGTATCTCAATTTTAGTTCTATACCCTTCGACGGTTACTCGACATGCTGCGACATTCGAAGCTGTCCAAATGATGGCTATGACTAAGATCTAGCGACTCGTATGCTTTAGAGGTAAAGTGCGTTTTATATGTATATCTGCGTTTCGTCGCCGCGTTCTTCATTGGTTCGTCCAGAAGCTGCGTATTTATTACTTATGTCTTCGACACTGAGCTTTCCGCATAATGTGGGATGCCCTGTTGGACCAATCGTGCTTGGACGCTTGCCCTTTTGGCCATTTCTGAAATAGAAATACTCTTCAGACTCTTCCACGCCATGTTGGAGAGCTCGGCATCATGGGCATGACATGCGTCTGCAGATTATAATGTTTTTATATGTGGGCTTACTTTTTCTAATCTGCACAGTTGGTAAGAAGAGACTTCCGTGCTGAAGGGGGGTCTGATTAATATTGATTGCCTATACAAAACTCATTTATTTAGTTCAGTGCTTGAAGTTCTTGCACCTCGCCGCCGTCGAGTTGCGTCCGCTGCGGCTTGGACTCGAACCCGTTACCTCTTCCTCTGCAGCAAAATGCCTTAGACCCTGAGCTATCGAAGCGGATGCAGCATTCCACCCATTTATCAGATGCGTCCGTCGGGTGCATGAGTTTCTCTCTTAAAAGCACTATTTCCGGCTAACAAGATTACAGCGGGATATGCATAACTGTTTCTCAATTTCTTCCCTTCGTTTCAATCGCAAGTGCATTTCTCTCCAGAGTTTAGAAAATGTAATCTTGCTGGCACTCTTTTAAATTTGCATGAGTGGGACATAATACATAATCTGTCAATGGTTGTTGCTCGTTTTGATCACACCGTGCTTTCCTTTTTAGATTTTAATCGTTATGCCGCTACAGTGCCGAGTCCCACAAAAGCTTGAACTGCCTTATGGCAGTTTCGGAACTTTTGGGCGCGTACGCATGATTCGTCTTATTGGACGAGACATATTCAAGACGCCGCCAGCTTTCACATAAAATCAGTAGATCACTCTTTTGTAGCGTATAGTGCACGAAAGCTCACGTGTCGATGAGCTGCAAATAGTGATAGCGAAAGCGAAAAAATGTCATCTACCCGATTGTAGTACGAATACAATCGAAACCTATAGCTCTTTGGGTTCCCTTTGTAGTTCCGTGCTACAGGTCGGATGAGGTAATAATTTTGCCTATCGTGAATCTCCCTTCACCTCGTGGAATTACGCAGAACAAATCTGACAAATAGTGTTAATGTGAGTCGTTGTATATAAGCCGAATAATGAAGTCTGTCCATTGGGCCAGCTAATCAATGGACAACGGTACAAATGGAAGGTCATTTAATAGTTAGTTCCGTGATCGAAAACCTTAAAACGATTTGTGTTCTTTTCTCACACAAAGACGAGGGCAAGAGTTGTACGTGTAGTGAAAGCTGGTTTCGCCTGATGGAAAATCGCTTTGTCTTATGAGTGTCAGATTTTATATGCAGTACATATTATGCCCAAGTAGATTGCGGTTTTATAGTTTCCTGCATTTATTTAGGCAGCCACACCACAGCGAATGCTGTGAAATATCAAAACAACCTATTTTCGAAGTGGGGCATACGGAGTCGTTCCATCACAATTCGCAAAGCGGGCATCACCGCCGGGAACTGCACGAAAAGAGTAAGAACACAGCGTTTCATTAGAGAAATGTTTTGTAGGAGTTTGAGTTTGACTGGTCGGTAACCTTTCATGGTGCTGAGGAAGTCTTTTAAATTGTGTTATCATTGAAAACTCTCGTTACAGTCGCTAATGCACTAAGCTCTAAACATTTCTGGGTAATATTGCTTTAAATCTGTCCTGTAATATTGCTTTACGAAAGCATAACTAAAGCCAATTATTTATAAATATGCAAAGAAGAACTAGAGCTGTTCGTTAAATGAGCTTTATCATATGGCCAGATATCAATAAATGTTTCATTACCTTCGAGGGACTTTCGAAATAATGAAATAACATGCGGGATCACGCAAGATCAAAATTATGCTTTGAAATTTCTACTATTGTTAATAATATGCCTCGCAACAAACTGCCCAATTTTATTTATTTATTTATTATGATACCACAAATCGCCCAAAGGCATGCATGGCTGTAGGGGGGATCTCAGAGAGGGGGGAGGGGGGGAAACGCGAATAATAGTTGCAAGGTGAACATATCAAGAAACATAGCAAGACCAAACAAACCAAAAGCAAACACACTAAGAGCGTAGTTTGTGCAAGTCAGGATAAGCGCTACGCACTATCACAAATGTGCCGTCTTAGCGCATACACAAAATCATTGTCGATTGTGGGCACCACAGCCTGAGGCAGTCTGTTCCATTCTTTAATGCTGCAGGGAAAGAAAGACGAGTGAGATGCTTTTGTTCGGCAAGAAATTTCGCTTATTTTTCTGTTATGGTCACGTCTTTGTGTTGCGTAGGTAGGGGGTTTTAGGAAAACGCGGCGGTTGATGGCGGAATTTTTCCGATCAATTCGATTTAATAGTGAACAACTAGATAAGGTATGATTCAAGCGTGTCCCAGGGTGGTGACGCTAGTGTTAATCTGATGCGAGTTAGTTACAAACCGCGCTGCATTATTTTTGATAGCTTCGGACTTCTTAGCAAGAGTTACTGAGCCAGAGTTCCCCCACTCCAGCAGCGTATTCCAAGATAGCGCGAACATTAGAAACCTATAAGACCTCTTTGACTTCACGCAATGCTTTCCTGAAGTTAAATACGCGGCCAACATTTACGGTTACGTAGTGTATATGGCTGTTCCAAGTTAGGTTCGATGAAAATATAACTCGTAGGTATTTATTATTGCGATAGCAATTATATGGGCACTCCAAAGCAGATTTCTGCCGTCGGCGTCGCCGTCGCCGTGAGGTTCCGTATGACGTCACTGGAGATGAAATCGCCGCCGCGCACCGCCGAACGCTGTATGTGCGAGTGAAAGGGCGCGAGGGCCGCGCGCTTTCACAGGGAGTGAACCCACGGCGGAGAACAAACGCGCGTTCTGCGCCGTGCTCCCTTAAGGGCTGCAGAAGTAGGCGTCTCTTTCCTCCTTTACAATCACCATATATCGAGAGCAAACGCGACTTTTTCCGTCACGCGAAAGGCCGTGGGGGAGACGGGAGGGAGGGAGGGGAGGCAACGTTTAGCTGCGGCACCAAATGCGTATTTATATAAAAACATTGCGAGGTGAGAAGGTGGGTAAGATTTCCGATGCAGCTCGGCGAGTGTCCCATTCTGATCTCCTTGAAAACCTCTGAGCCGCCCCCAGAGGCACCGACAACAGTCACCAACGCCGCGCGCATTCGGTGCGAACGCGGGAAAACGCCGATGGCGTCGACAACAGTTCTGCGCGTTGCTGGTGCTGCTGCATGTTCAAGTTTATACAGATGATAAAACTACTATCCTTACGCCGTATAGCTCTGTGCTAATTTGCTATCGCAATTGATGCTTCGCGTTTCGGGTGAACTGCGACATCTTTTTTTGTTTTTCCAGGGCCTTTAGGTACAACTCCTTCCGTCACGCATTGCGTCTAAGTGCGCCACTGCCGTTCCGGAGGAGATGCGTTAGACGCTTCACGCGTCTATCAGGATTACTTCCTTCTACTTCTAGGGAGCCTACATGCAAGCGCAACCTACATGCAAGCGCAACAGCGCTTGCATGTAGGCTCCCTACCTACTTCCATCGTGAGGCGCCACCAAGCGGGTACGCTTTCCTACGATCGTAAAGCAGGCACGAACGCTAGCCAACGGGGAGAGTAGGAAGGCCGATTGGAGAGGGTGGTGAACGGTTGGAACAGTCGCATCTGGCTGGTATTGAAGAAAAATTGAGGATGCTTAAGCTTCGCTTTTAGGAGTGGAACGCGATAGCGTTATGAGGATCCGTTCGCATCACATTTTTCTTTATGAGTAGGCTTCACTGCAACATACAACGTGGGAAAGACAGCTTACAAAAACTAAGCTTACACTGATCCCCTTAAAGTCGGCTTGATTTTAAACACAAGCGCATTGCTGGGAAGACATTTTCACAGGAGCCATTTAAGCCGTCTTATCAAAAAGTGAAGGCCCTAGGACCTTTTTTATTATTTTATTAATTGTTTGTTGTTGCCCGGAGGCGCGCGCATGTCCAAAATTTAGAACGGCTCGGTTTTCAACATTACCCTCAATGTTGCCTAGAACCGAAGTACAGCAAACCACCATCAGAATTCGAGGACGCTTGAGCTTCGCCTTTAAGAGTGGAACGCGATAGCATTCAAAGATCCCTGGCTGCTTATCAGGCTTTTTTCTCGTATATTCAAATTACAATCTGACGGTATCATGCCTGAGGTTGTGGTCAAGTCGTACTTTACGATTCTTCTGACAGATTTGACTTTGAGAAGTTCAATTTTTGTTCACTAACGCCTTGCGCCACGTGGAGGGCCTGTGTTGTCGGTATGGTTCGGGATGATGTTGTACGGCATGATTATGTCCTCCAGACGCCGATTCGTAACGCCGACGCCGGATTTTCTGCGTCATGGGGCCCTTAACACTCTCGCGTTAAAGAAAATAAAGGAGGCGCTGTCGAAACTTGCCGAGCCGCCGCCAGAGGCATCAGTTGCAGTAACGGACACCACGCGGACGGCGTTGGCAGCTGCTCTACGCGTTATCCAAAAGCGCGCGCCGCACAGAAACATCTTCCCTTATCGCCTCTCCTCCTTACGCCAAGCACGGACTCTCATTAGTCGCCTCCTCCAGAGCGCGCCCTCTCATTGGTCACCTCCTCCCCCAGCACGTCTCTCCTCCTCTGCAGGTCACGTGACCTGCCCTCCCGGGCGTGGCTCTCATGATATCCTGGTCACGTGACCTGCGTCACGCCGGACAAACGTTGAACGGTCGACTAAGGACAGCTTCGCTGTTATAAAAGATGGTTCTTACGTCGTGACCGATTGTCAGCAGCATTTGCCGCCGCCTTCAATATTGCAATAGTCTGCGACATTTCCGATATGGCATTACCGTGACATGATTCTCGAGAAAGACCAGCATTGTCGTCGATTGGCAAGGCTTGCTCAAAGTTTGTTAATCTTTCGTGAACTTTTTCCAGTTTTGCGTCAATTAACGCCTGACACTAACTCTGACTGTCCTTGCTCGATTCGCTGGACCCCCTCAAGTATACGGATAAAATTTCGCAGGCGTCTGTCCGAGCGCTAGAATTAGCTTTTCTAGAGCCAGGGTTGACATCAACCAAAACCCTCCTTGACTTCAAAATCGCCTGATAATAGTAGCAGCGCACGCAAACAAAGAGCATGGCATATCATATATAAACAACCAGTGAGCCCGTTGCGCGTAAAGTCCCTGAATATTTTTCTGCAGGAAATCTAGGGACTTTGCATGCGCGAAAGTTCACCAATGTCAGCGTCAATTGGGCACGACACCATAAAAAGAAAATGATTACCACACTTATAGCACCAGAAATTGTCCAAGTAACTAACCTAGGTACAAACAGTCGTAAGCTCATGCTCCACTCGGTGGCGGTCCCAAATGCAACTATATACTGGCGGTGGGTGTTTAATAACGCTCGTTATTGATCTACCGGGTTGCCAGATGAATGAAGGAGTCTGGTCTAAGCTGAGCTGGAAATCTTGCAGAGCTATGTTAACTGCGTCGCCGTCGCTGTCATAGCAACACAGGTGTCCTGCAGGCGTGGCACCTTCGACGAATTCCTCGACGACGGTTGCTGGCTAGGAAATCTAGGAAGCAAGCACTACCTGGGTTACAAACAGTCGTAAGCCCATGCTCCGCTTGGTGCCGGCCGAGCGGAGCTAGGATACTAGGATAAATTTCTTCCTCGAATTTGACGCGAAATTGTCAAGGCGACCATTTTCACCAAGCAGAATAACAACAGAAATGCCTGCCATTCCGAAAAGTGCTCAGTGATAATTTTAGTTATAATAGCCTTCGTAAAAACAACGCGTAAGCCGAGACGAGCACATTAAAATATAGAAAGAATAAAGAAAAGTGTTTAATGGGGCATAAAAACCTGCGCTGCTTGACATTGCGAAATAAAATGAACATTGGACTACGGTTCCCTGCTTCAGCTTTTGTCCAGTAATACGAAGCCACGTGCGAGTTTCTTTAGGCACATAAAAAAGCTCCTGTTGCGTCCGGTCACCATGGCGCATGAATAGCGCTGAAGGCAGTCAGAGAGCGCGCACAATCTAAAAGAGGAAACGCTGGAGCATTTAATGCTGCCATTAGCCAATAAACAAAAAGGTGGCGTAAAGCAGCAGGACTTTAAAAACTTCTTCGGTCCTCGTTTGTTAACAAGGTATTAGTGAGGGATTAGCCGCAACATGCTCACCGGAGAGAGCAGTGAACTTCTGAGACGGCTTAAAAGACAGATACGAGAACGCCAGCATCCGGCTGCATGTCCTGTAAACGCGTACAAGAAAAAGAAAGGAATATATACATGCAGGAAAAGTGATGACAGTACTTTGAGGGCTTAACTCTGAGTTGCAATCTCACTTGTCGGCATCGCGCCTGCTTGCGCCGTACTCTTCTGATGACCACGCTAATATTGTAAAAAAAAAAAAAAGCGTAATGCCCAATGAACCGAAAAGTGACCATTTTTACTGCCGGCCAATATTCGAATTTTGTTGTGATGGTGATTGCATGGAAACTCGAGACGCGTTCGCACTGTCTGCGCCGCCGAGCTGTCACGGTACCGATGGCGCATGCGCAGCCGATGTGTGCGTGGTTAGAAACACCAGGGTTCCTGCTTTGCATCTGTGCGCACACCACGCCGTGGTGCATACATACAGTGGGTTCAACCGGAAAGGAGAGTTCATTTCAAGTTACAAATTTGGTCCTTTTCCTTCTGTAACATGTCGTACCCTAACAAGGTGCGTCACCTGTAACGCCGGCTACCGCACTCCTTGTCTCAGTAGCGCACGAAGCCCTCATACGCACGACTACGCCCTGTTGGAGTGGGTGTGCGTGTGAATGGACTCTACGACAGCCTTGGCAGATGCCCAATAGCTGCCAGGACGCTAATCCTGCGCGCTGCGCAACAGCAAGTGCTTTGTGTACTTTTTCGCGCCAACATGTAGCCCCCACGTATTCTAAGAACACTGTATCGTCCGTGCTACAAAGAAACCCTCAACCTTGCTGTCGCTTTAATGTTCCGCACTTTCAGCGAAACTGCGGAATTTTTTGTAGAAGTAATAAAGAATAGTAATAGTGTGGCTGCTGGAAAGTACTTTAGGCGATTCGCTTTATAAAGGGTGTCTCATTTTAGCAGAAGGGAAAAACAAGTTCACAGTTTCATCCGCAGGCGGAAGTGTTCACAGCGATGGCAAGGCATAGCGTTGTAACGCGATGTTGTAACTATATGAGGGTGCGACATGGCTCGAAGCACCAAGCACGGAAAATTCTGCTGGGCAGAAGGAACAGTATCCTCGCAGCTACCAGGGGCGGTATTCTGTAAGAGTCTACCTAGTGGACTGTCCATTTCGGCTGTCGCTGATTGGCTGTTGCTTGACGTGCAGGAAGGAGACTGGCTGGCACCTTCCTGCACGTCAAGCAGCAGCGAATCAGCAACAGCCGGAATGGACAGTCCACTAGGTAGACTCTTACGGAATACCGCCCCAGGCGTCCGAAAAATGCTCGCGTCTTGAGCGCCGCCAATGGCGTTCGCACCTCGTTGCTACGCGAAATGAGATTGGATGAGGCTGACGGGAAACCACCGGAGTTAGTCAGTGTCCAGGGAAACTATAAATCCATAAATAGGATTGGCGCCGGTGCCAGTGAAATAGCATGACTTCGAGACTGGGAGCCCAACTATTGTTTTCCACTGTTTTTATGATTTAGGTTCAAAGGTACACTCTACGAATGAAATATTTCATTTCTGTTCTTTGCGTTCCTAAATTGTCAATATTCTGACGGATAAATCAGTCAAGACCATAAAACGTTGTCCATAAACAATAAATCGCTGTACGTTTTGGTGATTAAATAAGATAGCACCTATCTAGCATATCGAAGAATCCATATGGACTACTACACCAACGGCGACCCGCACGCCGACACCGATGGCGACAACGGCGCCAAATAGTTGCAAGGAGTGCCCATATAGTTGACAATAAAAATTTTAATAGTCATGGTACTTATAGGCGGATGTGGCCAGCAGCATCTCGGTTTGCTGTTTTATTGAGCTACATAAAATATTTCCGCGGTGTTATCAGTAGTAAGAAAGTAAGAGCATTTATGGAATTGCTGGTAAAAAAAGTGCGTTTTACGGCATAACTTGTACTCTAAAAAAATCGATAGCTTCACCCGAAGACTGAAGTCGTGGCAACGACAGAACAGTTTATCTTTGCGCTCGAACTCTTCGTGCGGTGGTTCACCTACGCGCGATGGCGACATATTGGCGCGAAGCAACGCGCAAGGCAACTGCTGCTCGGCAGAAGGAACAGCACCCCGGTAACTACCAGGCGTCTCACAACGCTGGCATGATGAGCGGCGCCATTGGCTTTGCAGGTATCGTATCTCGATAGTGCACGAGATAAGACCAACGGAAAAGCGTTGCCCTTATAGTTAGTACCCAGTGCAATGCTAGATAACGTTAGCTTGACGTTTACTGCCCGTTACGCTGACACGAGTGCGTACACACAGCAGCTCAGCAGGAACTCTGTGTGCTTATAGCACGTTTGCGTGCGCACAACGCTTACACTAGCAGCGGAAGGCGGCACGCTGCCTTTGCTCGACCGCCCAGGTGATTGATAGTAGCGTTGACGGCGCATACATTTCGCTTCATCAATTTGCAGGAGCCGCGCATTCGCCGTCAAAGGGGCAGCATGACTACGGCGGTGTTGGCGTTGACGGCGTGAATGCGCCTCGAACGTCCCTATAGTTACTATGACAACAGACATACGCGTAGACTGCTTTAAAAAAAAAAGTGTGCGCAGTTGTTGCAAAGATGACACTTCACGGGGATTCAAGCTGAAAGAAAGTATCGCACTTTCGCCTTTCGGGAGAAACTGTAATAGCAAGGTGTGTTGACGAGGCGTGTTGACTGCGAAACTGATGCGTCTAGCGCTTTGAATGTTGTTTTGGGACATCTAATTTTAGATTCAGCCACAATGATGTTTGTTTCGTAGTTGTAGAATTTTTATGGAGTGCAACCAAATGCCCCGTTAACAGTGCCCTGATTTTTATCATCAATTAACAGTAGCCTGATCGACGCTGATCGCTACACATGATAAAACTAGTTCGGGAAAAGAAATACGAAACCTTTTCTTCCTGTGTGAGAAAATTCCTTGTTATGCAACGGGTACTGTAAATTAGGGCTGAATATAATGAGGGCATCTACCAAATACATTTTTTGTTAGGCGCATAACGACCTTTCGAGTAAAGTACTGTTCGTGACAATTTCCATGGTCATGAATAAATGCGATTTTTGCATTTAAAGCACGTAGTTATTTGGCTTTGATTAATTCGTATAATATTGTTAGAAATATTTCGGCAATGCGCCGTTTAGCTGCCAGACAGCGTGAAAATGGGCCCGAATATAAAGATCTTGAAGTAAAGCAATTTGAATTCTAATGTCCAGGTGAATGCCAGATGATATCATGCAGCATGTCTGATATGACAGTTCCTGTTCGAGCTTCTGACTTGTAGCCGCGAGCCACTCGCGCAAAATTTGCGTGCACTGATTTGGCTCATCTGAAGGCGAAATTGGTTTCCTTTAGGGAAGTCACAGAAAACAACCTATGCCGAACGATGAATATTCACGAGCTGTCCAAAAATTATGAGGATGTGTGCTTTTCTAACATGCGGAGCGAGATGGGATGACGACACCATCGCCACTCCCTTTCCCCGACGGCTCCAATGGCAGCGCGAAACTAATTACTTGACTTTCACGGGGGAATTCCTTGACGTTAATGCAGACATATTTTCTCTCATTAGCGAGTGATGAGTAAAGAGGAGCGTTGCCAACATCGATGGATCTCTTGTATCAATGTCGCAGCCATCTCTCCTGCTTAGTTGTGCTTGCTTCCATACGCCTTCCCATTATGAGCGAACACAGATTGCGGATGGCAAAGGATTACGGATGAGATGCTATGCTTGCCTAGCCGACATGCAAGGAATCCCCTGGGGATCCGTGTCAGACAAGAGTAAAAAAAAAAGGATGAATAATTACTTCCGTACCTGTACACTTATACGCAAAAATCTGGAAGCTCACACGCAAATACTGTGCTAACGTGCTTCTATCGTTTTGCCATGGGGGAATACGCAGGCGTCAGAAGACGGCCACGCCGCTGTCGTCATCATTTTCTTTATATGTTATTTGCCTAAGAATTAGGTTCTAAAGTTCTGCCAGACTAATTAGCTAACACAGCAGCGCATATTGTCACCGCCGAAACAGCACCACTCCTCTTGTCTCAGGGTTCGAAGCTGCTATGCGTATAAAAAATGAACATTGACTCTGTCCTGTCAACATTGGCTGCGTTTCAATGCTCGTCGTAGGCGGCAGAGTAGACGTCTAAGCGGGCAGCGGCCACCTTAAGTCTCGTTCTAATTCTGACGAAGAAGTCAAAGAAGACCGATGCGCGTAGCTGTCAAAAATGAGGCAGGCCACATTCCTGTCAAAACAAGATGGCAGCTTAGCATGACGCCTGGAAACTTGACCGAAAGTTCGTCTGGGAACAAGAAAACGTAGTGACGTTTTCCTATGCGTTCAATGTAAAACACTTCATGTTTTTTATAGGTTTTCAGGCGCAGGGAGTTCAAATGAAGATATAATTTACGGTTTTTTAAACTGTCTCTTACGACCGCGAGGTGGGCCTAGCGTAGCAGAGGCGCCTTTCCAGTGGTTCAAGACACGGCCCATTACTTAGGCTCGAAGCTGCGTCGGCTGTCTCTTTAGCTGTCTCCGATGCTGGCCAGGATTGGAACACACCCGATGAGTGCCTAGTGGGCGTCGTACTGAAGATACCAAGGAGGTTACAAAAAGAAATTGGGAAGATACCAGGAACGCAAATTCAAGTGCACTTTCGAAATATACATTGAGGTCAAACCCTGCGAACTTTTAGCGTAATGGATAAAAAAAAATGTCAGTGAAAAAAAAATATCGGGCATGATAAAACAAATTTGAAGGCACCACCAGGAATGATTTGGATATCATTCGTAATTATTAATAATAATAGTCGAAATAGTTGGTGAGACTTCCTCCTGTAGAAAACATGAAGGTTATGATGATGACAAAATGTAGCGTAGTGGTATCGACTACTGGCTGCTTCATCTTAATGAATGAGAAGTCCGTTTACGAGTTTAAGAACCCGAAGAGGAACGGTGGGTTACGAGGAACGCGGTAGTGGACGAATGTGCGTTAATTTCAGCCACCTTGTGTTATTCGCCGTCCACCCAAGACTCGGGCACAACGAGCGTTTTGGCTTTCGTTTTATCTGCAATCCTTCGTAAGGAACACCATAGGGCAATCAAAGCGCGTGGGTGGAACGAAACGTTGGTACATGCATAGTGCATGTTAGAGCAACCACGCAGGTGTGATGGGTGTGATGTATGATGCCTGTAGCTCAGAAAGGCGTTTAGTGCGTGCTATCGGCGAACGCAATTGACGAAGCCTTATTCCGTGTAGACCTCTTACTGCTTAATCATGCTTACATTATCGCAAGTAATAAGCAAATAACTGAATCGAACACAGGCTAACTACTTTACCTTCTCACACGCGTGTCTCAAAGCAGATGTGATAGGAAGAGTACTGCAACTAAAACACAAAGAGCAGGAAAAGCTAAACAAATATGTGCATTGTAGGTGCTCGTAAACAATTACTCCAGAGTTATGTTAGGTTGCACACACGGCAGTAGTTCGCAGAGAAACCGGAAAACACAATACAATAATCATTGTGAGCCAGAAAACTTCGGGACCTGCCGGGAAACGCCGGTCAGTGGCGCATGGCGCGCACGCACTCACGCAAATACGCACGCACGACACACACACACGCACACACACACAAGTACGTATTTCTGCGGCAGGCTGCATGCGCGTTCTCATTTTCGTTCACTCCTTTCTTTCTTTTGGTTGCCTACTTCCGTCATAGAAATATGGCTTCCGCTACCAGCGTAGCTTCCGTTTCCTGTCTGCCTTATACTCTCTTTATTGATTTTCTCAGAGGAAACGACGCTTAATGGCGGAAGAACGCTCACGAAGAAGTTAGCGGAGAACGCCCGTCTAGCACGTCAGGCTCTGGAAGGCGGCACTGAAGAGCAACTACTTAAGTAGGCGAACCACCATTTACGCAAATACGCGACCCATGCTCGTGGCTGGTTGATCGAATCGAGCGGTAATACAGAAGGTACTCCAGCTATGGCTGCACATTCCCGCCCACTGTTTCAATTACCTAACCAACCCGGCAAACTTCCTATAGGAAGTTTGAGTGGTGTTCAGCAAGTCAGCAGAGCCATTTACTACTCCAGTCATTTCGTGAAATGCCGACTCTTACGCCGCTAACCGCCATGATTGTCAACAGCAAGATGCGGTGCCAAATCTCGAAGTGTTTGCTGCTCTGCTCGGGAGAAACTGCTTGAAAGACTTAGCGCAAGTTTACGCAAAATCTCCCGATTCTGACGAGAGTGCGCACGCGCCAATTGGCAGCTTGATTAGCGCGCGTATTGTACGCATGTTGATGCCCATGAATAAAAAGAGTACAGAAGTTTTATTAGTGAGTGTTGACATGTTACAGCTCATGGAAAGTCTCCAGCCAGGGAGGCAGACTTATGGAAATTTCAGTGCTGTTTTACTCGTCGTTACACTGACGTACGATGGTATACACATTGCAATTTTTGGTAGAACTAAGCGTCACAGAATCCGCTGATTGAGATCAACGGAACGTATTCAATTCTGCAACATTATTTATAGACACCAAGTATATAGGGAAGGTAAAAGCACGCTAGCTGAGAACGACAGCCAGGGTTTGTTGACATACATTATATATGTGGTCGACCTACACCTTATATAGGCGGTGGGCCGTCTACTGTTATTGTGAACGTCGGCGATTATTAGCGGCTGCTGGCCGGTGGAGGAGCCTACCCTCGTTTGGGCCCGGTATCCTGGAGAAGGAGGAGGAGGAGGAGGAGGAGGAAAAACATTTATTAAGAAAAAAAAAGCACAAGCAGGTGTCTTCGTGCTTGTGCTGGGTGGTGCCCTTAGTGGAGGGCTCCTGAGGCTCTTGTTGTTTCCCGGGCCCGCCGCACCAGTTGTTGCTGGTCACGAGGGTCCGAGCTAGTCAGCACGGCCTCCCACTGCTCGGGTGTGGGGTTGGGTATATGCGGGACTACCTGTATTTTGGGGCATGCCCATGTGCTGTGATATAGGGAAGCGTAGTCGTTACAAAGGGGGCATCCGTACGAGTACGGTGCAGGGTGTATTGCGTGTAAGCTGCTTAAATGGGGTATGTGTTGGTTTGTAATTGTCGCCATGCTACTGCGTCTTCGCGTGAGAGGGTCTTGTGTGGGGGTGGGTGTTGTCGTCTGTTTAATCTGTGATGTTGTAATATGGCGTTGTATTGTTGTCTTGTTGTCATATCATAACATTGGCTCATACCCATTACGGGGGATTGGTCAAAAAGCAGGTCGTTTCACCTGTGTTTCTTTCATGAGTGTAACAAAATAGTACATTTTGCATAGTAGAGCATAGTTTAAAACAAAGATAAATTTGGAAATGAGAAAAAAAATCTAGCTCGCGCGTGGCCGATCGTCCTCAGCTTTGGCGGTCATCGCTAGCACCGATACTAGGGCTTATACAAACCTATCACCGTAGTTCAATGAAGTGTACTATGATTGTTACTTAAAAGATGGAAAATGTTATGACGTCCAGGTGGGTCTTTTAGATGCTATATATCAGTGAAGCAATGGATCACAGGAGCCTGCACAGAAGTAATTCAAAAAATACAAGCACGTCGGAAAAACAGAACAGGACTTTACTGACATTTCGGCCAGGGTCCGGCCTTCTTGATGACTCATGATGAAGGCTGGACCCCGGCCGAAACGTCAGTAAAGTCCTGTTACGTTTTTCCTACGTGCTTCTTTTTTTAAATATATATATATATATATATATATATATATATATATATATATATACTGCTATTCGCCTCAAGATATATCATGTCAAATAGTTTGTCCCGTATGGCATACAACGACGTATTCATTATACTAAGTCAAATTCTCCAATATTTGTTAATTTATATTAGCACTATGCCACGTTATTATTCAAGAAACAAAATCATATAACCCAGTTTTAATCAACGCCCAACGTTTCTTCTTTCGTCCAGTTTTATCACAAGCTGCTTTACATAAATCACGCAAGGAGCCTATTTAGTCTCACAGAAACGAGGCACGAATGAAACACTAAGTTAGGCTATGTGCATTCACTCAAAGCGACATTATATTGACCACAACTCGTTATGTATTATAGGACAGAATACTACCTAATCGCTACTGCATCATTTTATAAGGAAAACACATAGTTTCTAAAGAGTCAGGAGCATACCGACATTAATACTTATAAATGAGATCCGGTGGCTAATGCTGAGGTGAACAGCAACACTGAAATACGGGCCGTCGTTTCCACGTCCGATAGGTAAATAATTTATCTCGTTACCCCTGTGAAAATGCTCATTAGGACTCCTCTTTTAAGTTACTCCAGTTTCATTGTACATGTTTTATTTAAAGTTTGGAGCCTTTATTGCGGTACAATACTGCCGCAAAGGTTATATGAATGTAAATGTGTGGTTTCTTGGCTATGTGTGGCCCTTTAAAGTGGTCACACGGCGAAAAACACGCACGGTGGTGAAAATTCAAAGCTTATATGGCAACTGCGTATCAGAGTTCAAATAGTGACGTAAGAGTTAAACTAGCAATACAATAAAAATAGCAAATACCAAATGTTCACGTGAAAGCAAACAGGTATAATTTCAGGAAAGAAAACAGTAACAAAACTGAGAAAGTGAGGAGAAATTAGATTGTAAGTGCCGCTGTAAAAATAGCACTCGATAACAATGCGAAAAAATAAACACACACATAAGCAGCCACAGACAGACCGAAAACAGATGACGCAAACACACACAGCATACCCTATAAATATCGGGCAGAACGCCTGATAGTTGTACGGTCAGAAATGCACATGTATGCTTATATAGCAACTGGTTTTGATTTTGTGTCAATATGGACATGCGCTTAAGTTCAATTTTATTTGATGTGTTTATAAGTTGGCTCATAGCTGAAGTAAAAACGCGTGAACACGTGCCTAAGCAATGGTCCTAAAACACCAAGGCCTGCGTCGCTAATAATCACAATGGGGACGTTCTTTATTACGGACAAGTGCGTATGATATTTTACTTTACTAGCCAGAACAATGGCTCATTAAAGAACAGCACTGTGTTGTCATTGTCTTGCACAAAAGTTCTATACTATTGCTCTCATCTGGCATATTTTGACGCTGGTATTCTCCTTTTGATCTCCCGCTTAGTGACTACGTGAAATGAAATGGAATCCTCTTTGATCCCTGCGCTCAGCAGGCGTGCACCTTCTGCCGACTTCAGGAAAACATTCTTTTTTCATTGTATTTTTAGCCGCAGCTGAAGCATCCTTTCTCAAAGTTGGGCCCTTTTATGCGCTGGCGGGAGCGCGCTCTCATGGTGAAATGCCTGGACTTATAAAAGCCCTTCGACCCGTTCGTCGCTGGGGCCTCCAAACTGTTCACTCCTCCCCAGCTATGGCTGAAAGAACAAGGAAATCAGTTCGAAAGGCACGTCTCTTAGATCTCGCTTTAGGCGCAATGCAATAACAACATAAAAAAACGGGAACGCCAACGCGTTCATGCATTACGGACGGCTCTACTGCGGAAGACACAATCGGCTACTTCAGCAGACCATAGTTGATAAAGCTCCTTCGCACAACGGCACAATCTGCTTCGCCTTCCCCTCCCTCGTGATATGCCAGCCCTGGCTTTCGAAATCTTTCTTTTTGTTTCGTTCAAATAATTATGCATGACTGCGTTCTATACAATGCTTCTTTCGCACTTCTGGTCGCCCTCTCGTCTGACAAAACCGTTATTCCAACTACCCCTCCCCCCTTCTCCTCTCTCCGAACCATTCTCTTTGCTGCAACTTTAAGGCTTACATTCTAGGCTCACTAGTGTAGCGCATTCGGTAATATTGCGCCGTTTTCGCCCGTGCCTCGCAGTGCGTTCGCATCTTTGTGCAAGAAAATTCGTGCCTCCACGGGCTCTTGTGACGCACAACACAATACATGCGTTACTGCTCAGGAGTATATTGCTGTACAACGCCATTTCTTCACTCACGTGCACATTTCATCAATGTAATGTAATATGATTGTGCGTGGGTCAGTTCGTCATTGTCTCCTGTCTTTGCCTTGTCCAGTAATCTGGCGCAGATATTGCGTGTGGCTTCGGCAGCTCAGTTGCAGAGATTGTGGTAGACTGAGGTCACTGCTATTAGATTTACCCACCTGGGGCCGTGGTCTTGTTTGCGCAGTCTACATAAGCTTGAAGGGCGTACAGGAGGGTTATCGTCACGTTTAGTCAACACCGCCGAGCCATATACCAATGTGGCCGACAGTAGTGGCTTTTCGCCGGCAGCAAGGAGTTCAAGCTCTTGCAGCTGACGAGAAGGAGAAAAGGGTGGATTCGCTGGCAGGATATTGGCGGGCGTTCTGCTTTCCCTCTATGAAGATGTCCGCGAAATTTCTCTTTTACGTACCAGGTTTATTTTTATATATACGTATATATAACATTTTATTGCTGTAACTTCGGCGCAGTATACGCGTTTGCCTACTTTTCTTCCTTAATTTTCTTCCTCTCCTGTGGCTTTAAACTGTCAATATGTGCAGGCTGCCAGCGCATACCCCTGTGAGGAGCGTTTCACCAGTTTTATTTGCTGAACAAAACTTCATGCGCGCACATGTTGTTTTCTAGTTCTGAATTATGTTCTGTATCACGGAGATTGTGTCACAATTATATACGAAGAGATAAATTATACTTAAGTTGCAACGACGGTTTTCAAAAATACTGATGTTAACCGGAAACAAAAGGTTTAGTCTATTGTCCAGAACGAATATCGGCTAACCTGTTATGTACAGCCAACCGCGGAAGCTTTCCGAGCACGGCAGTTGAAAAAAAGTTGAAGTCGAAACTTCACCGCTGAGGCTAAAATACAAAAGGGCCTGTCTGTCACTTGAGGGAATGGCGGGGACTGCAGTTTTCAAAGGGAGGAGAGCTGGTTTGAGTGTGATAAAATACAGTTTTAACAAGCACATCGTGCTTCGAGAACTTTGGCAGTTGGATTTACGTAGTACAAACAATCAGACGTTTAATTTTCTACCCACGCACAATATTTTCATCCTGCAAGCAGCAGCAGCCACAGAGCACGCTTTGCTTATCATGCAATCAACAAGAGTACAGATCGGGTAACTGAATGCGGTTCAGCACGCATAAGTAGAATCAATTCTTCACATAAAACTCGAAGAGCAACATACTTCAACGAATCACTTTGAAAGAGTAATGTTGAGTAATGTCGGCGCCACTAAATGTCTGGTTTCCGATCACGGATCACCCATGCCATTCGTTTTTAGTTCATGCCTTTCCTACCTTCTCGCCACTTCGCATTTATTTCCTTCGTTTTTGCGTTTTACTCCTCACAAAGTAGAGCATTCTTTATATTTGACCCTGGTACTAACCTTTTTGAAACTTCAATTGTTTAATAGAAGAAAAGCCAAAGATAGCAAACTGCAAAATTTGACAAAGTTGTAGTTACAAAAATGGTTGCTGAGGCCCATCAGCGTTTACAACTATAATTTTTTGGTCAGGAATAAACATCACAAGTGTAAAATGAAAACTGTATGTGAAAGCTCGCTTGCTGCCGTAAATTTTGCTACACAGTGCTGGACGAGCCTTCAAACTATGTGCTATAGTCATGTATATTGGCGATCCCCACTCTTCCTATTACATTGCGATAGCAGTTAATGGGCACTGCAGGCGCATTTCCATGGTCGCCGTCGCCGTGATGTTCCGTAGTAAAGTGCAAGGGCGATAACATCTTCACCGCGCACTGTATGCTGTATGTGCGAGTGAAAGCATGCGACGGTGAGTCGACGGCGGTGGCTCAATCTCGCATGCGCAAGAGAGGAAAGCGGGGAGGAAGCGCACCATCTTCCGTGGCGCGTAACGCACCGATGAGAGGGGAAGGAGTGGGGGCGGTCTACCCTGGTGGCTGCTTCGTATGGCGCGGGCCATATCTTGAAAGCGATCCTGCGCTGGAAACCGAGTGCGACGACTGCTGATAGCTTCGTGTGCGCTGTGTTCTTCTAGTCGCTTAGTTGGCGTTGAAGCGAGAGGTAGCACTAATGTCAATTGGCTCGCTGCTGCCGCCGCGCTTCCTCACTCCAGCGTTTTGACAGCGACTATGCGTGGTCATCGAGTGAGATGCTGATGAGTGAGTCACACCATGCTGGTTAATTTAGTTGTTAAGCGAATGTTTACAAGTTTATACGGCCGATAAAACTACTATCCTTACTTCGTATAGTTCCTATTCTACTATCGCAATCAATGCTTCGCCTTTCTGGCGAAACTGCGACGTTTTTGTTCACCTGCACAACAGTTCACTGCAGCATATTTCCTCACTGCAACGGAGTTACGTTTTCTGCATTTGTTGCTTCTAGCGATGATCAGTGTCAATAGTTTAATAAACTTCTGGCGAAGCTTCTATGAATATGTCTTCAGCTATTTGTTGTGCGTTGCTCATTCTTCTTCTTTCCGGGGTTTTACGTGCCAAAACCAGTTCTGATTATGAGGCACGCCGTAGTGGAGGACTCCGGATTAATTTTGACCACCTGGAGTTCTTTAACGTGCACTACAACGCAAGCACACGGGCGTTTTTGCATTTCGCCTCCATCGAAATGCAGCCGCCGCGGGCGGGATTCGATCCCGTGATCTCGTGCTCAGCAGCGCAACGCCTTAGCTGACTAAGCCATCGCGGCGGGTTGCGTTACTCATTACTTCATTTTAATATATGTTTCTCGTTGCTATAGCTTTCGTCACATTTCCCTACGTGTTTTCGGAAGGCGGCAGAAATTTTGGACGCCTAGTTCATAGCTGTACATGTTTATAAAGCCATGTAGTCGCTCGTCAAGGACTCGTTAAAATCAGCGCGCATGGTTTAGCTAATGTTCTATGCATCTGTACAAATACGGCCTGCGACACGTACATTGCGAAGTAGTTTGTTTAAACTATTATTTTTTTAATATAACTCTCGATACGTAGTTTGACTCTGCCGAAGTATAGCTACACTAACATTCTTCTTTATTGTGCTAATTTTGCTATACTTCTCTATTTATAAAGACCTTTGGTTGATTAAAGACAACAAGGATTATAGTGCTGCCACTAAATATGGATTTCGTTTATTTTATCGCAAATTCATTTTATGCGCATCAAACGCACTACACAGTAATAAAAACTGTTGTCTATACTGAAGTGATATATTGATCCCAGCTAAAGAAGCTGGCATGTATAATATGCACTCAGATCATCATAAGCGCACAACAATGATACTAGAAGCAAAGCTCCTCGATTATACAAAAAGCATGCCCGGGTCCTACTGACAAGTAAAGAGCCATGAATAAATAAAATTTGATTTGTCCCAAAGCCGGGGCGGGGCGGTGGCGGCCATCAGAAACGCCCTATAGCTTCAAACCTTGAAACACCTTGAAACGTTTGCAAGAACATCATCGCTGTGACTGTGCCGACGATATAGACCAGGTCGATTATGAAGGTTATGTCAAACTGTGGCCTGCATCAGAGAGGTGCCGCTTGTTCGGTGTCACGGTCGACCACTCCTTCTGGTTTCCTCGAAAGGACCCGACGTTAGTTCCAGCACGAAGCGCACTTAGAAAGGTCGGGCGTCTTCCGGAATGCCGGCCACCTAATTATTCCGCTTCAAATACGCTCCCTGCAGGATGGCGACTCCTTTCGAGCTCTGTATAATGTGATGGCCCTCCTCCACAAGTACCGAATGCTTTGAGGACCTTCGAGTAAGTTCCGGCATTCAGCTTCAAGAATTCTGTTCTCAAATGCCGCCCTTCCCGTGTCCGTTCGGTCAAGTTGGAGCATCGGTTTATGCGTTGTTGCAAGTACGGTGGTGTAAGAAAGATGCGCCTCCTGTCCACTTTCCAAGTTGCTAGTGCTTAGAAAGCTGGTTGAGTTTTAAGTGCGCAATTTTTCCAGGACTGAAAATTTCTATGGAAGATATCTTTGTTACTTATACTTCGTGTGGAATGTTGTTGCTGCGAAGGATCCGATTTCTTTTTCAAGCACAGTGATTTAACGTTGAAGTGCAAAAAAAAGAAGTTAAGCAAAACAAGAAGGGAATATTGACTTGAAACGCTATGGCAAAATAATTGAATTGATATTATAGGAATTGGTTTTTGTCCCGATTTTCCAAAGACGTATTTACAATGAACTGTCAGGAAAAGTCACTGGCAGCTAATCGCGGTACTTGACACAATGTTAGCAAAGGCAGCCGGCCAGTAATAAACAGCCCTTACATACAAGAAGATTTCTGAACTCGACCACTAGAGCCGATTTGATTTATTCTGTGATTCACTGAAGTAGTTTATTCTTTTTTTATTTACTACAAGAACGTGAGTGGAGCAAAAGCTAAAGGCACAAAGCCTAGCGCGGGCCCTTGCTTTAGTAAACATTTCGAGTGAACGAACAATACCAACGCGTGCTCTAGAATTTGATTAGTGCAATTGTAAATGTATTCATCAGGTTTACCACAGATACAGAGGAGTGGTGTAAACCAAACTACAATTAGATTTTCCGACGAACATAAAATTTATTAATGCACTCACCGTAAGTGCAAAATTCCTCACATAGTATTGAAATTAAAGACAGACAAAAAAATCACAGAACAGTTTTTTGGTAAGTGCTGGCTGCCTTAAGTGCATATGGGCACTAGGATAAATGCCAACCTTTAATTATTACATCAACTTAGCCGAGGTGCTGGTGGCACTACAGGCATTAAATACAATGAACAATTATTCAAGAATAGCAGACTGTTTATTCTAAGTGGAAACCAGAAGTTAGGTCAGTGCATTCTCCAAAAACCAACAAAGTCGACATAACGCGTGCAACCAATACTGGGATTTACCAGCATGCACCATGTCAGAGAACGGGGTTTACTGAATTTTTTAAAATTGTGATCGTTGCGATAATTCACATCTTTGCATAAGCAGAAAGTAACCAATATGTGTTTCAAAACATCAGGTGGCAAGGAAAAGAGGTGCGCTTTGCAGCAATTTTTTTATTTTTCTCAGAAGAAAACACTAAATGTTATATGTGCAGGAGCTGTGCAGATGTTCAGTAGACATGTTCGCACATTCAGCTGAAAACGAAGTGTGACCGGTTGCATAGTACACTGTAACTCTTACAGCATGCACCGAATTTATATTACATACGTTGAAGCCATGAAGATTTTAAAAATAGTGTAAAAAAAGTACATAGGATATGCGACTGGCAAAACAACCTGAGCCTTGCCAGATATCCGCACTATGTCTGACCTAGTGGAAATTCCAACTTTTGTAGCTAAAAAAAGAAATTGCGAAAAAAAGTTGGCATTTGATATGCCAGAACCACGGTATAATTAGGAGGCACGCCGTAGTGGGCGATTCCCGATTAATTTTCACCATCTGGGGTTTTTTAACTTGCACCTAAACCTAAATACACGAACATTTTCGCATTTTGCACCACATTGAAATTCTTCCGCCACTGCATCGATCAAGTCCCCGCCCTGGAGCTCAGCCAAGCAGCGCCATAGCCAGTAGGCGACTGCGGAGTGTGCTAAAAAAATTCGTCTCTGATAGTTGAGGCTCGCGCCTTTTTTTTTTTTTTCAACTGATGCACCACGCGGAGCTTACAATTTCACATTCTCATTTGAACTTTTGACTTCTTGACATCTTAAGGCATAGTGATGTGCTAACAGAACTATATTCCATTATCTGATTCCAGAGAGCGAAGGAATCGAGAACAGACATCGCACCGCAAGTGAGTATTCTTTCTATCTGTGCTTAAAAAATGCATGAGTGCGCAAAATGGCGTGTGAAGGTTTGTCTACCATAGCTACAGGAAACTAAAAGCTGCCAAACCACTTTCTCAAGTATGTACACATGCCACACTCTAGGATTGTGGGATTTTTTTTGTCTTTAAAGTTACGTTGCATATTGAAATTAATCTTGCAACAGTAACACCTGTCAAAGTCGGGGTATTTTGCAACGCTGCTGGTCGAAGTATATAGTCGTATCCACCCCTGTAAATGCGATTGCAGAAACAACGCCTTCTTATGCGAAATATTTTCAAAGTGCAATTAAAACAGCACGTGAGGGAACATCACCTTATAATGTTGAAAAATGGTATGTGGGTTGCTTTTCCAGTGTAAAACTGACGGCGCTTACTCTTTGTGTGATTTGGTGTGTTGTAGAGTGCCTTCCCCTTAATTGTCCTTTCGTTTATCTACTTCCTATATCTCCCCCCCCCCCTTCTTTTTTTTTCTCCCCTTCAAGCGGGAAGGCATGGTGCGCCTTCGGGATAAAATTGCTATCCCGATTCTCCTTGTGTCTGGGTGGTGCTTATAATATGCTTACATAGTTGCTGCTACTGACAATAACACAACAAAGGCGCAAATATTTATTAGGCATAATTTCAGCGCAATTGAATTGGCTACTATAACCAAATAAAAAAAAACGTGGAGTCAAACTGGTTGTCGCTGTACCGAATTGACGTCAATTATTGTTCTGTAAATCGTCATTCGCCATCGAAAGTGACGCGGTATTTTCTGGAGCATTTGTATTTATTCCCCTCTTCCGATGGTTGCTTCTAAAGATGCAGTCAACACAAGGTCTGAAAGCCGAACGGGGAAAGCATGAAAGCACGTTGAAACGTGATCTAGAAACAGCAATTGTTAAAAGTGAAAATAAGGAGCTTAATAAACAGAGAAAAGATGTAAAAATGACGAGCAGTCTCATGAAAATGAGCGTTCACATCAGCAGAGGTTTCAAAGCACTGTAGAAGGTACGATGTAGGTACCATCACATGGAAGTATGGCGCGCTCTTGAGGGTTAAATTCCTAAACTGCATCCTGAATTATCAATAAAGATGGTTCCAAAAGGTCGCGCTGCTTGCACTTACCTAAAAACGAGAAAATCTGGAAGTGTACTGAGATACCCCCATCGCAAACAAGCTCAAACTGCCAATTGAAGTTGTTGACCTCATTCGCCAAGTGTCTTATTCGTATCAGTGCAACAATACTTAATAATGTTGTACCAAGTATAACTGTAATTGTATCAAGCTATTTACTGTAATTTATTTACTGTAATGAAATTCCATTGTGGATAAATTATCAAATGGTTTGTATTTAAAGCTTAGAAGGAGACAAACGGCCATGCTGTGTATTCATATCAGTCGTCATCAACGTACCTGCGTTACAGCGATGCCGTTGAAACTGCAAAATGTTTATGAAGACATTAAAATGTCACCACTTCTGTCTGTCCCCCTCCCCTGATCCTTATCTAAAATAATTAGTCTCTATGACTGGAATGACGAAAATTGAAGGATAAAATACGTCGAAAGAGGGGCAGAAAAAAGGGGCCATACAAGCGTATTATGTACAGTTAAGCGCGAAGGAACCACGCAAGGGGAAAGAAAGATGGGGACACGACCCGTCTTTCTGTCACCCTGTGTGGTTCATTTGCGCTATACTTTACATCATACAACACCAACTAGCGCATCAGGCCGTCCTTTTCAAGCGCTCCTTTCCATACCCTCTACCTTCATCCTTTTTCACGCTGCTTTCACCATTACAACTCCGAATACGTACGAACTCGCCCAATTTTCAACGCATTTCAACGTTAGTTTCTCTTGCCTATTTCCCTGTGTTGCGCAGTTCATCGAAAAAAGCTGGTATACACAGTATGAACGTATTAACTGCCACGCACCTCATCTTGCAATGATGTATAACGCGAAGCCGTCGCAACAGGACGATGTCCAGGACTCACAGGGACGTGGGAGGGTGTGATTCTAAGTGTCTACACCTAGTATATTTTTTTCGTGTCTGCTGAAGTGCTGATTAGCAGGGCTGGAGTATGGTGCGAACGAGACAGGCGCCCCCAGCCTGCTTTCTTCTCGGTCGTACAGCTACAGCGAATCCACGGCGGACGAAATGGACAGTCCACTATGTGTACACTTACACTATACACCCTCTTATGTCTTGTCACTCATTGTCTTGTTACTGCGTATCTTAGGTCGAGTATGAAAGCATCGTTCACGGAAATCTCTTTATCAATGTTTTGAACATACTTACGCAATTTTTTACCATCGCCATTTCGGCTATTGACCAAACAAAGTCGGATGCTAAATTTAGGAAAATAAAAATAACTTACGCAGCCTTTATATGTGAAGTACTGCAACTTGGTTGCGATAATTACGACTGTTTTATACGTAGTGCAAGTGATTTCTTCATAAAGGTCAAATGTGTCAGTGAAATATTTGCGGAGTTTCGTGTTTTGTTCTCCTTCTGAACGTCAAGTAGTGAAATGAGAGTGCGCTCAATGTACCCGCTGCGCTTTCCAATCACGCCAATTTCGCGTTAACCCATAACCTCTTTGTGGCGTCTATAGGTTTACGTGGCCCTTTTGATCTGACATTTCGCGTTTACGCATAACCTCTGTGCGGCGGCGCCTATAGGTTTACGTGGCCCTTTTGATCTAACAGAAACTGCATGCGATCTTGTCCCCAAAATACCCTGAGCTGGCCTGCGTGATGCACGCCAGGCTGGAAAAGCAGGCGGGCTCTTTGTGGCTCAGCAACGAGTCAGTATATGTATTCTGTGCAATAGCCTGCTTTCCTCTGCAATATGAATACTTCTACGGGCGCACATTGACGCACTATTTTTATACATGCTATCTTCACTGCACTTTTGTGCCAAGAAAGATAGTCGCTTGAATATATATTTGAAAATTTTAGCCGCAACAGGCCGCACTTGGACATTATTACCAAATTTCCATATTTTGAACTCATACGAGTGACTCTAGTAAGAGCTTCCAAAAAAAAATGTGGTACGCGCAACCACAGTTCTCCTACTCTCTAATGCCAAAGTTATTCCACGCAATGTCTGAAACTTGCCATAGAATCACGTCGATGAATTTGTCCTATCTGTATATATTTGCCTCAATGCCCAGGTGTAGGCTTTTACATCGGTGAC
The DNA here is from genome assembly GCF_013339745.2 of Dermacentor silvarum. Classification (NCBI taxonomy): domain Eukaryota; kingdom Metazoa; phylum Arthropoda; class Arachnida; order Ixodida; family Ixodidae; genus Dermacentor; species Dermacentor silvarum. The sequence goes on from NC_051159.1 coordinate 119,373,832, forward strand.
CCGTGCAACCAGACATGCAGCAACGTCCTGTACCACGTCTTCTGCAACCTCACCTCCCGGCGCTGCGAGTGCAGGCTGGAGTATCCAGTCAACGTTAACAATCGACAGTGCGTCAAAGGTACAGTCACCATCTCTGGTCTCTTCCTGCAGTTCCGTCAATATTTCATAATAGTTCGGCAGGAGATACAATGCAACCATTTACGACTTGCTTTGATAGCTTCTACGGCCACCACCACGGATGGGCTTCACTGAAAAAGCTTCATTATATGTGGTAACAAAGCCCCCGCCCCTACAAGCCACCAAAATAGGCACCGGGAGGGCTTTGCTTCATAGTACTTGTGACATTCCAAGTAACTGCACCACTAATGTCAAGGAGCCCGTCTATATTTGGCCAATGAAAGAATTTTTTATCCGTTTTGGCGTAGCACTATGACATTCTAGTCATAACCAAAAATATTCTAGAGCCATTTGACGTCCGTCTGTTAAAGTAGACTTTTTCACATCGGGAGCGATCTCTGCCATTTGTATCAAACCTGTGTGCCAGTTAACGCTTGCTTGACAGTAACGTAAACCTAAAACGTTTACAGGAATTTACAGGACGCAGGATCTGCCAAGAAGCTGCATTCTCGTGATGCCTTAACAGAGCAGAATTCAGACTTTCAGGGTAAACCGCATCCCGTAAACTTTTGCCGTTGACTGTACATGCTTGATATCCACCGTCATCAGCCTACTTAGATGCACTTAATGGCAAAAACTTGTCCCCATGTTCTCCTGTTTACATGGCATCCTGTGTAACCTGATTTCATGATCAGCAAATCTCGTAATCACCCGAACTAGTCCAGTGGTGCCCACAACTGTGTTCCCTGTTAATTTTCACCTATTTTACTCTAATATACATGGTTGTCAGTTGTGCGCATTACATGGCCTGTTCAATTATGTCTTCATCATATTAACTAGAACACGACTTAGTTGCATCTGTTTTATGATATATTGTGCCACCTTGAAATTACCCTTAAGCTATGTGCACGACTCTTCGTTCCCCTGCACAGTCATCCTTTCCTTTCCAGTTTCTTTGTTAACTATTAGGTTTTGACGCCAAAGATAATTGCCGATTGAATAAATTATTGCATACATTCGTTAGTGTATTGGTAAAGTGTAAAAACAAGTCAGCCAGCTGGGACACCAAATTACAATGAAGATTGTAATCTTTATCTTCATTTTTGAATCACGTGGTGTACATCACCTGCATTTTCCAGTCTACGGCAGAAAGGAAATATATAAGAAGCTAGCTAGCTTTTTTCAAAATCAGAAGCAAGCTTCTGTTAGTATATGTACTATATTTTCATAGTGTTGTGCTTTCTCGCACACTGATGTGCAATTCCTGCGTGCGAGTGGCCAGTGTTGCTCTGAGATAGTACTGAACTATTAACCCAGCATGATCGACTCTGTGGCAGGTTCAATCAGAAAAACTCCAACGGTTAGTGAAATATTTCCTCAACAAAAAGCACTGCACTTGTCCCAAAGCTCATGGTGATAAGATCGAGAGACATAGATGCAGTTACTTTATGATTCTGATATTAGACTCACATGATGTATGCTTTACAGTTATCTCAATTATATGGTATCGCAAAAATTTTACTGTTCCAACGGTTATGACCAAAACGCCAGTTCAGTTGCTTCATTCCTTCATATTCTATGCAACTGTTCGCACTCTCCTCACCAAATGAAAAGTATAGCATTCAGGTGAACTTGGGCAAGTTCTTGTATCTATATTTCACTACTGAGATTTCTCTCTTTTGCGTGCTCTAAACTGCAGCATTGCAGTATGTAATAATGGACAACTTACTCAAGAAGTCAATATTTCAGATAGTTAGATTAGTTGAATTTGGGCAAGCTTGAATTCACTGAAAAAAATGAGCGCGCTATTACTGAAATGCCCCTCCGAACTTTTACTCAGGTGTCTTTTCGTAGGATTTCTTTACTGAACAAATAGTATCACAATAAATCTAGCAGAATTTTTTAAAGCACTGGATAACTGAGCCCATGGTGACAGCTCTCACTATAGGTGTTTTAGTAAACGAGAAAAAGAATGCGATGTGGATTGTTCGACATTCTGTGCTATGCGAGACTTGGAGCTAATCTCGTGAATGTGCAGATTCGCTTAGTGATCGTGCGAAGGCTTTTTATTCGTAGAAGATTGCTGTACCCTATTGGCTGCACTTTTATGGTATGCTTTGGCAATTGTTTAACTATTTTGTATTACGCATTTTCTAGTACGTATCTGCCAAAGGTTGGTTGTCGCTCTCCAAAGTATCCCGAGATTACAAAGGAAAGCACTCCCTCAAACGGCCAGATAAAGTGCTTTCTTGCAGTTACAAAGTGACCGTACGTGCCCTGCAGTTCGCGACGCTTTCTCTGAGAAAGCAGTGGTTGAATAGTGTGCCTTTCCGAGCAATGGAACGTAGTTTGAGTGACGACGAGAGTTTGGCTAGTCTTCATGAGAAAACACAGAAAGGACAAAGTCAATCGAGAAAGCACCGAATAACCGAATGTGTGCTAGAAGTCCTCAATATTGATCGGATGAGCAAAAAAAATCTATTACGAATGCCACGATTGGTTTCTTTATGTTTAAGTTAAGCGGCGTGCTCAGAATTGCGGGTCACGTCCTGCGGTCAGTCACTTGGGAAGTGCCAATTGTGGAGACGAGGTAATATGGATAGAGCTCAGCAAAGAGTTGTGAGAGGAAGTGGGCACCGTGAGTGTTGCACGAGCATCGTGTGACCCGGAATACACAAGCCCATTATTTTTAGTACAGTGGATAGAACCACTCAGGACATTAGAAGAAACAGGCCTAATTACGCAAGGAGTTACGAAGAGAAGGACATATGCCGTTTTTAAGATAAACACAAAAGATGGCACACACACGTACGTTGTTATCATATTTCAGTAGCTGCAACATTCCAGCGAGAGTGCCCTCTTCGGGCTCACAAGATCACGCCATCGACACTCTCAATGACACCTTTATTAGCTTCGTGCGTTGCGAAGAGTTTCACGAGAAATGAGTGGTGGAAGACGTAAAGCGGTTGCGTCGCTACAATATTTAGAAGTTACCACAAGAGAATAATGTACAGAACAAAGTTTCTTAAGTGAGTTGGCACAGCAATGAATGTGAATGTTCAACCAACACAAAAGCACTGACGAGTGCCAGCTGGTGCACATCGGTGTTAACACAGCGCGGCAGAACTCGCCAAACAAGAAAAGATACGACAGAGAGCTGCGTAATTTGTCTTTTTGCTTTGTTTCATTCTTTCACACTGTTACAACTCTGATTTAACCAGCCCCGACATGCACGCTGAATAGCAGGGTAATCTAAGTAATCCTCTTAGCCAGGCTTGTTGCTTTCCGAGTTTCTGAAACATATTACCGGAAGAAAATCGCACGGGTCACGAAAGATAGACACAGACATGCCAAGCAAAGGATTAAGACTCCAGCGTTTCTCCAGCCTCTGTAGTTTCTGTATATATTTGCTGTAGGAAGCGATACTAAGCGAAACCAAGAATTTCGCTGTTTTGTTAATCATGGCTATATAAAGCCAACAGGCAATGAAGCCAAGGAAAGCATAGGGGTAATTACCTGTGGTTGAATGTGAAAATGGAGAAAATAATGAAGAAAATGGAAAATGAACGTACACGAAAGGATAACTTGCTAACATCGACTTAGAAACTCGCGTGGGCTAATGTTCACAGGTTAAGAGCGCGAGCAGAAAACGAGCCATAAGACACGAGCAAGGGCTTGCTGTTAATTTGTTTCCATGAAAAATAAATTAACCTTAACCCACGCTTTACCCGCCATCTAGCAACACTGTGCGCTTCTCTGGGGAATACACCCTCGCACCACCGCTCCTAACTACCTTATCGCAATCCTAACCGCACTACTTTGTGATGCATGCCAACTTGTTCAAGGGCTTGCAGACTTTGGCAGGACAAGCTTTGCTAAATTATTTCCCGGCAAATTCAGCTAGACTCATTTTCTCTCGCCCTACTATACGCTACACTCCTGGTAAGCTTCGACAGCTGCGACGATTGTCATTGCACAGGAGCAGCCGATCACCACCCATATCGTCGTTGAGACGCTAAGAGCGCACATTCGACACCTTTCACGACTACCGTCCCACCATTCAGCCGGTTTTCCGGCGCGACGACCACAGGCTACATTCTGTAGTATCGTGACGAGACAACACGAGTCGATACCTTCTGGCTTCAAGCCTGCAAAACGCCCAACATCGGCATTGTCGTGTCTCCGACAAATTCACGTGTGCTTCTCAGTTCCTGAGATTGCTAAGAAATCAGACCTGTCACACTTAGCCCTGAAGCTGTTGTCTCTGCATCTCCTACACGAGTCTTATCTTGACCAAATACATATATACACGGACGGTTCCAACAATTCCAACAGCTCTACCGGAGCAGTGGCTGTTCCATCGGACGCCGTCTGTTTGCAATTTAAATACTCTCACAACACCACGTCGACAGCAGCAGAACTTGCGACTCTTCAAGGTGCACTCAATTACGTGCTCCAGCAGCCACCAAATCGTTGGGTCATTTTCTGCGATTCGAAAGCAGCCCTACAAGCTTGGCAGTTTGCCCTACGCCATGGGTTACACGAGCAGCTAGTGTACGAAATAAGGCAAGCTCATCACCACGCGCTCAAGAAAGGACACGACTTTGTATTTCAGTGGTTGACGAGCCACTGCGGAATTGTCGGCAACGACA